>NC_142753.1:12403557-12703557 GCF_051943395.1 Hippocampus bargibanti
CGTCGTCCTCGGAGGCAAAGACTCGCCGCAACGCGAAATGGAAGCCCGCGAAGCGCATTAAGCGTCGTTTGCCAACCACAAAGCAACATTTTAAACAAGTCAGAAATCAAATATTTTCGACGGCCATTTTGTTTTCAGCTCCTTTTGTAGAGCCGATTTTTTTTAAACCTCAAATGTAAATTCAATACCCGCAAATTATACATGGAGCATTTTGTGTTCAACACTCTACACAAATTCAAGATATCAATATACACCCCCCCCCCCCATTTCTAAACGCACTCAACATACACACAAACTACCGATTACACTTCCCACTCGATATCTTTACTTTGCTCTCTTTGTGTTCTTATATGCTTTTTTTGTATTTTCCAATAATAGATTACCTGCTACTTTTCTTTCTACTATCTTTGTGACTGCTTTATTTCGTCTATCGGAGAGTTTGTCAGTGTTAATGGCTTTGTTCCAGCTTCAGCTGTTGTTAAAGCGCGATATAAATCAATATGTATTGTATTGTATTGTTTCTCGGTGTGGTGTAATCAGACTTACAATACAGTATACAATACAAGCTAATTTATATAGCACTTTCACAGCAGCTGGAACAAAGCGCTTCACATATATAGTAGTCAACATAAAGCGAAATAATAAAGACAAATGTAGCATAAAGCGTGAACCGTTGCGTTATTTAAACAACGTTGCCCATATAATATTTGATGTTTAGGTACAAGACAAAAAAACGTGTTCAAAGAGGTCACTGAAGCGCTAAATCTTTAAAATGCAATTCAATGTTTTTTTTTTTACTTCAGTAGAAAGTGAATTGCAAGGATAATATGTTGACGTTTTAGTCCTGCATCTATGTGTATGAAATGTATCCGACGGCAACAGACAACATTTCATTTGTGAATGATGCAAGCAAACAACGAAGTGTGTTGTGTTGTGTGTTGTGTTGAAGTGTGCTTTCCCTTTTCCCTCTCCTAAGATGGCGCCTGCCGTTGACCTCCTCCTTTGTATTCCCTCCGCGATCTTCCCTCCGGCGCTGGCTCATAAATCCCTTGTTGTTTATGAACGTTTACAACACGGCAATAGGGCTTTACGAGGCAAGTCGTGCTCCCATTGGTCGCCTCTCGTCACGTGACCGGGAGCAGTGAACATGACCTTTTTTTTTTAATCTAATCTCTATATAATTTCCAATCGAGGAATAGAGAAGAGCCTTTCGCGAAAAGAGGCTGCGGCTTCCGCGCGGACGGTTTGTTTCAGCCGGCGTCCTTCTTCAACCTCCCCCGCTGACGTCTTTTTTCTTTTGTTTTTCTCTCAGTTTGGAGGATTTCATCCGACGCGCGAAGCTTCCTTTCCGATGCGCTTTTGGCAAGATGCTCGGAAGGAGTCCCGGTGCGTCAGCGGACTCCCGCGGGACCCTCCGTCAAGTCTTCTGTCACGGGATCCATCGCAATCGGTAAGACGCGGCAAGGACTTCCTCTACATTTAAGCCTGTAAATCATATATCCGCCACGTTGCCTTTGCCGCCGGCCGCGATAACGCCGATTAATCCTGTCTCACGATTGGAAAATCGCATCTCGCGATATGCTTATTCTCCGATTCGCGTTCCCTTTGCGCCGCTTTGCGTTTGTTGATCTGGCGTTGACTTTCAAACCAACCGGGATGGGCGCGAATGTTCTGCTCGCGGAGTGAGTTTGTCTCCGCCTTGTGGCGACGCCGCGGAAGTGCAAATCTGAACATGACGAGCGAAGAATGGCACGTTGACCTTTACGGGAGTGAAAAACAAGTCCGTTTGAAGTTTGGGGACTCTGCGGGAGCGCGCGTGCGCGTTTTTTTAATTTACTGCACACAGCCCAGATGGTTTCGACAAGTAGCGCATGCCTGACTGTTGACTCATAATCGCATGTTTAACGAGTACTCGAAGTTATTCGTCGACAACAAAATCTATATTGGCGCCTTGAAATACACACGAGTGCAGTTATGAAAATTGCGCAATGTTGTCTATCGATCGAATTGTACAAATCAAGAATGTATAAGCAGGCGAGTTTTTTTATTCGTTGGCCTGCAAACGTCGGTGACATTTTAATCCATGAAAATGTAAATATGTACAGAGTAAAAAATCTGCTGTAAACGTCTTCATTTCGAGGCAGCTTTGAATTTCATGCCAATATAAACGTTTTGACAAATAACTGCAAAAACTAGACACATTCTGTACATTTCTACATTTTTTATAGTCCCGCAGTGAGGAATTTTGCAGAAAACTTGAAAGGGGTGGAAACGAATCATTCTATGCACATAATAAATAAAAAAGTAGGATGGAAGGGGCTTAAACAGGGCGCAGTGACGTCATTCTGCGGTCATAGTTAAACATGTTTGCAATGTATGTTTATGCGTGCAAAAGCCCCTATTAGATTGCATCACCCCCTTTATGACCGGAACTCCCGCCCCCTTTTTTTAGGTGTGGAGGGGGGGGGGGTTAGGCCCTTTGCTCCTTAGCTTTTTAGCTCCTGGGTGTGTCCTCGTCTCGACTTGAGGAAAAGGCGTTCGTGGGAACTTTGTTGCCATTGGCCCGTCATAAATCAGCTGTTGCGTGGAGGAAGCACACGCACACGCACACGCACACAGGCTTTGACGAATCAACATCTGCGATCATAATATATTTGAGGTGAGGGTCTACTTGACACTATATTGAACACCGGTAGGGTCCTTCGTGTGACGTGCACTTTTGGTCGTGTGCTCGTGTCAGAAAAATGAGGCGCAGAGGAAGCATGAAGCCAAAAGCTCCAAAGGAGCAAAGGAGCAAAGGGGGTGCCATAAAAATTCCACGGCGAGCCACTTGCTGCATGGCGTGCTGGCTGGCCTTTTGAATTTGGCTGCCCTTTCTGCCCTTTCTGGCTGCATGTTGTCTTCCTCTCTCGCAAGCGTAATTGCGAGATTTACACATATTGGAAGACGTGGCCATGCAGGATTTGTTTTTTCATGTTGTAGCTTGAAAGGTTCACGATTGACAAATAAATACAGAGCATTTGACGTCGTTTTTATTTCAGCAGTGTCGTCGTAGTTGACCAAAATAGGCACATCAAGTCCCTGCAAGATGAACGACAACCGAAAAACTCTACCCAATCAATTGAGTAGTTATTTATCTCCCGCTATGGCACTTTTACTCTGGACTGTTTTTAAATTGTTTCTCTTGGGTTTTTTTTTTCATGTTATAGCCTGTTATACATTTATATATACAGAAATATAAACGACACACATATATATATATATATATATATATATATATATATATATATATATATATATATATATATATGTATGTATGTATGTATGTATGTATGTGTGTGTGTGTGTGTGTGTGTGTGTATGTATATATGTGTGTATGTATATGTGCCATATGTATTTGTGTATGTGTGTATGTGTATGTGTGTATGTATATATGTGTGTATGTATATGTGCCATATGTATTTATATATATATATGTGTGTGTGTGTGTGTGTGTGTGTGTGTGTGTGTGTGTGTGTGTGTGTGTGTGTGTGTGTGTGTGTGTGTGTGTGTGTGTGTGTGTGTTTTGCATGAATATATGTAATACCTAATGTTGCTCAATTTTCCAGTACGTGTTTGGGGTCAAACACTCCTAATGAGCATCGGAGGCGTTTTTTTCCTGGGGATGTTTTCCAATCAAATGACATATTCCATAATAAACAATAATCACAGTAGGTTAAACCGGCCACGGATGTGATTTTTACGAGATCGTGGAATACACATCCAATTCCACATGTCCCAAATTGCATATTTAGTGTATTTGAATCCCCCCCCCCCCATTCTTTAGCCCCCCCCCCCTCCCCCCGAAAAGATGTTCCGATCCTATTGATGAGTGCAAACTATCCATATTGGCTTTTTTCTTCCATTAAATGTCCACCGCTGGCCTTGTATAGATGCCCCCCCCCGCCCCCCTCCCGCTGGTATTGTTGCCGTCTGCTTCTTTTGCCGCAATGCTCGTTAACCTCCGAATGACCCCGCCGGCAGATTCAATGCAACGGTTGCGCCAGACGAGGGCGCAGCACGACAACGCAAAGTTCGCCCCGAGCCAGCGCCCCCCTCCCCCCTCCTCCCCTCCTCCCCCTCCAGTTTACCTCCGGAGGTCACCGAGCAGGATTTACGAGTGGTCAACAAAAGCACGTGATCCTCCGCCGCGCGCCATATTTGGGTGTCTACGTAAGAGAGAATCAAGTCCGCGGGCCCCATGCAGTCATTTCCATAATTCATCATAAATTGCGCAAGGCTGCCGTAGGACGCGCTAAAGCATAAGAGCCGCAAATCGAGCGCGCCCGCCCGCACGCTCGATGCCTTTTTCTCCTTCCGCCCTTGCAATCACGACCATCAAAGAGGCCAAGCGGCGACCGTAAGCGCCCATCGGCACAATTGTCAACCAATGAGCTCCTATTTCGCGAACTCATTCTGCGGTCGCTATCCCAATGGCGCGGACTTTCACTTGCACAATTACGGCGAGCCCGGTTCGGCGGCCGACGAGCAATACGGAGACTCGGGCGCCGCGCACTCGGCGGCCAGGTACGGCTACGGCTACGGCTACAACGGGATGGACCTGACGCTCGGTCGTCCCGCCGCCGGACACTTTGCGGCCGACGAGCGGACGACCCCCTCGGCGGAAGCGCTCGGGTACGCGCGGTCGGTCGCCGACTCCCCCTCGGCGGAGCCCGCGCCGCGCTCGTCCTCGGCGGCCGGATCCGCGCGGGCGGGCGAGTCCCTGACCCGGCACCGAGCCGCGAAGGACTCCCCGCCCGGTCCGCGCTCGGGGGTCTCTCCTGGGGACCGCGCGCCCGAAGTGCAAATGCCCCCCGCGGACGAGGAAAAGCCCTCCGGGAGCGCCCCCGGCGCCCCGCGGAACGCCAGCGAACCGTCCCGGCCTCAAATATACCCCTGGATGAGGAAACTACACATCAGTCACGGTAAAACTGCATTTTTTTATTCCGTTTTTTTTTGAGAGTTCCCCGACGTGGCCAAGGTCTAGAGTTTATTGTGAGTCTTTAGACGCAAATCCTGCTAAATATATTCAGCACCCCATTCTCCAAAAAAAAAACGCATAACATCTTTAATCCAAGACCCCAAAGTTACATACACTTGGAAACTTACTCGAGTTTTTACTTGCTGGATGTTTCCCTGATGGATCAATACTTTGTGATTTGTTCTGCATTAATTGGCTTGCAAAAAAAGGCAATCCAAATATGGACGGATTGAAGTCGTGCAAATTGTCTTCTTGTGATGCCATTTCCTTATGACATTGAGATCAAGCATAGACGTATTTTCCATAAGAAATATTGACACGTCTAAAATAAATATTGACATTAGAAAAAAAAGCGTTCACAAATATACAAAAGCACGTGAAAACACCTAATAGTCTTCCTTTCGCTTTTATCTGCCACCCCCCCCCCCCCTTCCCGGCCACCCTAGATCTATCCGGACCGGAGGGCAAACGTGCCCGCACCGCTTACACCCGCTACCAGACGCTGGAACTGGAAAAGGAGTTCCACTTCAACCGCTACCTGACCCGAAGGCGTCGGATCGAGATCGCTCACGCTTTGTGCCTCTCGGAGAGACAAATCAAAATTTGGTTCCAAAATCGCCGGATGAAGTGGAAGAAGGACAACAAATTGAAGAGTATGAGCATGGCTGCGGGGGGCTACAGGCCTTGATTAAAGGCCCATTAGCCCCCCCCCCCCACTGTCCACTAAGATGATGATTTCTCCACTGTGAGACTAATAAAGGCAAATCCAATCCAATCCTAGGAGTGAGACCAAAATCAAAGTTATGTCATATCGACTCTTCGGGGGTTGCAAAGACACAAATTTCACCCACCAGGAGCAGATTCTCAATTTTCATTTCATCGTCAACACCCCCCCCCCCCATCTCAAATGTTAAGTTTAGTGTAGATTTAGAAGGGAAAAAAACATTTGTTTAAATTATTTCTTGTTGGGGTGCAATTTGGAACAAATGCTACCTATTAACCAGCGAATGCACTTCAAAGTACACTCGAGTCCCAATTTTTTGTGTACTTCCGGTGTATTATGCGTCTCGTATTTATTTGTGTAAGTGTGTATATTGCGATAAAAGTCTGGACAAAAATTCAAGTGTGTACATATCAATGCGAATTGTCTTTTTTTGGTTGCATTTGTTTTGCAAAAAAATGCTGTCCTTTTTGGTTTGAAATCTTCGTTGTGTAAAAATCCCCCGTGACGTCAGCCCTATTTTTTTATTTGGTCAATGTTTTTGTTTAATGACTGGAAGTCAAGAATGTACTGTAAAGACATTTTGTTGCTGTTCACCATCATAATAAACTTTCTACTGGAACGCCATTATTTTTTGTTGCACTTTGATCCATTTTTAGTTGTTGACCATTGTAATATATTGACTAAAGCTTTCCATTTATTTGAATAAAATCGGAATCAACAAGTATGCACGATTTGGTTTGGTTTTTCCACTGTTTTGGGGCTTCTTCATCGGGCGTACACAGTAAGCACGACCCCCCCCCCCCCACACACACACACACACACACACACACGGCAGTAAACTTTACGAGACCCCCTTTCTGGCTCGGACATGTCGGTGCTAAATGAACAAAAGGCTTGCGGGGTGGTTTTGTCTACGAATTAGATCGTAAAAAGCATCCGGAGCGAGTCCAGATAGGCTCACGGGCCATAAACGGTCACGTGACGGCCATTAAAGTAAGTTTTATGGTTTTGGGGAGTTGACAGTATATTGCGCATAACATATAATCGCCCTGACGACGACGCTTGGTCTGACTCTGCCTTTTGCAGCCCTTTGAGGAACGTCTCGACCCAAAAACCGGAGCGCCGTGTCAGCTCGGAAGACCAGCTCGAGCGGACCAAAACCAGAACCGGAACCGGAGACGACCAAGATGAGAAGCGCCTTTTCGGGTGAGTCGACATCCGAGAACAATCGCCTTCTTATTGTGAGCTCCGCCTAGCTCGATCTTTCCTAATTAGCCAACGAGGCTAATTTGTCAGCGGTGCCGGTTTGAATTCTGGTGCGGGCAGATGTTGCGAGCGGGCAGGCTCGGGTCCGGCTCATGGCCGTTTAATTGCTTCCTTCCCCCTCGTGTAACTCGTTTGCCTCCATCTGGGGTGCGACTCATAATCCATTTTTTGCATGTTGGGTCATTATCTCCGCGTCCATTTCCAGGCGGCCACTAACTTGTCTTCTTGGAGGATGTCCACCCTCCTCCTCCTCCTCCTCTCCTCTCTCAATTTGATCACATTGGACGGTTGACAGGACAGAAAGTTCGCAGAGCCCGAATGCCCCCCTCCCGATGACTTTTAGGGGATGTTTCCTACTTTTGACGCCCGTGTTTGGGCTCGGCTGTAAACAGTGTCAAGTAAACACCAGGCGGGAACAAACAACAGCGGCCGAGACGTTTGAAAAGGAATTCCGGTTTTGTGTCATTTTGTGTTTCGGGGTTGAAAAGTTCAAATGACCCCCTAACATCCCCCCCCCCCGCCCCCACCACCACCACAAAAGTCACTCTCCCTTCGTGGCGACAAAGGAAACGTATAGACGCCATTGTTGGTCGATTTTAAGGACTAACAATGAACGAATAAGGGCAGACGATGTCGTTTTTTGGCTTTTCTTGTTTTTGCTCTAATTTGCTTTAAAATCACCACAACGTGGTTTTCAGGCCTTACGAAAAACGACTGAGGTGAAATATTTCTCTCAAATTGAACCCCGAACCTCCAAAAATATTTGCTCCTAGAAAAAGCTTGAAGGATGTGGCCCCTAGTTAGCCGAGCAGGCCCATTTCCTATATATTGTCCATCGCAACGACGTCATAAAAATACGCGTGAAGGGATTTTTGATTAGCCTTTATTAATCTTGCAGTGGAGACATTGACGTTTGACGGCAGCAAAGTGACGAAAGGAAAAACAAAATACAAGAGCTGCTGGAATGCTAACCGTGCACTCACGGTGCCAGATTGAAATAAAGAACAAATAATATGAGAACACAAAGACGCTGATAATCATTCGATCAATCCATTTCAATATTGTAATACGTTTGATTGATCTTGATTTAAAAAATGCTGACAAAATGAACGAGTTGAATCCATCTGGACTTACAGAGTTTCTCGAAGATCTGTAAGTCGAGATGCATGGATAAGATGTCCGTTTTTACTTATTTACTCTGATCCAAAACCGATATTGTGGCTTGCCTGATTTAAAAATACCCCCCCCCATGAACAGGTAACTATTTATTCCACAACAGTTTGCACTCGAAACATATTTTTCGTGCAACTTTGTGTTGGAAATGTTCAATCCGAATGAGCCATTTGACAGATCAGATGAATGCTTTGCATTAAAACAAATCTTTATCCACATCGACTCAAAACAATTCAATCATTTTCCCGTTCTCCCAATGCATATTGCACATTTCTCAATTTCGTGAGGGGGGGGGGGTTACACACCCGGCTTTAGTCCTGCTAACGCTAATAAAACAAGTCGCGCATACACTCACCAAGGGAAAGAAAGCCAGCTCCGTTTTTTTATTTTATTTGAATGGAAATCTAAGCCAATACGTCAAATGATCAGGCGGCACGCTGCCAGGCCGAGTGGGGCGGGGGGAGGGCAGGGGGGGGGGGGGGTCAGGTGCAGGTCAATCTGTGCAGCTCCAACATGAATCTGCATCCTCTCCGAGCCACCAGCAGAGCTCGCTTTAGGCCAAGTTCACTGTCACACTGCAAATGTAGAAGCTACTTCATAGCACGCTTCCCTTGGCTTTTTTTCCTAGATAAGAGTGATGGGCGTGAATAAAAAAGCATTTGGATACTGTGGAAAGACATTCCGGCTACTTTAGCTCGTTTTTTTGCTCCTTTTATTTGCATATGTTGTCTTGAGAATGGCATCTCCTCACCCTTGCTAGCATCTCGCGTCGTCCTCATTAAATTGATGGAATTGATGCTCGACCTGGCTTCATGTTGAGATTGTTCGAATCTTTTTTTGAGGGGGGGGGGGTGAAGGGGAGGAGGTGCCTCAATTGGCCTCCTCTGACTGGATAGCAGCAGAGAGAGAGAGAGAGAAGAGGAAAAATTGGGGTCAAAAGTTGAGCCGAGAGTCTCCGTCATCAGCCTCATAATAGCGATGTTGGCTCGTCCACACAAAAGGCAGAATCGCTTTGAATTACATATGTTGCAGCTAGGCGTGCACTCCAGGTGAACCCTGGATGCGCGGTGACCCGAGGTGGGGAGAGGGGACCCCCACCCGCACCCCTTTACCCGACCCGTCCCTAGCAACAAGATTGAGTAGCTGGCGTTTTGATTATCGCGCTTGATTGGTGAATTTCCTTTGAATAAATTGCATTGGATATGTTTGGGGACGGATGAGGAGGGGGCTTCATTTGCATTTTCAGGATTGATATTCTCGACCCGGTCACGGGCCTAATGGCAAGGCCCTGCACAGAGTCCACAACCCCCAAAGTCGCTCCCCCTTAAAAATCATTTAGGGTCTCGTATCCTGACGGCGTTGAATAGAAAGCTTTTAGGGGTTGCACCCATGGCACAGATGTTTTTTTAAGATGGGGGGGGGGGGTAAAAGACTGTCCAAAAATACTGAATTTGACTTCACGATTGGGTGTTTTGTTTTTTTTTTTTTGCTTTTTCGGAAGTAAAGAATGTAAATTCACACATCACAGATTTTTGGACAATAAAACTACAAAAATCTAGTGTATCCAATTGATTTATAAATAAATTAAAGATGATGTAAAACAGATCTTAAACATGTTCAATTGAAAAACAATTAAATATAAAAAATTTAACGTATAATGCAAGCCATATTAACTATACGAGGAGCTCCCGTTTGGATTCAAATCGCTTATCAAGGAAGGTCTGAAAAGTAGACATTCTTGATTGGTTTAAATTACTCATATTAGGAAAGATGCATCAACAACGTAAGGGGATGTGAAAAAAAACCTTTTTTTTTCATTTCCAAAATAAGCTAAGATCCTTACAAGTCAAATTTTGCACATCAGTTATATACAACAGGATCGTACTTGGGGATACTTAGGTACTCTATACCAAATGTCCTATTTTGCATTTGTGCACATCTCATCACGCGTGTTTTTTGGGTTCCCTGACAAACAACATTCTATATTTTATATTTTCCCTCCACATTTGCAAATATTTTCTATCGACTTGCGATGGACGTTTTTTTTCCTCCCCCTCCGATCGTTGTCGTCGACCGTCACCGCATTGAATGCATGCGTTAAAGGCTATTGCTTTTGCTTCTGCGCGAAGACGAGACCTTGCGCGTGCGAGCCACCCGCAATTTGTCACGATCGTCACGGCGCTTCAGTCGTCATCTCAAATGGAAAATTGACAGTCAAGTGTCACCGCTGATGTATTTTCGCCTCGGCAGACCTTCGCTTGGCGGCTTGATGTTCTCCGAGGTGCGACGTCGCGGTCGACGCTTCGCTGTATAACTTCAAGCTTATCAACTGCACGTTGGGCCAAAACGAAGACACTATTTTTTGCATATATTTTTTTCCTTGAGATGTTGTTTTCCCAAATGAAACGAATCGGCCTCCTGATAAACTTGCTCTGGTATCCGAAAAATATTCTTTTATTAAAAGCGATTCGTCGTGATGGCGATAAGCAACAAGTCGAACGACCCCATCGATGAATCATTTCACTCACGTGATCATTTACAGTTAATAGATAATAGTTAAGCTGTTCCCATCCAGATTTTTTTACTCGTAGAATCCGATCGTAAATTTCACCGGAGGTCTTATTTGCAATAATTTTGGACATGTTCTTGATGATGATCATCATCATATGCAATATTTCGCTTCTAAGATCAATCTATTTTGTATCCAGATTCTAGTGCAGATATTCTTGTTGATCGGGTTGTCCAATTTAGAAACGATGTCCCCTAGAAAAAAAATCTCATCAAATAAATAACTCCACAGTTGGCCAGAAGTCCAAGTCCGGGGTGAAGAGCAGGTCAGCGCGTCTAACTCATATGAAAATGTCGCCCCTTTGGAAGAAAAAAAGGGGGGGGGGCGGACTTGTTGTTTAACAAAGACTGTCAATGGGCAAGATTAATCAGAAACAAAATGGAAACTGTGTCAGTTCGGGGTCAGGCACAAGTTATCTCACTTTGGGGGTGGCGGGAAGTGAAGACAGAGATGATGGGGCGACTCTGAAGGCAAACGGGGGACGATTGGGGAGAAAGGAAATGCTTTTTTTTTAGTCGCCTCAAGTTTGGGATCCTTGTTTGTGCGCGCAGAGGCCTTGTTGAAGGCGACTGGACGTCCCGGTGAGGAGTTGGAGCACCTCGGAGGCGATCCTCTCACCTCCACGATGGCTGGTGGTCTTCAACAACAAGGTCAGAAAGCTTTTCACTTTCCAAAAAATCAGGGCGGGGAATTGTGCTGTACACTTGACTAGACGGGGCAATTAAACAATACTTGCAAAATGCATCATATACAATCAAGATATCATGAACAATATATGCAGAATTGAAAGCCATAGTCCAGAATTATATAAGAAACATACCGTGGATTACAATTACCATTATTCATTACTGTTGATATCATTTTTAATATAGTAGTTAGAATGATGCTAGGTCGTGTTTGTATAGTTTGATGCCGGATTTTTTTAAATGATCCTTAAACTGTTGATATCATCATATGTTGTAGATTTTTTTTCATAAATAAGAGCTTTTCATTGAGGGACAGCATTTGTAAATTCACCCCCTACCTTAAAGACACAGACTGTAATATTTGTGCACACTTTGTGTCCTTCACGTCGATTTGTCAATGCTGTCCTTCGGTGTTTGACAGCCAGCGCAACATCCGCGGCGCTTTGTTTTGGCTCTTGCACGTCTGCGATCGTTTCTTGAAAATACACGCCGAGTGTAACAATTTAAGGGGCAAATCGTTGCTTTCCAGCCTGAAAAGTGTTCGTTTCATGATCTGAAAGGTATCGAAAAGACGTCACAATCATCAGATTGACGTCGGCCTTGCTTGACAGTATTTGCAGAAGCAAAAAACGAGAGCGTGCGTGTGATGGTGCGGCGTGTTTTGTGTCTATTTTTTGAGCCGCTATTGCCCGGCGTGGTTCAACCCTAACTCGTTCTTGCAAGTCGTTGACCGTGAACGCTTTGCCGGTGACAGTGTTTCAAGGTGTATTTTAATACTCCGGGTTTTAATCAAGCGATATTTTAACTATTCCGCACAACTAACATATTAATAATCACCAAATAACGAGAATAGTTTCCAAAATAACCTCTCAGTCGCGCACATAACTTTGACGCCGATCGGTAAACTAGATGCTCGATTGGCTTTGCTTTTTTCATAATGAAATTTAACAAGGAAAAAAAAACCATCTACGTAAGAGGTTCTGCTGGTGCCGGTGCCACGCTTTCCATTGGTTCCTGTTTACGCGATGCCCGCAGGACGAGCTGCGATTGGTCGGCTGGCTCACGTGACCACACAACTTTGTACATTTGACAGCGAGTAGGAGGGTTTTGTGGAGATCAGAAAAACGACAGCGCGATAAAAATTAGTATTGTTGCACTTCACAAATTAATGACCATGAGTTCCTACTTGATAAACTCCAACTACATCGAGCCGTCCTTTCCTCCGTGCGACGAATACCAGCGGGGCGGATACATCCCCAATCCGGGGGACTATTACGAACGAGCCAAAGACACGGGCTTCCCCCATCACGAAGAGCCGTCCTACCCCGGATCCGACTACGCGGAACCGGGCTACGATTACGGCGACGTCCCCGCCGGCGGACCGGACGATTTCGGCGACGCCCACCACTCGGCGGCGGCCGTCGCGCCGCCGCCGCCGCTTCCGCGGAACGTCGCTTCGGCCCCGGACGGCCGAACGGGGGCCATGAAGGACTGCGGCCTCGCCACCGGCGACGTCTATCCCGGCGCGGCCAAGGCGAAAGAGCCGGTGGTCTACCCCTGGATGAAAAAAGTCCACGTTAGCACCGGTGAGTTGTCGAAAGGGGGCCGAAGGGGGCGGAGGAACCGGCGGAAAGGCAACACCGCCAAGCAGTCGAGCCACTTCGCGGCTGAAATTTACGACTGCGGAGCGGCGGGGTCGCTAATTAAGGAGCCTCGTAAATTGTATTGCTCGTGTCGGTCTGTCGGGGGGCTCGTGCGCCTTTGTTGCTTTTTTTAAACCCAAACTGCCTCCTCCGCTGGAATGGAGCCAACGCCTAATATCCCACCCCGCTGTTTAGTTTATCTTTCCTAAGCTGTTCCCCGGATGCTTAGGTTAAAAAAAAAACAACTGGAAGGCGCGTTCTTCGTTTCTCGGGCTAATCTTTGGGAATGATGTGTTAACACCTGCCTATTTGCGACCCCCTCCCTCCCCCACCCCTCCCCCACCCCTTCGACCTCCACGCCACGCAGTCAATGCCAGTTACACCGGAGGAGTGCCCAAGAGGTCCCGCACCGCCTATACCCGCCAGCAGGCTCTGGAACTGGAGAAGGAATTCCACTTCAACCGCTACCTGACGCGGCGCAGGCGGGTCGAGATCGCGCACGCCATGTGCCTGTCCGAACGCCAGGTCAAGATCTGGTTTCAGAACCGCCGCATGAAGTGGAAGAAGGAGCACAAGCTCCCCAATACCAAGATTCGCTCCAATTCGGCCTCGTCGTCGTCGGCCCAACAACAGATGAAAACAGGCCAGCAACTTATCCCCACGCCGTGCACCGTGGGTCTATAGTGCAAAGACCCCTCCCCCTCCCCCCACTCGATAAAAAAACAACAACCCGAACCAGACTGAGATGGCAAAGGACACAAGTGGAAAAAAGATGGAAGGACCGAGTGAATATTTTGCTGTTATTTGTCCCCCTTTCTGTCCACTCGGAGATCAACTTTCGAGTCTTCACTTGAGCTTGAGAGCCATTTTCAAAGGCCACAACGGCGACTGAAGGCTTCGCCCATTTTCTTTCTTTTTTTATCGTTTTTTTTACGAATGAAGGATAACGCGAGGTCACGTGGATTAAACCCCATTGACACCGAGCGTGTTCATATGAACGCAGACCAATTCCTTTAAAAAATCAAAACAGAGTATTAAATAGGTTCGAACATTGATAATAATAAAAACAACATTAGTGCTATTTGTGTTCATATGAAGACGGTCGGCGTAAATGGGTTGAAAAAACAAATAGTATTTCATTCGGAAAATGGCCAAACGCTGAGGTAAAAGCTTGAATCTTTTTTTATGTTTGAATGCTTTCTTTTTATTGTTATTCTTATGCTATAGAATGCTAATATACTTGAAAGTTGTGATTTAAAAAACAGTTTTGGACGCGTTTCCATTTGTAGTCACGGTGTGTGTTGGAGTTGTGAATGTATAGTCGAGGTGACATTTGTACATAGAGACGCGAATTATGAATGAAGGCATTTGTGCAGGTCGATCATGTTTTTTGGTTTGTTTTTCTCGTTTGACGTGCTGAGCTTTTCGATCTCTTTTGAATTCGTGCTCTCGTATCTCATGTTGTGTAAACTGTGAATAGCCACGCGTGTTTGTGTCGTCTCACTCGTGACCTTCTGTGCTGTGTAGACTGAAGATGAAAATAAATGTTCACTTGTAAGATCTGGGGAGGCTCCTTCTGTTGTACTCGAAATAAGGTCTTTGGTGGCCAAAGCGTCACCAAGAAAATGCCTAAGCGTCGACCTAAGCGCTGTTTTCTTTTCATTCTAATTTTAGTTGTCATGTAATTTTAACAATGTTTTTTTTTCGGTGTGTTTTATATTCATTTTATTCCGATCAGTATTACATTCTAAAAAAAATGTTCAAATATCTTTTAGTATCAAGGTGTTGAGGGTATTTGAAGGAGCCAAAATGGTTGGTGGGTTCCTGCCTGTAAAAATGTCTCGAGACATGCACCTCCTACGGCGACTTTTCCTCAACATGCTCGTCTGTAATTTAAAACCTCGGGAATCACGGTGTGTTTTGCAACCAAAAAAAAAGGAAGGCTTGTCTCAAGCTTGACTTTTGACAGCCCCCCTTGCCACCTTTAGACGTAAGACTCGATTGTCGAGCGCATCGGATTGTTTTCCTTCTTTCGGCATTTGAACAAAGTCGACCTCAGTCAGCTTCGGTGCACCAAAGTGTGAGTCTTGCTCACTACCTGCTACATCTAAACAATGACGAGTTCAACCAAAGGACACCACTGACTCTAACCAATCACCGCTCCGCGGTCCTTCTGGTGACCCCTGACCTCTCGACACATACAATGTTCAGGCCATACATCAGCGCCGAGACCCCCGAGAACCTTTTTCTTTGCGTTGCACATTGACCTCCGGTGAAAGAAAGAAAGAAAGAAAGAAAAAAAATCGGTTTTACGGCCACGAATTCCTCCAAAAGAGACACCCCGTGCACTCACTTCAGGACAAAGGAGCAGAAACGTGTTGCTTTTGTGTCAGACAACCAATGTTTTTGGAGTGGGAATGAAGATTTTTTTTTAACTCATTCACTGCCAGACCTTGTACAAAAACCTGTGCACTCCAGTGCCAGGGTTGTTGTCATTGTCACTTGAATTGCAAGACCTACAGAATATGGAGTTTCGGGACTATATAAAAATTCAATGCAGCGTTAGAAATCGTAGACTCTCATCTTTCTTTTAAAAAAAGTGTTAATTCCTAAATTGTATGGAGTTATATGAGCTTGAAATGAGGCTGGCTGTCCAAAATAAAAGGTGATACATATTGATTTATATAGCGCTTTAGCAACAGCTGAAGCTTGAACAAATCGCTAACATGGAAAAAAAACATCGCCAGAGGCCTGGCCAGCGCTTTATCGGCACCCGAGGAAGAATCACAAAAGGCAAATTAATTTGTGAATGGCGCTCTACGTCCTATTTTCAATTCCCGAATAACCCTAATTTGCGAATGGCAGTGAATGACGTGATTTCTGATAATGCGCTTTTTTTAGGATTTATATTGTCCTAAAAAGTGTTCTGCTATGCAGATCTCACACATCATATGCAAGAAGTTGCCCCCCCCCCCCCCCCCCCCCCCCCGAAAAAAAATTAGTGTGAGTGACAGGGATTTTTCGCAGACTCCGTGAAAAAGTCCCAATTCCAATCTTCAAGTCATTTGCTACTAGAGGTCACTTCCAATGTGTTAAAATTTTAATGTCGCCATTCGCTTGGCCTGTTGAATAATGAATGAAGCCAGGGTTAGAAATACTTGTGAGAATCTGGCTTCTTTTCATTTCGAGTGAGTTCTTCTTGGGGCGCGAGTCACATCTCCTCTAGCTGCTCTACATTGACCGTCATGGCTTGCATGTGAGTAGTTTGAAGACTTTTTTACCCCCACCCCCGCCCCTTCCACCTTCATCTGGTGTTGGAGTTGGCAATTTAAAACTATTCGGCGTTTAACAATAAAATTGGAATGCAACTGTATCGCTTAAATGCATGTCAATAATTTCATTTCAGACAACAGTATGATGCAATGTTAAGGCGCACGATGTCATGTAATTATAACAAGGTCATTTGCATTTCAAAGCACACATTATTCAAAGTTTAGAATTTTGATGCATTTATAGACACAATATGTGTAAAATGGAACATTTTCAAGCTGAACTTAAAAGGAAAGATCCACTCGTAAAAGATAGCCCACAATGGACCATCTAGCTAGCCCCTTGTTAATCATTTACAGAGTGCTTCAGTGAGCTTCT
Source organism: Hippocampus bargibanti (assembly GCF_051943395.1). Classification (NCBI taxonomy): domain Eukaryota; kingdom Metazoa; phylum Chordata; class Actinopteri; order Syngnathiformes; family Syngnathidae; genus Hippocampus; species Hippocampus bargibanti. Next base: position 12,420,287 of record NC_142753.1, read on the forward strand.
TCGACTTTTATTGTTGCAAACATGTGCTCACTTGCTACATGTTTTTCATCTTTCAACCAAAATAATACTCGTTGAAATAAAAACAGGAAAGCCAGTGTTAAAAATGAACTTTATTTCGAAATAGAAAGGCCCCTTGTTCTGTCAAACAATTCATCGTCACAATCGACAACAGGGAAAGCCTCTCCGAGATGGCATTTTCTGCACTTTAGCTGGATGTTAAAACCCACACGTCAACAGTGTTTCAAGATACTCTTTTTGTTTTTGTGGCCATCGTCCAAAGTGTCTTTCAAGTCATCCTGACTGACACCGTCAATATAATCTTCGCTTAAACGGAAACATCCGCAATTAGACGAACGGTCGCTCTCTCGAAGCTAACGGCTAAACCGTGTCAAAAATGCTAAAGAGCGGGCCACGTTTGCTTTTCGTCCTCCAAAAAGTCTGCACTTGAATGTCTTCGGTCCGGGTCAGGGAAAAGTTCACGCGGAGTGACGATCGATTGGTGAGGCTAAAAAAATCTCCTGTCCACGCCGATTAATCCTCGTGAAAGAATCCCATCTGTAAACACAGAGAGGAGTCAAAAAAGAGGCGAAACACTAAATTAGGAAGGAAATCATAACACATTTGCCGCGCGTAAAAAAAAAATCAAGTGTCCACTTGCTCCAAGTAACTTTTGGCGCAATGTGCAATCCGCTGCTCCCGTTGCAGCCTTTTAAAAGTTTAGCGCTCAAGTTTTTGGGAACACAAAAGGCTGGACTCCGGGTAGGGGGTGGGAGTATGCGAGAGGGGGGTGGGGGACGACGACGACGACGACGACGTTGTCCACGAGTGATTAATTGTTGTGGTGGGATTTTTCCACGCCCGCTTCTCGGTGTTGACTGAAAACAAGCGCCAAACGGTGCCGAGGAGAAAGAAAGAGGGAAGCTCTTCCGGTCACGTTGGAAACGTTCCGCGGGGCCAAATAGTTCCCATGCGTGGCGCACACTCGGCGGCTACGGGAAGCCCAACAAATTCCCCTTGCAAAATGTACGTTTGCCAGTCAAGTGACGAGCATCGAGGGCGACTCCAAAAGAGCACCCGTTTACTCGTGCACTGCCGTTCCCGAATTTATTCGGGAATTGAAAAGCATGTCGAAGAGACCCACTCCCGAATTTGTTCGGGTTTTAGTTTTTTTTTGTGAGGGGTGCTGATAAAGCGCCGGCCAGACGTCTGGCAATATAATTTCCCCTTCCACGAGCGGGCAGCATTCGCCTTTTGTCATGTTAGCGCTTTCTTACAGCTTCAGCTAGCGCTATCTAAATCAACATGTATTGTATTGTATTGCATTTTGGACAACCGCCCCCATTTCAAACTCACAACTCCACATACCCATATAACTTCGCGATTAACTCTTTTTTTGCAGGTGAAAGAAGAGAATCTAAGGTTTCTAATGCCGTAATCCTAAAAGTCAATATTGTGCGGGTGTTGGGATTGGAGTGCGAATGACAAAAACCCTGGCGCTGGCGTCGACACATTTTGGCATATCTTCTAGCAGAGAATGAGTTAATGATTCCCAGGTTGAAATCAAAGAAATTTCGGCGGACCCGGCGTCACGTGACGAGCAAAGCGGAGCCCCCGCCACGGGGCCGCGAGATGCTCATTTACAGCCCCACTTTTCCACGAGGGGGAACCTTGACTGGCTAGCTTGTGTTCATCATCGCGTGAGGAGGGGAGGGAAGTGGGGGCGGGGGAGGGGGGGGGGGCATACGCCTTTAAAAAAAAGGGAAAAAAGTCGCAATCAAATCGGACAAAAGCACTTTTTGGGGCGTTTGTGGATGTATTACGCGGCTGTCACGGACGGATATGTTTTTCCACGCGGGGAGAGCAACCCGAGCCGAGGGAGGATGGATTTGATTTGGAGGCATTTCCTTCCATTGTTCGTTGCTGCGGTGACTTATTGCGGCGGGAGGCGCAGGTCGGTCAAACAAAAAAGGCACTTAGTTGGGGCTAATTATCCATATTTCTTAATCTCGTATTCAGCCTTATTTGACGCTGGCAACAAAGTTGTCGTTGAGGCTAATGCAATCCATCAATCCAGAATCTTTTTGAGGGCTTTACATTTACGATATAAGACAATGTAACCACCTCGCCTATTGATATACGTATGTATTTATCTATGCATTTATTTATTACCGATGCAATCGTTATTTTTTAATATCATATTCAGGCTTATTTGCAAATATAAATCACGTGGGCAACAAGTAATACTTGAAATCAAGGTCTTTTTTTGTCTTTAAAAAATACAATGTGACCACCTGATGTCTTTATATATGTATTGATTTATTGACAGCAATTGTAGCAATTATTATCCCCCCGAAAAAACCGCTTGATCCATCCAGGTGATTTCCCACAATGTAAAGATCCCCCCGAAAAGTAGATGAACGCCGTGGGCTTGCGTATTTCCACGTTGGGAGTGGAGGGGGGGGGGGGGGGGGGGGGTTTAAAACGAGGCTATAATGGAAGACGGAGTGCCGAGCATCACGACGGCTCGGCCGCGTTGAGGTCACCGGCGCTCGCCTGTGATTTATGGGCGCTGGGACTTGGGCCGGGCTGGACTGGGGGGCGTCTGGCGGGGGGCTCGGCGGTTAATGACTATTCGATCCGTTTGTGAGAGGGAGGGGGACGTAAACAACAAATAGCCTATTTGCATAAAGCTATTTTGTTGCTTTCATTAGTAAACAAAGAGACGGCGGCGGCCTTTTGTTTTGCAGCTTCTACTTTATTTTGAAAGAAATGGACTGATGGTTGTTTTGTTTGGTTGTTTTTTATCTTGAAGCCATTTTGGCTTTGTGTGAATACATTTGTAAAAGCATATTGGGATCTTTTTAATTCTCATTGCAGCTTTTATAATTAATACAGTCCATCTAGATTTATATCTCAATCAGAAATCATAATCGGAAAGCCTTTAATAGTCCCATCATGGAGATATTTGAAATATACAGCAGCAACATTAAAGGCAAACAATAAATTCCACGCACAAAAGAAAATATCAGCAGACTCACCATCAAAAGATCTGTACATAAAGTATAACAATCTGTACAAATAGAACAATCTCTATATATCTAAACTATATATGTAAGCCACCTATTTAAGATGGCATTTTCTTTGTAGCTCTTTCTCTTGTTTCTATTTATAATTCTATTTTATTTCTTGCATTCTATTTGCGATTGTATTTGATTGATTATAGCACCTATGCTTGTCTGTGACTGTAAAGTGTCCTTGAGAGCTTTGAAAGGCACTTCAAATAAATTATTATTATTATTATTAATATTGACTGGAAGCCTGACCTATTAATCGCATTCGAATATTCATGTTTTGTTTTAAAAATGTGATTTCATCCCATAATGCAGAAACATGTCTTTTTTTCATTGCAGAAGCCCCGGATCATAACTCCCCCTCACACGCACAACTCCCTGGGTAAGTCTATGTTCGTTTTTTTTTTTTATTGATTTATCACGTGGTGGCTCCTTATTCCATGTTTTAAAATCATGTCCACCAAAGGCCTGACAGAAGCAGTGTGTGACATTTTGTTTCTTTTCTTTTGGATGCAATAATTCCTTCTTTGTAATATGTCAGTGGAAAGAGTTGGTCACGTGACGAGGAAAAGCTCTTGGAACGTTGCCTCGCTTCTTTCAAAAAGCCATTTTTAGTCCACGCGCGCGTGCGATCCATATTGATATCGTTTGTACATCTGTTTACCGCCTTTCGGGCTTCTTCCTCGGATCCTTTTCTCGCCCCCACCACCACCACTTTTGACTTTTAACCTCCTTTATGCGAGCGACAAGAAGAATCAGCAGTTTGAGCGCCTCACAAAGAGGTCAATAATTAAGCCGAGCTAGCGAAAAAAATCCTCACGGGTGAAAATTTCGGGCCCACTCACCATCCCACGCGTGGCGTATTTTCGACTTTTTGCGTCCCCCCCCCCCCTCCACCATATAAAAGCTGACGAGACGTTTTCTTTTCCTTAAAAAAGACAAGATGACCACGCTGAGGGACTCCCCGCATGCGCGCTGCGTGGACTCATTTTATCAGAACACACTTCCAAGTTAACTGCGTCATTTCAAATAAGGTTTCAAAGGTTGCCGATTAATTATTAAAAAAAAAAATCATCATCCATTTCATTTCTAAGCAAGCGCCTTTCAAAACTCTCAGGGTCACTTTACAGTCACACGATTTTTTTTCTTTTGGCGAGCGTTCACTCAACCCGAAATAACTCAAATAGATAGAAAGCTAGCTAGCTAACAAATTGCTAATGGATAGCTAGTAAGCTAGTAGCTCGCAGATAGCCAGCTGGATAGCTAACGAGCCAGCGATAGCAAATAGATCGCAAATAAAGAGCTAGCTAGGTAGCCAGCTAAATAATGATAATCTAGAAATACATTTAATTAACTCATTCACTCCCAGACAATGTGCACAAAAAGATGTTTTTGTCATTGTCACTTAAAAAAAACAGGACCCACGGAATCTTGACTTTTAGGACTGCATAAACATTCAATGTTCTTTCATCAGAAAAAAAAGAGTTAATTCCTAAATGATAGAGATCTGGAGTTATATAAAGTTGAAATGAGGGCAGGTGTCCAAAATACGATGCGATGTTTGCACTTTAACAACAGCTGAAGCTGGAACAAAGCGCTAACGTGGACAAAAGGGGAACGCTACCCCCCTCGCGGAAGGAAAAGAAAACATTGCCGGAGGCCATGGCCGGCGCTTTATCGCCACCCAAAATAGAAGAAAAAGCAACTTTCCGTGATATTTTCAAATCCTGCGAGTTTTGAAAGGCTCTGAGCAATCAATGATGTTATTGGTATCAATTAGCGGATGAGTTCATTTCCTATAGCACAACTCGTGCATTGTAAATAGGTGATTAATAATACCATCTAAAAATGGACTTGTCGCATATTTGCGATGATATTCCAATTGTCCCTCTCTTTCTTCTTTCTCTCACCCCCCCGTCCCCCCTTTTCACATTTGGATGGGGGAGGAGGAAAAAGGGCCGAAGTGCCTTTCCGTGCAAGCGAGGCGCCACCTCATTTGCATAATTTGTTCCTTGTCTACCATGTGACGCCGCTGCGGTTCGGGCCACTTGTCTAGCGCGTCCCCCACGATCACGCAAGAGGTCCGGGTCCAGTCTGGTGGTCAATCGTCCCCCCTTTTTGACATCCATCCGTCTATTATTACTCCGGAGAAACATTGCTTCCAATGGCGTGAAGATCAATTGGCCAAGATAAGGATGATCTGGCCGACCTGCCTGCTTTCGTCATCTCCGTGTACACATCCACGTCGAGTGGGGAAGACGCGAGAAGAGAGGGGGGAGGGAGGAGGGGAGGGGGGGGGGGTGAAAAAAAAAGCAAAGAGGGCTTCTCTCTCTCTTTCGTTCTACGAGTCTTCTTGTTGTGGTCGCCGCCGCCTTGCGCGCATGGCGCTGGCTGCATGGAAGGAAGCCTTCCCTCGTCCCCTTTTTTTTTCCTCCGGATGACTACTTTGATCGATTTGCTCGCTGAATGAGAACATCTTGCTCGCTGCTCTGCATTGGACGTCAGAGGTTAAGGTAAGCAGGCCGGGAAAGAGGGCTGCCTGCCTGCCTGACTCGCTTGCCTCGCTCGCCTCGCTTGGAAATGGCCGACTTTGGGTGTCGCCGAGTGGTGATTTATCACCGCATGACTTGGGGCTCGGTTCAGGAAGAGTTCACGCACTCACACATTTTCTCTCTCTCTCTCTCTCTCTCTGCGTCCACTTGCTCTTTTTAAGGGGGATTAATACGCCGTTTTTGGCTTCTTCTGCAGTCTAGATGATGATTTTTTGGGGCTTGAATTATTCGTGCGGTGAAGCTCGTTTTGAACGCGTTTCATGGCTTGTCATGCAACGCTCCGGCAAGGCACTTGCGCACATTTTGGCACACGCAACAACAACAACAACAACAACAAAAAGACTTTATAATTGTATTCTAATGCACTTTCAAATAGTTTTGAAATTGCAAAAAATACATTCAAAATCACTATAGTTTTTTATAATTGTATTCGAATGCAGTTTAGTCGTTTCTGAATACGCAAAAAAATACAACACAAACATTAAAATAGTCTTTTTTTTAAATAATTGTATTTTAATGCTGTTTTCAGACATTTTTGCAGAGTAAAAAAATAAAGTAAAAAAATAGTATATTTTTTTATAAACGTATTTTAATGCAGTTTTCAGACATTTTTGCAGAGTAAAAAAATAAAGTAAAAAAAAGTATATTTTTTTATAAACGTATTCTAATGCAGTTTTCAGACATTTTTTGCACAGGCAGAAAAACTACATTACAAAAATGGGTATGCCTTTATTAGTCTCACAGTGGAGAAATTGGTGATGATGAGTGGGAAAATGAAGGTTATATTTTATATGGACTAACAATCATAATCATATCAAAAATTATACTTCCATTATGTGAACTGCCTGGATAGTATTATAATAATAATAATAATAATAATAATAATAATAATAATAATTATTATTATTATTATCAAATGTTAAGCAGATTCCTTACTTACAGACAGTGTATTGTCGGTGTTCAAATACCTGACATGTTATTATTATCATTATTATTATCATTATTATTATTATTATTGTTGTGGTTGTTGTTGTTGTTCTTCTTCTTAATCTTATTCTTATTCTTTTTTTCTTCTTTTTCTTCTTTATTATTAGTAGTAGTAGCAGTAATTGTAGTATTATGCATTCACGATTCAGTTTATTCAGCTCTTTTATTATTGATAATGTTATTGACAGTTTTATTGTTGTGGTGTGTATTGTTCTTTTAATTGTAAAGTGTCCTTGGATGCTTTGGAAGGCTCTTGGAAATTAACGGTATGATGATGATGACGATGATGATTGTGTGTACATTTAATTCGTCTGATCCTCAGGTGGTGGCCTATTTAGAGTAACCCGTTTTAACGCATAGGGTTATTTAAATGTATTTTTGAATAATTAGTCCTTTTTGATGTACTCATTGGAGTTATTTATGTTTGCCTATTGCACACCTTTTTGTGCTCCAAATTGTTGTTGACGTGAAACGAATAGTAGTTGTCGGTACTTCCGTGCCGATTCCGCACCCGTGCCGGCCTGCTCGTCGACAGCGTCGGGCGCCATTATTGTGGCTTGGCTTAGCTTAGCAAAAGTTGACATTTTCATCCCGAGCAAGCGGCAGATGTCCCGCCCGGTTTTTCAGGTTTGGAACCAAGACAAAGACGGGAACGCGCTGTTTTTTTTTTTTTTTTTTTTTTTTTTTGACGCCTCGCGGGGCAAATGCGAAACATCCCGTGCAGACGACAACAACATGAGCACATCGATTTGATTTCAGCCTTCAGAAAAGCCACGCTAAGCACTTTCTGGTTCATTTATTGGCACTGCGATCTGGTTTATTTTTTATTTTTGCGCATGCACGTTGTTTAGCACAGATGGCAATGCTCGGTTGTCCGGTGCGGAGGCAGAAGGTAAACGGTAAATGCGACGGACCTACGGCGCGCGTTGTCAGGCCCGCATTGAAAAGTAAGATGGATCGCCACCATTTCGTCTCCTCACGGTGTCTTGTTGTAACCTCAGGTTCCCCCGAGGAGGCCATTGGCGGAGAGGCGTCACGTGACCGCGGGGCGCCAATGTTCTTCTACGAGGGTGTCAAGACCCTGTCACTCGGCCAACTAAATCTGGGGAAACGGCGAGATGCAAAAGGCGAGCTACTACGACAGCTCGGCAATTTACGGCGGCTACCCGTACCAAAGCGCAAATGGCTTCGCTTACGACGCCGATCACGTCCAATATCCGCGCGCCTCTCATGCGGAAAGTGACTACACTCCACCCGCCTGCTGCCTGCGGTCTCCGGACGGCTCGGCGGCTCCTCCGGAGATGCCGGCGGAGAGCTGCGACGGCACGGCGGCGGCGGCGTCGAGGGCGCCCGGCCCTCCTCCCTCTCGCTCCCCCTCCGATAACGCCGGCGCCGCCGGCGGGCGAGAGACCGCCCAAGGCGCTTCGCCGCCTTCGGGCGCCCGCGGCAAGCAGATCTTCCCTTGGATGAAGGAGTCCCGTCAGAACACCAAGCAGAAAACGGCAAATAGCGCCGCTTCAGGTACAAACGCGCTCAAACCTTCGTGCTAGGGGGGCGGTTGGGGTGCGGGAAGCCCTCATCCTATAATAGTCCCGCCGCAAAGGCCTCGGCAAGTGTTCCCGCTTCTTACGTGTAGCATAAATCATCGCCGCCTCGGAGTAGTTCTGTCTACGACGCCCAAATTGGCTTTGGAAAGGGTCAAACGCCGTCCCGGCGTTTGACCCGGGGTTGACCTCCGCCTACTGTAAACACGCACACGCGGACTGATCACGCATGGCGTCCCCGTGCACTCGGTCAACAAACTCCCCATGCATGCAGTTGACATGCGCGGATGGGCCGGTTGTCTCAGCGGCTAAAGTCTTCTCGAGCTACGTGACGCTAAACTCCAGCACTCGGCGCTACTGCAAACGTTTGGTGTCATCTATGACTCTGACCCGCCCAGCCATTTTCCACTACTTGCCGTTAATTTACGAGCTAGTAGTTCCTCCGCGGAGGTTATGTCATCCTTCCCTTCCAGTTCCTGGCGCTCCACGTTGAGCTCGACGGCTCGTCAAAATTTACGAGGTGGCGTTGGCCGCCTGCCACCAAAACCGCAAATGCTTCGCTAGACTCGTTCGAGTCTGCAAGAAGGAGCGGGCTAATCTGTCGACTTGCGCGCACCGTGAGAAATGCGCCCAAGGCTTTGCGCTTGTGTGCCGATATGGCGGGAGGCGGGGCGACGCCATGGACGTGCTCGACGTTGACCTATACTTTCCTTGAGTTGTATTTTCATGGTAGCTTGCTATCTGGCTGGCTCCCTAGCTAACTATCTATTTGCTATCTATTAGAGAGCTAGCTAGCTATTAGCTAGCTAATCTCACTATCTAACCGGCTATCTTCTATTTGTTATCTATATGCTATCTAATAGCTATGTAGCTCGCTAGCTATCTTTTAATTATCTACTAGCCGGCTAGCTTACTTTCTGTCTATTTGAGTTATGACAGGTTGAGTGAACGCTGGCGCACGTGGCTGCCGCTGCTCACCTACAGAAAAAGTGATGCAGTGACTGTAAAGTGACCTCGAGAATTTTGAAAGGCGCTTAAAAATGAAATGGATTATTATTTGCTATTAATTCAGATTCAGATTTTTGACGCCTTCTGACAGCCAAGTGTCCGTTTGTTTGATTGAACTTGATTGGAATCTGAACTCTCTGAAGCCACTGTTTTGATTCTGGAGCAAGGCGGTTTGTGAAGGAGTATCCTGGCGTGACGTCACCAACAAGGGGGCGGGACTTTCTGAATCTCCCCAGTTTCGAGCTCATTTATGTCAGTTTTGGGACACTTGAAGTCATTTCGATTGGTGTTTTGTATTTGACTCAAAATATCAGCCTGCCTGTTGTGGCTATTTTAGATGCTCTAAAACGTTTTTCTGATGTCAGGAAACAAAAAATGGTGTCGGTTGTCCATTAAATTGCCGGTGCCGGTAAAATGGTCAAAGACGGCAACAATCAATGCAGGCGAGAGTCCAAAAGTAGATCTGATGAAGTGATTATGCATTGATTGGATTTTTTTTATAGTCATCACGGCCGCCTGAGAAAAGAAACCACAACGTAGCCTAGCATGAAAGTGAGTTGGACACGTGTCATTGTTTGTATTCCTCCACTCCAGCTAGGAGCTAATGTTGCTTCCATTCCCGTGTGAACAAAGTATTGAAACATGGATGCTAACATGGCAAAAACAAAGACATCAAACCGGCTTAGCTTCCAATTCCGATAACGTTTGAAGTTGGGCAATTCACCTCAACTATTTTGTCGTCTGCATAAACTCTCAGTCGTACAAGAGTGGTCCATCGGTGAAAAGGTTTCCTCGGCCGTCATCTGGACTTTTTTGAAGGCCTCGGACATCTCATCTGAAAAGTTTGCTCACTGAACTAAAGTTGTGCCAGTTGTGCTCCGGCCGGCCGTATCCATATCCCTGATGGACAGACCTTTGCTTTCGTAGATCCCCGCTTTAAGGTTGGGGGAGCGGTGGACTACTCCCTGAAGCTAATCCTTTTGTCCTGTCTGGTTACCTGTAATGTTCCATGCCTGGCTCTGATTGCCCTTGAGGTGATACCAGAGCTAATTACCCCATTCTGCGGTAACAGAGCCTATCAGAGAAGAGGTCTGGCACCGCCGCCTCTGTCCATTAGGGATAGATATGAATATATAGGGCCAGAGTCGCCGGCACAACTTTAGTTCGCTGACGAGGAGCAGAACGCCTGAGAGCTTCAAAGAGGTCCAGATGAGGTCTGAAGAAACCTTTTTCATCTGGAACTAGCAGTTTGAATGGTAATTTGCACTTCTGCCGATATCATAGTGTCCACGTGTACCCAATGTGGTGTTTAACCAGTAAGCAAACACTCCTGTCGTTTTCTTATCAGCTGTGTTCCGCTTTCACTCTCACTCTCACTGTCCTGCGCGTGTGCAACGGATGAGTGATTGATTTTTGATCTTTTGATCCCCCCTCGCAGCGGAAAGTTGCCCGGGAGACAAGAGTCCTCCCGGATCGGCCGCCTCCAAGAGGGCCAGGACGGCTTACACCAGCGCCCAACTGGTGGAGCTGGAGAAGGAGTTCCACTTCAACCGCTACCTTTGCAGACCGCGGCGGGTGGAGATGGCCAATTTGCTCAACCTGACGGAGAGACAGATCAAAATCTGGTTCCAGAACCGCAGGATGAAGTACAAGAAGGACCAGAAGGGCGCGGGGATGATGCCGTCCCCCGGGGGCCAGTCCCCCCGGAGTCCGCCGGGCCCCCCTTCCGGCGGAGGCTACCTCACTACTATGCATTCCCTGGTAAACGGCCTGCCTTACGAGTCGCGGTCGCCGGCCACCTACCCCGGCACTCACCCCGACGCTTACGGCGTGGCCGCGTCGTACCCCCCCGCCGCTTTGAACAACTCCCACAAAAGGTATCCCGACTCGCTCGCGCCCGAGTACGACGCCCACCCCTCGCAAGGCGCCAACTACGTGGGCGCGCACGTGCAAGGCAGCCCCGTTTACGTCGGCGGCGCTTACGCCGAAGCCCACTCGGGGGCTTCGGTCTTTGGCCTGACGCACCTTCCGCACCTTCCGCACCCCCCGTCCTCCGACGTGGACTACAACGGCGCCGTCGCGATGCACGGCGGCCCTCAACGTCGCGGCGTGTGTGAGGCCGCGCCCGCGCCCGCGCCCGCGCCCGCGCCCACCTACACGGACCTTACACCGCAATACTCTCAGGGAAGAATCCAGGAGGCGCCAAAACTGACTCATCTGTAGCGGCCGTATCACTGCGCCCCATTGTCTCCTAGCCACCTACACCGGACCGCATCACCCCGACGTTTCTTTGTGTCTTGCCGCACTTCTTTCTTTCGCTCCTTTTTGGTTACTTTTAGTTCGATGACGTGTGAAGTAGCGTATAGGATCAAATATCTATTTTTGTCTTCATGAAAGACATTTCGAAGGTCTCGAGGAGAGACACGGCCTATTTTAAGTATTTGTTTTCAATTTCAAACAGGGTATTATATGAAAATATGTTAGTTTTTTATGACGTGAACTTATTTATCCGCATTTGAAGTTTTTTTCAGGCATTTTGTTGCACTTGAGAAAGGATCCATGCAGGGCGTCAAAGAAATGCATTTGTCCAAATAAGGCTCGCTAGCTAAGAAGCTACAACCCTTTTTGCTAGTTTGGTTCTATTTGGACTTTTTTCATGTTATTTATTTCTTTTGGTTTAATGTCTAAAAAACAGTCCTGTTATGATTTGACACCGTTGCGAAAAGCTGGGTGCCTTGAATGCCCCCCTCCCATTTTCAACCCACTTCCAAAGCACGTAACCTCCATCCCCGACCTTCTTCTTTCATCAAATAATTCCTTATCGTTTTAATGTCCTTACAAAAGATAGACCCAACACGATAAAGGTGGAAATAAGGAAAAAGAAAACTCTTTATTCATCTTTTACTTGAAAAAAAATATACTCCAACCCTCTCATACATTCCGCGCTGCTCCACTTCGAAGAAATAAATAAAAACAATTGAAATATAATCAAAACATGATCTGTTTTAATTCGGACAAAATATCAGAATGCACATCATTTATTCATTTTTTTGATTGAAAAACGAGCTTGTCTGAAGCATGACGTTATCTGCATTCGCCAAGAAAAATAGTGCGTAAAAATATCTCCACGTAAAAAAAATCAACTTGCGATCAATGAGAATTGGATTTAAAACCAAACTCGCCATCCAGAAAAAAAAATCCATTACATGCACAAAAAAGGTGACGTAATAATGTATTTATTCCCGTGTCTTCCTGATGAGACGCGAAGCAAACTCTCGGGTGGCCTTCTTCCCTTGCTCCTCTCATCTCATTTGCGTGGGCACATCCATAATCATAAAAATGTCCAACGGTGGACTTTTCCTGCAAGCAGACAACAATCTCAATGAGAAATCGTTTGAAAACTAATGTCGCCCCCCCTGCCCCCAAATGTGCTTTTAGTCGCTCAAATGTAGCCATACGAGCTCCAAGTCAATTCCTCCCGGCCTGTTTGTCTCATGATGCTGAAAAAAAAACAACCTTAAATGCATCATTAAGGATGAAATTAAATTATCCTTGAAATTGCTTTTCAACCTTAAAACATTTTTAAAGTGCACGGATATGATTACCAAAAAATATCATGTTGAGTAAAGTATGAAGTATAAAATATAAAGATAATTTCCCCCTCTTTAAGCATAAGCTACATTCCCTCCAAAAAAACAACAACAATATTTTCTCTTCATGTGCAAATATATTTTAACCCCCCCCCCCCCCGAAAAAAAAATTAAAATCGTGAATGTGAGGCATTAGTATCCACGACATATGGTTAGCAGGGAAATCTGGAACAATTGTTGTCAAAAAGTGGCCTTGTGCGTCCAAGGCGTTGACGTGATCCAAATGTGACACCAATTCTGCATTTCAACCCATTTTTATGTGTATTTTTTGGCAATATATTTTGAGCTCCGTGGTAAAGTTGCAATTGTGCGTATAGGCTCAGCCCTTCCTAAAAAACAAAAACCATCCACCCACGTCGTTTCTATTTGCACAAAGCCCGCGCGTCATTCCACACTCCCCCACGGCAACCCTGAGCACGCAAAACCGCGTCGATATCTGCAAAAAGATCCCAATCGAAGTGTTTCAATCCCATTTTTCGAGATGAAATCCGGGCCAGGTGACTCCATTTTCGCTACTCACCCCGCACCCGCGGTGTGTTCGCCGCCTTCCTGCCCCCTAGAACGGAAATCTCCGCTCCAACCTTGTCCCGATGTTCCTATTTATCTTTAAAAGCATCCCTCCAGCGACAGTTGCAGTTGGAAGGTCGTAATGTGAAGTGCGAGCAGCGTTTCTCGTCGCTTCCTGGCTGCATTTGATCCGGGGGAGAGTTAGAAGCCTTAAATGTGTTGTGAGGGCACCGAGCTGTCAGACCTTTTGGCGAGTAAGATTGATCGCGTGCAGGCTTCCTGCACTCTTTGTTTGCTATCTAAGCAACAAAACCGAGAGAGAGCCACGCCATTTCTTCCTCCTTCTTCCTCAACCAATCTTGGAAATCGAACACGGTGTGTTTCAAATGCATTCCCATAAAATGTGACGTTCGTGGATCGCTTTGGAAGGACAATAAAGCAGAGTAGCAGCGGGGGGCGTGTGGGGTATGCAGTAACGCTTGAAATAATTCGTTTTTAATGTTTATGACAAGCATTATGGCCACTGCTTAGCTTGAAAGCTCGCCCGAGACGCCTTGACGGTGTTGGAAGGCATTTTAAAAAGGGGCTCATGCAGAAAACAGAAAACACAATCGCGCGATTGGAAACCATCGTAGCCTTCAACTTCGTAAACAAATAGCAAGATTACACGGTTAAAATGGGATTGTTAATGTCCAAATATGAACGCAGGGCATTTTTAGGAGATTTTTACGTCAAACTGCTGACACGGTGATGCGTTCACGGCCTCAAAGTGTCACGAATAATTGATCCCTTGCTGCTCCTTCTGGTATATTTTAATGTCGAGTGTATAGCATGTCATACATGCAGAGAAAAAAACTCTTCAGAGCACTTTTAGGTAATGTTGCGTGTATGTGTGCGCGCGCGTGGGCGCGTGTGCTCGGGGGGCGTTCTCGCCCGACATCCTCAAACAATACGAGAAAGGAGTCCGCGAATCCCGGCGCCTTAAGCTTGGGGTCCTTCCCTGTAATCGTGAGTCGGCCATTCTTAAAAAACACACTTTTTTTTCTTAAGGAGGGGGGGGCGTTGGGGGGTCTTTTCTCTTAGTGGCGCTCAGTCGGGAGGATTAAGATGTAAATAAACGTGCAGGCACAGCTGAGCGACGGCAGCACAAGACTTTTTTTGGGGGGGATCAATCAGGCAGTCAGTAGGCTTCTTTTGATTAAAGCCCAAATTGTCATTGGGCAGAAGTAATCATGTGACAGGCAACTCGGTCCAATTTCAACCTTGTCTCCGCGAATTCAATCGTTTGCTAGTCGCTCGGTCCCCACCACGACCCTAATCGCAGAATTACGACGAGGGAAGCCATTTTTGGGAATGATTTTCGCCCGCTCGTTGGAGTTTTGTCGACACTAAGGCGCGTAAACTTTCCCGGGCTCGCAGGGGAGAGGAGATGAATTACGAATTCGAGCGAGAGAGCGGATTTATCAATAGTCAGCCGTCGCTTGCTGAGTGCCTGACATCTTTCCCCCCCGTCGCCGATTCATTTGAAAGTTCATCAATCAAGAGCTCGACGCTGATTCCTCCTCCCTTCGAGCAGACCATCCCTAGCCTGAATCCGGGCAGCCATCCGCGCCACGGCCGCCCGAGACGCAGCCCCGACGGATGCGGCCCGCTACCCACCGCCTCCCTGCCCCCGGAGTACCCGTGGATGCGGGAGAAGAAAGCCTCCAAGCGGAACCACCTACCGACGTCGACCGCTACCGGCCTATCCGCTAATGGGCCCGCGTGCTTCTCCCCAAAAGGTGGGTCACTTCACGACTATTGTTATTTTTACTGTCTAATACGCTTCAGAATTGAAGTAGTTTGAATGGTGGCCCCCCAAAAGTTTACGGATTTCTTCCCCCGGCAGTCCCAGACTTTTGATGTGTGACAGTAATGAAGAGTGATGGCGTTCCGTCGCCGAGGAGGGCACTTGCAGAATTCATGAGTCTCTCTGCTCCTTGTCGGGAGCTTTTTGTGGACGTGTTTGCCTACCCACTTGTACCAGATAAAAACAGACGCGAATCGGATTTATTTTTGGAGTAAATATCATCGGCTGCGTCGGTTTTGTTCCAGCCATTCGCACCGACGTATAACCACTGTGTCCCGGTTCTCCAGGCTCGCCAGAGGTCGCGGAAAGCGGAGGGGTCGGCGGGGGCTCCCGCCGCCTCAGGACGGCCTACACCAACACCCAGTTACTCGAACTGGAGAAGGAATTTCACTTCAACAAGTATCTGTGCCGACCCAGGAGGGTGGAAATCGCGGCCCTGCTCGATCTGACCGAACGCCAAGTCAAAGTCTGGTTCCAGAACCGTCGCATGAAGCACAAACGGCAAACGCAGAGTAAGGAGAACCGCAACGGCGAGTCGGGCAAGGGTTCCGGCGACGGGGGGGAGGACGGAATGCAAAGCGGCTGCGACGACGACGACGACGACGACGACGACGACGAGGAGGAGGAGGGAGCCCCGTACGAGCAAAGCGGGGCCCTGCTGGAGAGAGACACTTTCTCCTTTCGCAACAACAACCTGGAATCCAGTCGGCAAGTCCACAATGGCGGCTCGGCGAGCTTTGCCGCCGCGCCGCTGAGCAGCAATGAGAAACATCTGAAACATTTGGCCAACCCGTCACCCACTGTTCCGGGCTGCGTGTCAACAATGGGCCCCGGATCGGCATCCGCGGCGGACAATGGCGGCAGTCCCCCAGCCCTCCAGGTTTCTATACACGATTTCCAAGCTTTCTCGTCGGATTCCCGCCTGCAGCTTTCCGACGCAGCCTCGCCGAGTTTGTCGGAATCCCTGGACAGTCCCGTGGACATTTCTCCAGATACTTTCTATTTTTTCTCGGAATCTCTCACTACAATCGACCTGCAGAATCTCAACTATTAACAACAAATCGATCGCTCGCGGCTGTTTGTTTTGGGGTTCTTTTCGGCTTGAACTGACGTCGGTGTGTGTTCGGAACACATTTTAGTGGCACGGTAAGGATCGCGGCGAAGAGGACAAAACCTATTGATTATTTTCTATGAGGGGCGTGTGTGAAAATTCCACACTATCCAGCCTGGATGAACCACGGTCCTTTTTTATTTTTGTATAGCTTCCAATGTCTTGACTATTTTTCTTAGAATACAATGAACTTGCTACAATCTTTGGGCTTGGTTGTTTTGAGTCTTATTCTATATTTGCGACGGATTGACGTTGTTTTAATTATGCAGGGTCGACAAAACGCGCGAGATATTATAAAAAAATAGTGGAGGCTATGCAAATCGGTACAACAGGTTGGCAATGAATATAAATCAGATGGTGTGTGATGCATACACACACTCACGAGTTCAAATTTGGAGGACGACAATTTCAATGGTGCAATAATTTACGAAGCGTGTATTTATAAATATATATTTATGATTATAGTTATATATAATTATAGATATAGAAAACTAGATATACGTCGTTATACATCGTAATATATATAGTTAGATATATAGTTTTCTCGTTATATCTGGTTGTATATAGTTATGAAATTGAATGAAGTGGGTAGGTTTCGTATTTTGCATGGCCAAACTCTTGACACGCTGCAGGCAAAATGAAAAAAAAAGCCGAGGCACGTTTGCTTCCAGGCAGGCAGGACCTGATAAATCACCACCGTGGCATGAATGGGACTAACATTAAGGAGCCCAATTGTGTCACAAATACAAGGCCACTTACATTTTCGTTCGGGGTGCCCTCACTCCCCCCCCCTCGATATCTTCGCCGATTCCCCTTCCACGCACGCGTTGGGTCATGATTCATTTTTATGGGCTGTTTAAACAGGCTGAGCTCTGCTTGACTTGCGTGTCCGTGCAGGCTTCGCACTTCCCGCGTCGACCTTAAATTCAAAACAGACGGCGAGGGCAATTCATACATTTTGGAAGCAACATGTCATTGGGATTATTTGCACTATTGTCGCAATGATTTTTTTCAAGATCATTTTGTCAAGCCGTCATCGTGAAATATTGAGATTCGATACGATGATTATGAATCGCTGTGCTCTCTCGCTTTGACTTATGGGAATCGTTTAATAGCCCACTTTGGGTTCAATATGGTGACGTCACTTTGTGTGTTAAATCAACAACCACCAGTTGCTCCGATCGATTGAATAATACACTAAAAGCAACTGAAAAAAATCAACCGAGTGAGTGAGTGAGTGAGTGAGTGAGTGTGATCTCTTTGTGTTTTTAGCGTAAGATGGCGGCGGGGGAGTTGCAGGATTGGCGTCCATAACCAAATCATTCCGAGACAACGCGTCTTTTCTGTGCACACAAAGAGCCCAGAGAGCCCTGCGCGGCCTGCTGTTGGCTGCCTCCACTCACACGTACCATTCTGCGCGCCCACGCTTGCTCTTTGCTGCAGATGGGATGTCAGAAAGGAGGGAGGGGGGAAGGGAAGGGAATGAAGGCGAGCCTATTGACTACTTAGACTTGCTTAGGAGTTCGCATCGTGTATTTTCGGTCCTTTTGAAAACAAATTCACACGTGTACAATATGATATGTGTACTGTAAATATATGTATTTGTATATTTAAATTAACATACATATGTATGCAGCGCATTATGTCTGTATAATAACACATTTCTGAGCGCCTTTCAAAACTCTCAAGGTCACTTTACAGTTACAGGATCATTTTTTTCTGTGGGTGAGCAGCGGCAGCCACACGCGCCAGCGTTCACTAAACCCCGAAATAACTCAAATAGATAGAAAGCTAGCTAGCTAGATAATGGATAGCAAATAAATAACTAATAGATAGCCAGCTAGACAGTTTACAGCCAGTCAGCTAGACAGCTAATAGCTAGACAGCTAGCTAATGGACAGCAAATAATAAGCGAAGATATTCAGATAGCCAACAGCTAGCCAGCTAACAGCCATCCAGCTAGTTAATGGTAAGTGAGACGGGAATACCGAGTGTGTTGTCAATCGGGTTTTATTGGAATGATTACAATCCATGAATGATATTGAACGATACTGATTTTCATATGGATTCACACGCATGGCCAATGAAAGGAATTGCCTTGACAGTAATCCCCCGCTACTTCACGGTTCATTTCTCACAGCTTCAGTGCATCGCAGATTTTTTTCTTAGGAGAAAAAGACGTTCAGAATTTTAAAAAATGGCGAATGACAGAGGTTTTGTACATGCTGCAGCTTGATTGGATCCCACTGCGTGACGTCACACAATGTCATGGTTGACAGTCCTGTGGATTGGCGGTGCGTCTTCTCAGCCATTCCAAGTGTGTTGGAGGAGCGAGTCATCGACGCCAGGCTTGGTAGGTGCACCCGAACTGAATGTTTTGTCCTCTTATGTCCAAATCCATTCGACTACGACTCAAACTTTTCAGCAATTCTGTCATATCATCTTCACTGCAAGTACAATTAGAACATAGTTCATTCATAATGTTTAACTCTCTTGGTAAAAGCCAAGCTAGCTTGCTATCTGGCTGGCTACCTAGCTAGCTATCTGGCTGGCTACCTAGCTAGCTAGCTATCTGGCTACCAAGCTAGCTATCTGGCTGGCTACCTAGCTAGCTATCTATCTGGCTACCAAGCTAGCTATCTGGCTGGCTACCTAGCTAGCTATCTATTTGCTATATATTAGCTATTTAACTAGCTAGCTAACTTTGTATCTATGTGGCTGCTGCTGCTCACCCACAGAAAAACGGATCCTTTGACTATAAAGTGACCTTGAGAGTTTTGAAAAGTGCTTAGAAATGAAATGTATTGTTATTATAAAATGCATTTATGAAGTGAAACCAATGTCATTTTATGATCTCTTTTCATGTGAGGCCATTTCCCTTTCAATTGTAGGCGCAGTGTGATAAGGTGACCGCTAGGGGCGCTCTTCCTCCCCAATGATCCCTTGGTGCACCCTCCCCCTTCGTTTCCTTCTTTTTTTAATCCCCTTCCTCCTCTTTCAAGAGGTTGCCCTGCGGTCTGCTTCCACTCCCACTCCCACTCCCACTCCCACTCAACTCCCACACTCTCTTCCCGCCGCAGAATCTTCCCCACTATTCATTTATTTTATTACTGGCCGAGTAGCACCGCTGGCCAGACATTATCACATCATCATTTGATCATAATGAATACATATATCGTGTTAAATTAAGTCAGAGTTGACCCGAGAGCCAATGGAATTAATCGCACATTCTATTAGCATGCAGTTTTCTTTCACCTCCCTGCAACGACTTTGATAGGCAGATAAACACGAGGCGAATGAGGAAACAAAGTCATAGTAACAAGGCTATTCTCTTGCGCCGCCTTCTTTTGGGTGTCAATGGAGTGAAACTTTTGGCCTCTCTGCCCCACAGTGACAATATTTGCAGAGTAAATCCCAGCCAGTATTAAAGCGTGAAACATTTGCCATCGGAATGGGACAACTGATACGCATTGAGACATTCATCAATACTGAGGAAAAAAAAATGCCCGCCCCCTTTAGAATGACACAATTTAACTCAGACGTGGAACAATGTGCCAGGGTTTTTGTCATTGTCACACGTGGATCCACAGAATATTGAGTTTAGCACTACATAAACATTCTGTGCAGCGTAAGAAAGCTTAGTCTTGCTTCTTTCATTCGAAAAAAAGTTAATGCCTAAGTTTTATGGGTCTGGAGCTTGAAATGAGGGCGGCTGTTGAAAATACAAGGCGATACATGTTGGTCGATATAGCGCTTTAAAAACAGCTGAAGCTGGAACAAAACGCTAACATGCCTGGGAAAAAATGGAAATGCTGCCCCTTGTGGATGAGACAAACATGGCCAGAGGCCACGGCGAGTGTTTTATCGACACCTAAATAAATAAATTCGCAAATGGCACTCAACGTCACATTTTCAATTCCCGAATAAATTGGTGAATGGGGGTGAATGAGTTAGAAAAAAGGGCGGTACCTCATGTCAGAGTTGACGCTTCCGCCTCGGGTTCCACGGACGAAGCCTCCCCGACCGTCCGTGCGTGCGTGCGCGCGCCCCAAGCGCCGTCCTCCAACGTCCGCCGCCCGGTCTCTCTCAGCGTTTGCTCGAGTGCCTGCCTGGCCAACGCGTCACCTTGATCGACGAGCGGCTGGAATTTAAATCGCCACTCAAACATCAATCTGTCAGCGGCTGAGGGGATAAGCTCAAGTGTCTCACTGGCTGACCCCGAGCCACGTGACCGCCGCCGTTCATTGATGTCGGTCAGCGCCCTCCTTTAACCCCCAACCCCCGCCCCCCCACGCCCTTTTCCTTCTTATCGGAGTATAGGTAAATGTTGGCACGGTCACTCGGGGGGTAAGAGACGAGAGATCAGAGGTGCTCCGGGCGCTCCCTGCTTCCGACATGCCACAATGAGCACTTTCTTCGATTATTCGGTCATGAGCGGCGAGGGCGGGTCGTGTTCCGTCAGAGCCTTCCACCCGGATCGCGGGATTACAACTTTCCAGTCGTGCTCCGTGACAGTGAACAATCGCGGCGCCGACGAACGCTTCGTGGCCAGCGGGGGTTCCCCGGACGGCACGCCCCGCCGCCCGCACCAGCCCCCCGGGGGGAATCCGGGGCTCGCTTACCCGCCTTGCGGCTCCGGCGGCTACGGCGGCCAAAGTTTCTGCGCGTCGTACAACCATTACGCGCTCAACCAGGAAGTCGATTCCTACGCGGCGTTTCCGCAGTGCGGCCCCCTCGCGTACTCCGGTAACCTTTCGACGTCAGTGGTGGCGCAACATCGCCAGGGTTACAGCGCAGCCCCCTTGGGCCAGCTACAGTACGGCCAGCCGGCATATGGAGGGGGGCACGAGCAAGGCACCCCGTTCCCAGGGTGCTCGAACCCCCTGTCGCCTCTGCACGCGGCTCACCTGGAGGGCTGCTGCTCCCCACTGTCGGAGGGAGCCTCCAACGCCCAGACCTTCGACTGGATGAAAGTCAAGAGGAACCCCCCCAAAATAGGTGGGTGTCCTATATATCTCACCTTTGTTTCCCCTCATGTCATTGCATCATTTGGGTACGTACTTTACAAACGTCGTTTTCAAAATACATAGTCATGTTCAAAATGTAGCAACATGCACCGAATGCTTTTTACGATATCTCTTATGACTCTCCAGATGTCAAATTTTAAACATGCAGATTTATTTTGGGCGGTTTTGGGACATTGTGTAACTGTATCGATGATGTCATCGAGTGGGGTCCAACAGATAGAGCCGAACAGTCAGATAGGATTTTCAAAGTTGTCATCATGTGAAATCAAGTTTTTTTCTGTGATTACCAATACAGAGGAACTACAGCCAAAAGTTTTCACCTTGCAAGTCAAACGTTGACATTCAATGCGCATTTCCCCATTTTGGGACTTTCTGATTCTGATTCATGTGCACTCCCAAGTAAACATTTCATTGCGCAGGAGTACAATCCCATACAATATGGATTTATATAGCGCTTTAACAACAGCTGACTCTGTAACAAAGCGCTTAACCTGGACACCTATCCAGGAGTGAATAATATCATTTAATATGAAATCTAAAAAAAAAAAAAGCAGTTTCAAAAGTTGCTTTGTTTGCAGTCTCGGCTATGAGGAAAAAATCACGAGTGACACCCTGATACAAAATCCAATGATTCTGAAAAACCCAGCTCATGTTAATTTTAGGATTCTGTCCAATATTTGAATGGAGGCATCTGAACTCCAAATCGATCACAGTATGATGCGGTGTCATTGTCAAATCATATTCAACGCTCTTTTTCTTTGAAGGGAGGTCAGGTGAGTACGGCGGCTACGGAAGTCTGCCCAACACGGTCCGGACCAACTTCACCACCAAGCAGCTGACCGAGTTGGAAAAGGAGTTCCATTTTAACAAGTACCTAACCCGAGCCAGGCGGGTGGAGATTGCCGCCACGTTGCAGCTGAACGAGACTCAAGTCAAAATCTGGTTCCAGAACCGTAGAATGAAGCAGAAGAAGCGGGAGAAAGAAGGGCTCCTCCCGGTCAAGGCCGTGAACTCTGACCCCGGTGAGCGCCTTCCAAAGAGAATGGACGACGCGGCCTCGGAGAAATCGGTTTCGGCTCCTTCGACCCCCTCCCCTCTTTCCTCCACCGGGGGGGACCCTTATTCCTCCAATTAAGACTCACTCGTCTTCGTCCCAAAGTAGCCAAACTCCCACATAAACAAACAAATGGACACGTCGTGCACTTTTTGGACATGCAAGAAAAGCAGACCATGGGATGTCAATGTTTTTTCTATTACGTGTCCACATAATTATCCAGAAAAGATGTGATATTTACTTCAAATGCGCCAAAGTCACAACAATCGTCATCATCCACATTTCTGCGCCTATTCTGCGAATGAGCCGCATGGTGCGTTCAAATGCTATCGGGATGCTGAGTTTTATCAGTTTCACCTGTCACGTGTTGCCGGCTTTTATTTGTACATTAACCAAGCACATACCTCAAACGTTTACGGGTCAATCATTCGGATTATTAAATTGAGATTACCTCTTCAATTTCACTGGGTGTTATTTGTTGCTGAACGAAAAAAGGCCGTGTTTGAATTTTACGATAGAATGCACGCAGGTGAATTCACGTCGCCGTAAGCTCCCGCGAGAGTTCATGACATGATTTTGCTGTCATTTACGACGACAGCCTTATTGGGGCAAAGGTGGCTGATGGAAAAATAAAGAGTATTGATCAAAACCTGGAAGTTAGGATATCGACAAGGATGCAGCCCCACCGGCCCTGTCAGCGTTTGCTCAATTGTGCACAAACTTTGGTGGAAGTATCAAGTTAGTGTTTGCCACGCCATTTTGTTTAACGCCGATTTAATGTATGAGAAGTGACATGTCTTCTGCTACACTATTTGGTGTCTTTTTTATTTTTCTTTCTTTTTTTCCCCTCACATGCCATTTATCAGTCATCTGTTTTCCCCTATAATTGGTTTAATACCTGGCGGACAATCTGCGATTCCTTCAACAAAAAAATAAAAATAAAAATGAGCCCAGTTGACCGGAACCTGTATCCTCCCAGCTGTAGGATCCGGTCTCTAGGATCTGTGCAAACCTGCTGGGACTATAGCCCCCAAAACACGCAAAACTGTAAGTTCTGCTGCGTTTTATTGTTTTCGTTTAAAAAACGGTTATGAAACAATACGTAAGCGAATTTTTTTGAACGCGATGACGTCACGTAATTGTTTACACATGCAGGTGTGTGTGATAGCCTGCAAAAACAAAATGATGCGGAAAAACAACATATTCTCTTTAAAACACCACCGCTATGTTGCTGGTAACGTCTTCATTTATATCCTTATTTCATTCGAATCACGTTTTGAACAAATCATGACGAGTTGTTGAAGTTTAAATAGTGTCTTTTTTAAACGGAAGCAGACACGCGAGTTTCCAGGAGTCAACGTTGTTCGTTTTAATATTTACGATTCATATTTATCTGCAAATACTTTTAAATCAGAAATTTGAAAATGTAACGTCTTATGTCATATCCGTGTATTTTTTTAACGTACATTCACTCTACAGGACTAATATAAAGTGTTTCGGTGTTTCGTGCTAGCTTGTTTGTTTTAGTAGCAAAATAGTTAGCCACTTCATAGATGTAATTCATCCATACTTTTTCGAAGGTAAAACATATTTTGTGGTTAATTTCTTTATTTAAATATCGTAAAATTCGGGTGAGTCAACATAAAAAAATAATCATACCATATCTATCTAGCTATGTACCTATTTAACTACGTAACTGTAACTACATCAAAGTTAAAAAACAAGGTATTTGAAATAGCAATAAATACACATTAAACAAATTATGTTACATATTAGTGTTTAAAAATCAGAACTATTCCCTCAGTAAGTAGTTTGATGAAATTTCGGCCTCTTTTAGGTCTCTCCAAGGCCCCGTGGAACCTTTGCGGAACCTTCGTGAGTGAATTGGAAAGGCAGCCGACCTCCACCCCCAAAAGAAAGCCTGAGGTCATCCCGCGGTCACACCCCGAGTTTGTTGTCACAGCACGCACACCAAAGGCCAAACAACAGAGCAAGCTATTCAAACAAGCACCTGAACAACAAGTCACAGTCCACCTCCAAGGACCTGTTTGACCAAAACACCCCAACTGACTACAGGAACATTCTTTTGCTTGCACTTCCACAAACGTGACTGATGCGGCCGATGGTTCCCATTAGGGTCCACGAATAAACATGTGGACGATGACAGATGAATCATTAAAGCTTTAGCGCGGGACTGATGAAAGGTTGACTTGCCGTGTTTTTGATGGAGAACTCTTTAAGACGCCGCATTGATGCGGATTGAACCCCAAGCAGACATTCGGGAGCATATCAAATGGCAAAATGAATTTTTTAAACCATTTACCATGCGCATTAGATTTCCGCACTTGATGAAGATTCTGATTAATTCTCGGATTAAATTCACTGGCCCTTAAAAATGTTGAATTATTTATTTCTCTCGTGTTAAAAATAAAATGGGTTGTTCGATGAGCCTCGGAGCCATTACATTATTGTTTTTTCTTTTTAATGTGCAGATCACACTAAATGATTCTCCTCAAAAACATTTACAAAGGTACTCAATATTCTTCGCAAACCAATCCATTTGTGTCTTTTAAAATATATAAAACAACATTTGGGGACTAAATTTATTTTTGGTGCATTTAATTTTTATTTGTCATGGGCCACTTGATTAGGTGCACCCGCAAAATGTCACTTGGGGGGGGAAAAAAACCTTCACAAAGGCCACTGCAGTACACACAAAAATGGAGACGTTGTAAAATTAATACCTCTGTGATCTTGTCCAACATGATCTTTGTCAGAACAATACCGTCTTGCTCCGACTATTTTGTTATTCATGTCTGATTCAGGTGGAATAGTACAAACTGAAACTGTATGTTTTATTTTTTTATTTTGTCTATGTAGTATCTAAAAATATTTTTCTCTTTGCAGTATCAAGGGCAAGCGACGCGATACGGCACCAGCAAGGTAAGTAAAAAGCGCAAATACATAATAGTCGTTGTAGCATCTCCGTCATTGTGGTTTTGTATCTGGTAATAAAGGGCATTAGCATGTAGCATTTTGCTAATGAAATGACAAGTCATCTCCTCAGAATCGGAATCTATGGAGACTATTGTGGTTGAAATCAAGGCAAGCACTCTATTTGTATTTATTCAATGAAATGCTCAAGTTATTAG
The DNA here is from genome assembly GCF_051943395.1 of Hippocampus bargibanti. Taxonomy (NCBI): domain Eukaryota; kingdom Metazoa; phylum Chordata; class Actinopteri; order Syngnathiformes; family Syngnathidae; genus Hippocampus; species Hippocampus bargibanti. The sequence goes on from NC_142753.1 coordinate 12,445,799, forward strand.
ACGAGTTATACAAATGGTAGTAGTTCATTATTAAAATGTTTTTGCTCACTACTTGATGACACAAAATTGAATACATTCAATACACCCCCCCCCCGCGCCCTGCCGTATGCTTAAAATTGCATATATACCACATTATATCCGATTTAGATAAAATCAATTATCCTGTTTTAATTTGATTATTTCACCATGACCTGTCATTTTTGAACGTGGGTTTGTCGAATTTTAATGCCCATTGATTTATCCGATTTCACGCGGTCGTAACGGAAACAATTAGCATGATGTGGCCCAGAATAACAATTTGTTTGACACCTTTTCTCCACATGCTTAATTTGAAGCAAAAATCTGATCAGCGTCTGACAATGCAAATGGTAATCAATAATAATAATAGTACGAGTCAAGGTGTCTGCGGTCATTCATGCCACAAGTTCAACTCCACACATCGGACCTCAGCGTTATCGTCACCCACATTAGACACCCTTACACACACCAACGAGGAATTCATAACAACATAATCTTTCCACCATTAGTCCCTCTGTCAAGAAGCAGGGGCAAAAAAAATCCAATAAAATAATAAATTGAGCAGACAGAAGTCAGTCAGTCAGTCATCCGGGCCGTCGACGTATTGGCACATGTGCGTTCATTGACCACTCCCCTCTTGTGATTGGCAGGCAAAATGAATTCCTCCATCGACAGTCGCGCGTCTCCGTGAGCCGATAAAGGCGGCCCAGCCTATCGAGCCTACGGAGCCATTGACGGGATGATGGAGGTGATGACGGAGGTGGATGACATCATGTGACCAATGGCCAGACACCTCATCAAGTAAATCTCCGCCATTCAATGACATATACAGCGATAGCTTGGCTTACGGACTTAATTGCTTCCCAGACAGAGTGTGTAAGGCGAAAAGGGTGTATCCCAAAAATTAATTGCCAGAAATTAAACCATTAAAATGAGAATAATCTATTCCCATGTCCCCATAAAACATAATTTCTACTTTCTAATTTTCTAAGCCTTAAAACTACACAAAATGTATCTTATTTTATGTATAAAAATATAATATGGTATTATAATTAAAGAAATAAACTGTACTGTATAATAAAGTGGTTTTATTTACCTTTGTGATGGTCGTTGTTGGCTTGATGGAATGGAGTGCGGGTTGTTTGTGGAGCCTGATTGATGTGATATTTTAACCTTGCAGTCTACAAAGTTGAAACTCTCTGACTGTCGTCTGCCTGTCTCTTTAATGTTTAAACTACCTCCCCTCACTGCTGCGTTCTTGACCGATCACGTGGCTATAACCGAAGACTGGGGGCGGGGAATAGAGGACAAAAACAGGTCGGCTGCCATTTTCTTGTTCGGAGAACGGACGGGCTCATTCGCGAACGACACATCACTCATTGTGGCAGCTCCGTGTGTATCCCGAAAAATAGTTTGTATGCCAAGGTTACATTTTCATAAATTTAACGTTCGTAAAGCGAAAGGTTTGTAAGCCAGGGGGTTTGTAAACCGAGGTATCACTGTGCTGTGTGTGCGTAAAAAAACAACAACAAAAAAACTACAAGGTTGTTAGGAAAGAGCGCAAGATATGCGAGAGGCAAACGAGCATAGAGTGAAGTGTCTTGTCCACCACTCACTCACCTTGTAGATCATCCGGCGCTTCTGCCCAAACTGGCTCGTCGTCCTCCATGAAACAGTCCCGCTTGTCCCGCTTGTCCCGCCACGACCACACAAAGACACGTGAAGAAGGGGGAATCCGCTTTATTATCAGGACGGAGGCCTCCAGAGGTAAGAGGATGGCTTAGAAGGGCTGTGGCCTCCAGCTCCATCCATCACACACGTCCTGACCTTGGCTTGACCCAAACGTGGCAGCCAATGAGGCGCCTTCTCCCCCCCAAACACTCGCACGCACTTATCTCGCCCCGCGTTCGCACCAAAGGGATCGGGTGACACCGAGTGGAGTCTGGATGCTCTTTTGTGTCGCCCGTCGCTCCTTCTTCGTGTCTTTGTTTTTTTACGTGACTAATGTGAGTAACAACACCTGACAAACAGGCTGTTGATCCTCATGGACACCCCCCCCCCCCCCCGCCCCGCCCCCAACACCGCCCGCAACCGCCTGCGAGGAAAAGCTTTGTTGGTCACAATAGGAAAAACAGGAGCACGATCCTACATTTGTCTCTATAGATTCTGATGTGTCATTTCGCTAGCTAAATGCTACATGCTAATGCCCTTTACCAGATACAAAAAACAGCTATGTTAGCTTCATGTTTACCCATCCACCCATTTTCCAGACAGCTTTATCCACATTAGGGTTGCGGGGAGGGGGTCGTCTTCGGGCATCAGGCGTTGGACACCCTGGATTGGTCGCCAGTCTATCGCAGGGCACACAGAGACAAACAACCATTCGCTCACACACTCGCACCTAGGGACAATTTGGATTGTTCAATCAGCCTGCCATGCATGTTTTTGGAATGTGGGAGGAAACCGGAGGACCCCCGGAGAAAACCCATGCGGGCCCCGGGGATTACATGCAAACTCCACACAGGGAGGCCGGACCGGGTCTGGAACTCACAACCACTGGACTACTAGGCCGCACTTTATATTTAAACCATCTAGTATATCTATTTTTCAAGATTTCACCTGTAATCAAAGTCAACAACACCCAAAAAAAAGTCACCTGCAATGCGCTTGATGTTTTGACACCTCCCTCAGCAACTGTCATCCAAGCATGGCCTTGCAGTTTAACCACCGCAAACAAAACGATGGGTGGTGTTGTCGTCGCCATGACAACCTCTCAAACAATCTCGGCAGTAAAGTCTGCGTTTTTGTTCGCCGTCGATTGCGCCTTGGTTCATCTGAAAAGGCTTTGGAGTCAAAAGGTCACGGTTCAAGTTGTGGCAGAAATGCCATTCTGCTTCCTGGCTGCTGGTGACGTGCCCTTGAGCAAGAGGCTGGACGTCTCTCCTTGCATGTTTGCATGTGTGTGATTAGGGTGCAACAAAAATGAAAGAGCGTTCATGATTTATCGCATCCAACACATCAAATCTGATCAAAACGTTCCTTTTTGGCCGCCATTCTGCTTCCTTTCGTCCATTTTAGTCTTTGGTGACTCTGCAAGGCTGTTCAAGACACACACACACACACACACACACACACACACACACACACACACACACACACACACACACACACACACACACACACACACACACACACACATACACGCACACGCACGCACACACACACACAGCTGAACCGTGGCCTCTCCCTCCTAAACTGCAACGCCAGCAGCGCTCTTGTCAATAACACTGTGCAGTCTGAGCCAACACTTTGATATGAAGGACCCGGGGCTTTGTTCTCCTGACGGCTGAAGTAGCACGTGTTGCCGCATAGCCCGCAGCTCATAATTGCTAACATATCGCATAAACGAAAGAAAACCAAAACCCTCCAGAGTTTTACTCCATGCAGGGACCCCACGGCAGAAAAGAAGATAAAATGTCTTCATGTCGGCGAATGTTCGGATCATGGCGTGATGGTTTGGATGTTTTAGCTCACCTGTGAGCCACTCGTACAGGATTAGCAACGGCGCTCACGTGCACTTACTCATTGAGTGTCCCGCTAGAGCGCTTAAATATTTGGTGGGCTGCTTTGTGGTTTGATTGAAGTCAAAATATTCCATAGTTAGTGTCCTGACATCAGTACAGTACCTTGTGGGAACCACTGAAACAACGTGCAAGGTAGCAAGCAGAGCTAAAGTGATCACCGGTAGAATAAAATATGCATTTGGTGCATAAAAATCAATGAACCATTTTGAAGTGATCAGTCCCTGTATTTGTAGTTAAACAAGCGTGCAATTACGCAGATGTCCTTGAGCGCCTCAAAGTGTCTGGCGCTGAAGCTATTTAAATGTCTGCTGGATTTGCTGTGCATGGATCGTTAGCGTCTGTCTGAGGGGAGTCGCTGGAGAAAGGTGGTGAGCAGGGTGCGGAGGGTCCATTAGGATTTTCCGCGGCTTTGTTTCGGTTCTGGCAGCGTGCAAGTCCTCGAGAGTGGGCCAATGATTTTTTTTCAATGACTTCCGTGTAGAACTGTCGTAGCACCTTCTGTGACAGGCCTTGCTTATTGCGCAGCCTCTTTTGGGCCTTTCTCGGGATGGAGTTGGTGTTGACCTACCAGGAACTTGATGGTCCTGAAGCTTTACATGGGGCGGTTGCATAGTATGAGGGCCAGCTGTGGCGATTGATCTTTCCTGAAATCAACTATCATCTCTACAATCTTTTGTGTAACGATCAGAGTTCTGATCCGCCTCGCGACACACGACGTTCAAGCCGGTTGAGATTGAAAGAGATGTTTCAGTGACAGGTGAGAGGCTCAGCCGTAACTCTAAGCCTTGTCGCTGGGACACGCCCTGAAGCGTATCCCACCGCGGGAGTGTGAGAAGCACTCCCAAACTATGCAATGATGATACATTGACTGCCTGTCCCCTTTAGGCAAGGACCAGTTGAGATTTGCATCTCACCCAAATGCAGACAAATTGATGTGAAGTGCAGTCTTTCAAATGCTTAATCTGTGTCAGCAACCGCTTCCTTATTTTGAATCTAAAAAAAAAGAACATTTATTGACATATTAATGCGAGGCTGATTTCATTGAGCACTGATAAAAGTGCAAACATGACACACTTGATGGAACTGTCGCAGCTTGGAATTGAAGCGGATTTACATTGGACATTGGAGGCGTGAGACAGTTTCTTTACGTCAACGGATGCGTCAGCTTCGTGTCGGCATTCGACATTTAGCTTGTAGCAGACGTGTACATTTCACCATGAGGTCCCTGATCCACTGGTGAAAAAGACACTTTGATTTTTATCTCAAACTGCTTCATACAACAAAGATGGTGGCTTAAGAATGAAAGACTGTCTGTGTCTTTTGGGTTGTCACGTTATTTGTTATTTATTTTGTTGTTGTTGTTTTGACTTCAAGATGGCGCCTTGAGAGTGGCTGCCTTCACAGCAGGTCCTGTAATTTGTTTTTCTACTTCTTCCTTTCCTCTTACTTTCATAACTTTGCTACTGTGAAAGACACATCCAAGCCAATATAATCTTCTTGAAATACGTATTGTTAAACTCTTTGGTAACAATGTACGGACGCTTGTTCTCCGATAAGATGAATACAAGCCATGTTATCTCTGCGGTTTACATCAAAGATTACAACACCAGCTTGTTGACTTAGTTTTGCTCCTTGAGCTTTTTTTCTGATGCTGGTTTGGTCACGAGACTCAGAGACCTCGCAAAACTGGGGCGGTCTATTGAGGTTGTGTTTGAAAAGTGGAATTCATAACAAAACGTAATAAATAGAAGAGACTTTTACAAATGTTAGCCGATTGGGGAAATGTAGCATCCCATTGCTGACCTCTCTCACGCACTTCCCCGTGGTCACCTGGCTGGTCCCGGACCGGTGGCCCTCATCCTTACCCCCTCCTCCTTCTCCCCAGTGGTCGTTATTCGTTCATCTCCGCAGAGACCCCTCTGACAGCGCTTGTCTATAAGTGGCCATCACGCCTCATGTCCGTGTGTGTGCGGTGACGTTTGCCCCGTAATGACAGCGGCTGTCTATAACGCCTCGTCCTGGCAGGGATCATTCGGTCCACCCTCGCTCACCACGTCCGATGTCCCGTGTCACCAATGTCCGGGTGGACGATGATGTGATCTTTAGTCCCCTCCGCGATCTATAGACTGGCATTTGGCTCAGGGAGCGTCCCTAGGCTCTGACATGCATGCTAAACTTCTGCCGATATTATCCACCCCCCCCCCCCCACCCCCATCGGCTCAGCCGCCTCCTCCAAGAGGAAGTTAACACCAGACGCGGCAATATTGTGACACGCAGCCTTTGATAGCAATGTGGCAGCTAGCCACTGAAGTAAACATCTCTCTGGAGGAAAGGATGACCTCTGCGTGGAGCCTCGTGTCCTCCGGGATGATTTAAAGGACAACCGACGCGTCCATAATTTGTCAAATGACTTGTACTGAGCGCATTTGACAAAGATTCCAGCGCATAGAGCGAGATCTTACCATTCACATTCGGGAACGCCCCTGACCGAGAAAGCGACGCACAATGCATTTTGGATACTTTTTTTCATCTGAAAACAGTGTTGATGGCGAAATTAGAAGGAAAACGACATAAATAACGCGATAGTCAATCGTTGTGTGTTGCACCAAGACTACTAGTTGATACTAGTTGACACAAATTCGCAGCAGACAAATCAGCCCATTTCCAACGGAGCTTGGGCGCCATCTTGTGCATTTTCTGGGACGCTACATTGGAGTCCAGACGCCTCAAAATGACACGGAAGGACTTCTTTAATGGATTGCAAACATTTATGCTTTCCTCTTGAGAACTATTTGAATCATATTCATAACCGGATGAGTAACAAGACAGCATCTTCTCCCAATCTGAAGCCATTGTTTTGATTCTGGAGCAAGGCAGTTTGTGCAGGAGTATCCTGACGTGACGTCACGAACAAGGGGGTGGGACTTTCTGAATCTCCCCAGTTTCGAGCTCATTTTGTGGCAGTTTTGGGACACTTGAAGTCTTTTTTTTTTGGTGTTTTGCATTTGACCAAAAAAATCAGCCTGCGTGTTTTATTATATGCTATATTAGATGCTATCAAACGTTTTTCTGATGTCAGTTAGGAAACCAAAAAAATGGTGTCGGTATTCCTTTAATATTCACACAGCTTTTTTTGTCATTTCAGTGTCCCGACGGCCCTCCAAGGGAAGACGTCTTGTCAGTCCAAAGCGGCCTGCGACAAAAATGACTTTGACACCCCCGGTGCGTTTGAGTCTGCACTGACTGAATACTGCCAGCAGATTCATCCTGATGGGACTCGCAAGTCCCAGTGTGCCTGGTCGTATTATCATATTAGCAGTCTTCGTGTTTTTGTATCACTAATGAAGGCTTAAATGCTCTTTGGCGTGTGTGTTCTCAGCGGTCCGCGGGGAGCGCCTGTGTCCCGTCCTGCATTGATGCCATCATGCGCTCATCTGCATGCTTGACAGCGCAGAGCTTCTTCCATCCGCCCGCAATCTCCCTTTTACTTTTTAGCATCTTCGGTTCTGCTCGCCTGCACCTTCCATTGCTTCCCGCGCAGGTTTGTCTCTCTTCATTCTCCTTTTGCCCAGTCCTTTTTGGTAGTCTTTCCTGATCCCCGTTTTTGGGTCAATACGACACGTGTTGAGGATTCAGTGGTTGTCCTGTCTAGATAAACACCCTGTTAGAAGGATTATCCCTGTTGTCCTAACAATGTAAACCCAGGATTAGGCCACACTCTCCAGGGGTGCAAGTGTGTGTGTGTGTGTGCGCGCGTGTTGCTGCCGATACAATCTCTTCAAGAGGAAGACTGAAGTGAATGTCTGAAATAGCGTCTGCCCGGACGCCCGGATCGTCCAACTTTTCCGTTGGGCGTCCAATTTACAAAACGTCTTAGCCTCGTGCTTCAATCTTTCCCGACCGAGAGTTATAAGGTCGTGCATTTGCATAGCGTTTTCCAAAGTAGACGCACAGAACCTCAGCCCCAGAAGAAAGATTCAAAAGAAGCTAACAGAATTTATGATGCTACAAAACGTAAACGTACGCTGTAAAGTGTCCTTGAGAGTTTTGAAAGCCTCTTAGAAATTACATGTATTCATATTATTCACAATTATAGCAACAGCGTCCATTTTAACCAAAGCAGATTTTCAAATGTCAATGTTTTTGTTGGTGATGAGGACTTTGAGCGATTCAGGTCTGCCCCGCAAAGGAATGAAGGAGAGGAAGAGAGTGAAGAAGGAGGTCGGTGAAGCTCTTGGAGATGGCCGCGGTGGCGATTGAAAGGCCAAAGGTGAGCCCCTCTCAGCACGTCTCCTGTACCGCAGGGGCAGTCGCGAGCGGGTCGTCGGAGGTTCAGGTGTCAGCCAACGACAAGTGAGTGACGAGACCAAGTGGGACTTCTCCCCGAAAAAGCTATCCCGTTTGGACCTCGCTGTGACCCGTCCCGCCCTCCCTTCAGACTTCTCTTTACTCTCACACAACTTCAACCTCGTCATCCGTTCATCCTTGCCTCCTTCCTCCCCCGACTCACCTTCTTCTTCACCCCGAAAACTAAACATGACCACAGCCTTTCACTCAGCGGGTCAGCCTGACTGGGGCGGCTCTCTGTGGCCTTGCGCACACATGCATGGACATTTATATCGAATCAACTTGAAAATTCTTCTTGATGCATTTTGCGCTATCCATAACTTTGCCCCCCCCCCCCCATACCTATCTGACTTTCTATTCCCTGTCGTTCCCTCAGATCCTCTTCCTCCCTCCACCTTTGTGCGCCCCCCCCCCCTGCCCGTCTCAGCACGATTGGGGACAGAGCTTTCAGCTGCTCTGCCCCTAAATTCTGGAACTCACTTGCTCCCAACATTCGTAACATCGATTCTCTCCCCACCTTCAAATCCCATCTCAAAAGCCACACATTTAAAATTGCATTTATCTCTTGTTTCTATTTATAATTGTATCTTATTGTGTTTTATTCGTGATTGTATTTTATTTATTATTGTACCTGTTTGTCTGTGACTGTAGTGTCCTTGAGAGCTTTGAAAGGCGCTTAAAATGAAATGTATTTATTATTATTACAGCCTGGCAAGTTTATTATTATGTCTGTCTTGATATCTATCTATCTAGATGTTTATGTAGCTATATCTACAGAATATACATAAATATGGGCCTTCCCGTGTGTCAGTCCATTAAAAAAAGACAGTATAAATTGATCTCTATGGAGCAACAACATCCGTGGATGGTTACTGACGTGAAGGCAATTGTTGAGTCCCTGATATTGAATCTGTTAACATCCGCAGATATATTGCGGCCATTTTGTGCTACATGAGACACTGCGCGCTTTATTTATTGCAGCTTTAGGACACTTTCAAATCCACCCGTGGAGCCAGTTTATCAAGGTAATGTTGCTATTTATGTCATTAGATAGCGTCAGTCTTACATATCGCTACTTGAGGGAATGCTTCAGCTGTCCACTTTATCATCCGAGACTGTTTTCTAATTACAAAACCCAAGAATTCAAAGACGTGAGCCCCGTAAGGTTAACATCCTTAATGTCATAGCGCTGGGCCATTTGCAAGTTATTGCCTCCTTTTGACCCACAATGTGGCTACTACCGCTTGTAAATGTCACCACTGCTGATCACTGATCGTGATAGGTTAGATAATTGTAGTAACGTCATTGAACGTCACTTGAAATCCAGGACCCGCAGAATATTGACTACATAAAGAGACATCTTGGACTTCTTTCATCAAAAGAAAAGAGTTTTTAATTCCTAAATGATATGACTGTGGACTTTGGCAATGATGCTAATCTGTCTTCACATTTGTTCCTCATTTTGTCCTTTTCTTTCTCTGCCTCAGCTTTCTGCCACATGAAAGCAAGCGCATCCGATCCGTCTCGTCACCCTGAAACTTCGCCGCCCGTCATGGCTGCAACGCTGCCCGAGGACTTGAAGACCAGCATAGCAATGCGCCTGCGGGTATGCACGCTCACACACCGGCAGGTGCAGCCTTCTTTCTGCGCCGTAGCTTTTCATTAACTTGTCAAAGTCTGTCAGCGAGAGTGACATGCGGAGAAAGGAAATTGACTTTTGGCAGATACGGACGGCTGTGTTGTCGTAGCTTCATCGAAAATGCAACTGATAACATTGTTTTGGACTTTGTGGTTGTTGTTGTTATGTCTCGAGGACTTTCGCGTCCCCGACAACTCACAAATACAGCTGTGAAAATGTTACAGTGCTTTGGGTGATGTGCATTCTTTGCTGTCAACTCTTCATACTTACTGTCCACACACCTGCATGCTTAACTCATTCACTGCCAGACCATGTGGAAAAATGTGTCCACTCCCGTGCCAGGGTTTTTGTCATTGTCACTCCAATTCCAGGACCCACAGAAGATTGAGTTTTAGGAAGACATAATCATTCAATTCAATGTTAGAAGCCTTAGACTCTTCTTTCGTCAGACAAAAAAAAGAGTTCATTCCTAAGTTGTATGCGTCTGGAGTTATCCGAGCTTGAAATGGGGGCAGCTGTACAAAGTAAAAGACAATACATACACATTGATTTATATAGCGTTTTAGTGCAAATAATGCCCCCGTTTCATACAGACGAAATGTTATACTTTTATTCAAGTACGGGAGGTAAATTATGTATATATTATATTGTATTTTGGACAGCTGCCCTATTTCAATCTCATATAACTCCAGACCCATATTATTTATTAATTTACTTTTTCTGATGAAAGAAGAGAGTCTAAGGTTTCTTACGCTGCATTGAATGTTGATGTAGTCCTAAAACTCTCTTTTTTTCTGCGGGTCCTGCAATTTGAGTGAAAATGACAAAAACCCTGGCACTGGAGCGGACACATTTTTGCACGTGTCTGGCAGTGAATGACTGAAAATAGGAGTTTGCATCCTGGGGAAATGCCATAACTGTCTAACGCTCTTGTGTGTAAGGAGGCGGTGATCTGCCGGTCAATTGGCTGTATCGATTATTGGGACAGCAGACGTTGGCGGAGCGGGCAGCAGCAATTAGGGCTTTTTGGTGTGGATTAGCTGAAAGAAAAGGTCACCTGCTCAACATTGGTGGCAGGACCGCTGCTGGTGACAGCGTGGATGCGATCGTGGCTATCACATAGAAAGGAGAGTAGCATCTGGTGTCGTGATTGACATGATATCAACCGGCAAGACCTGCTTCGCTTTAAAGGACAAGCGACACCCCTGGACAAGTTGGGTCCATAATTTGTAAAATCACTTCAAATTACTTTGGAGTCCAGACGGCTCAAATTGATACGGAAGGACTTCTTCAATGGATTGCAAACATTTATGCTCTCCTCTTCACAACTTTTTGAATCATATGCATTAGTGGATGAGGAACACGAAAGCATCTTCTCCCAATCTGAACTCTCTGAAGCCATTGTTTTGATTCTGGAGCAAGGCCGTTTGTGAAGTCACGTGACGTCACGAACTAGGGGGCGGGACTTTCTGAATCTCCCCAGTTTCGAGCTCATTTGTGGCAGTTTTGGCACACTTGAAGTCATTTTTATTGGTGTTTTGCATTTGACTAAAAATATCAGCTTGCGCGTTTTGGCTATTTTAGATGCTATCAAACGTTTTTCTGATGTCAGTTAGGAAACCAAAAAAAATGTGTCAGTTGTCCTGTAATAAGTCTGTGTTTTCATGAGTTGAATATATTGAAGTCCATTCAAAAAGAACGTTTTCGCTTTGTATATTTCAGATTTTTATGCCTTTGGAATGGTGCTAAATTTAGTCAAATGGAAGTATGTATGGGTCAGGCAGTGTCTTTGAAATACCTTGGTCAATGTTGGAGCAGTACTGGGTTAGCGTGGCTTTCTCTCTGTCCACGCCGCGTGGAAGCAATTGTTTCCCAATCCAAAGCAACCATGCGGACGGTGAACAAGGTGTCTGCTCGTGTGCAATCGTGGAGTGTCGGCTCCTCTGCGCAAGGTCAGAGTCAAACATTCGGACGCTCGCCAAACGCTGAGCTGCAGCGCTCCAAGTGGCAGACATGCAGAAGACGCGTCTACAAAAATAAAGCAGGCATGAGGAGACGAGCGCCGATTGACGGAACTCGTGTGCGAGTGGCGCTTTGCTTTGCGCTGCCTTTTTGTTTGTGTGCGAGGGAGGGCCGGCAAAGTTACGTGACCTTTCCGGGTCCTTTCGCTCACGTCGCGGAACGCTTTCTTGCGCCCTGTTGACATGTGTTTTGGATTTGTCCTTTCCGACGTGCCAGGCGGTGGAGCGCTTTCGGCACTTGAAATGCCATCCAAAATGGCGGACCAGCAGAAGTCTTGAGGAAGTGTTGTGTGACAATAGCGGAGAGGGGGTGCTGGTAACAAATGAGGGCTAAATAAATGACAATGTGTGTGTGTGTGTGTGAGTAACACCACTCTCTGTAGCTACGTTAGCTTGCCTGCTAGAGTTCACCAGAGGGTCAAAAGTGTCACCGTATACATCACAGCTGTAGCAGAACAGCACACGTTGTTTCCATAGTGATCAGCCATTTTTTTGCCCCCTCCCCCTGCCGCGTGAAGCCAAACACGAATGTTCGCTCGCATACGACAAAGGACAAAACGGAATTGTGTGCTTTGAGCTGATGCGTGCAACGTGTTTATTTGGCCAGGTGCATCTGCCGTCCTTGCGGATGGGTCGGCGAAGGCGTGAGCGGCCACTATCTGTTCTCTCGGCTGCATCTACGCGTCGTTAGGGTACGCAACAATGAGACGCTGCCCGCCGTGATAACGCGGGCAAAAATCATCAGTGTCGCAAGCTCCGCTGAACATAATTGGACTGTGCAAGATGAGCCTTTTCGGATTCGGCTCCGATTAGAAAACGTAGCCGGCTGGCGTTTCATCACCGCTGAAATAAAGCCGCCCTTGCCCGTCCCACGTGGAAAAAGCTTGTTTCCCTGGCAACCAAACCTGGAATGAGGGGAGGAGGAGGACAGACTCTCCACGCTGACCTCCACCTGACCTCTCTATTTCTTTCCGCTTTACTGGAGGGTGTGTTGTGATTATGATGGCTTGTTTGTCTACCTCGGCTGAAACATTCCTTTCCTAACTATGATATTATAGTTTGATTTGATGCGGACAAGGCGTAATGGAGGCGAACAATGTTTTGGTCACAAAGCATACAAACGCAACAGAGCGGCTCCAATAGATGGACATCCATTATGTCCCTCTCCTGCCCCTTGTGGTAACAATGAAGGTGAAACAACGTAAATCGGCTGTTCCAGCATTTGTGTGACGAGGATCCTTTTTATCCTCATCTGGAAGGCGAGGCTTAGAAAATTAGAAAGTAGGTAATTATGTTTTATGGGGACCTGGGAACGCATTATTCTTGTTTTAATGATTTCCTATGGAAAAGTAATGTTTGGGATACACACTTTTCGCCTTACACACTCTGTCTGGGAACCAATGAAGTTTGTAAGTCAAGGTATCACTGTATATGGATGTATGGATGGATATATATATATATATATATATATATATATATATATATATATATATATATATATATATATGTCGGTATGCTACTTCCGGGTAGCGCGTGTGGCTGCCGCCACCAAAAAGGAGCAAAAAGGGGAGGTATTTGCATCATAACAGCCACCTGATGATTCATTTTAAACATTTGTTTTGTTTTTGACTCGGCTAGTTTTGAGATTGACTTGCTTTGGGCGGTTCCTTCAGGCTGGGGCACAACACCAAATGTTTTCATCCTTTTTTTTTCTTTTTCTAACCGTGCAGAACTATGTTTCTCCCAAATCACTTGCTTTTCAGACACCTCTCCTCTTCATTCATCACACATCCTGAACAAGTGACCGAAGAATGACCTCGCTGGCTCGCTCGCACACACACACACACACACACACACACACACACACACACACCGCAAACGCACAAACATGGCATCAACTCACACAAAAGTGTGATTAATTCATCACAAACGACGGATACCCTGGAACACATGCTCAAACACACATGTGAGGGTACACACACACACACACTTCTTCCCATCGCATCCGTTACAGATGGCTTGGCCTCCTCCTCCATCCTAAATGAATATAAATATGTCTGCCTGACATCATTCATCTGCCGGCGGAGGGAGCGTTGTGCACTTCCTTTCAGCCAGCAGAGGCAATGTTGTCCCTTGTGTGCTGGCGGAGAAGAGAAAGAGGCTCAGAAAATGACAGTCGCCCTAATATCAGCCTGCGGGATGATTAAAAGAATGTCAAAACTCTCCAATCAATTCTCCTTTTTTTTGCCACCGTCATCTTCAAGAACTTCCTCCCGATCTGAGTGTTTGATTCGGTAGCCATCTTGCGTAATCAACGGGTGATCCTATCGGCCCCTCTGACAGGAAGTGTTCACCATAAAGCGTTTGAAAGTCCATTAACGGCACTTTTTCCCTACACAGCGCAGCCAGCGGCAACCCGATATCATCGCCGAGAGTCCCGATGAAGATGACGGGCCAGATGACCGCAGAGTGAAGGAGGTGAGAATGAGGAAATTGGAGTTGAGGGGAAAAAAAAGCTTTCGAGAGTGATTATTTTCTGTTGAGGTCACATTTTTATGTTAATTAGCATGATTACTATTCAATGTATTTAAATATTTATAGATGGGTTAGTCAGTGCCCGACGATGTTTGTTCGCATTCTAATTTGGTTCAGGACCAAATAAAGGTGAACAATAGTTTTTTTTGTTGTTGTTGTTGTTGTTGTTTTTGGAGCAATCCCTATTTTGAACGCAAAAATTTGCAGCAGACATATGATGTGTCATTTGGTTTGCTTCCAAATTAGAATTGGACGGATTTGACAAAAGGTCCACGTGCTGCTGGACGCCATTCGTTGAATGCCGTTATTTGACGCAAGTTGGTTGAAATTAATTTGCCCAAAGGAAATAGAAAGACACAACCAGTTTTAATCAGCGTAAACTAGATCCATTATAACTCATTCAGTGCCATTCCGGAAATCCGGGTTTTGTTTTTTCTTGCCGTTTCTAGCGTTAACGGTTACGTTGAATCTTTTAACAATTTTGAACCAAAGTAACTATTTACCATATTGCGCAACCTTTTGAACCTAACAATCATGCCGGCATGTCCCTTGTGAGACCAAAAATGACCAAAAAGCCAGCAAGTTACTCACAGATAATTTGATCTGATACAGAATTGTAGGTCTTAGCTCCCTGACACAGAAAATATTTGTGTGCCCCCAAATCAGTAAGAGAGACGACGATTTAAATGTGTACGATTGATATGATGATTGCACGTGCGATGATATGTTTGGCACGTTGCGGTCAGGCGCGAGTGCATTGCGGGATCAAAGTCCACACCTCGTCCTAAATTATTCATCCTGTCAGTTGGCCCGCTCGCCATCTTCCCTGGAAAGCGCTGACCGAGAGCTTCATCCTCACCACCCCACGGATCCACCTCCGTCCCTCCTCCTCCTTCTACTCGGCCGTCACTTCCTGCGTTATCTCCACGGCGATGGGCTCATTTACGACCTCACTGCTCACGTATCTTCCGCTCCCATTATTCACCGTCTTCGTCATTAGACCCCAAACTCCCAGCCAATCACTTTGTAATTCTTCCCCCTTGCCAAATCGCGGCACGCCGCCGTGCTGCTGACTAAGATGATAACGCGGCGGCTTTGTTTGCCGTTTGTGTTTGCGGCTGTGCGACCTCACAAGACAGCGGGCGCCGCCGAGCGCGTGTCTATTCATCCTCATACTTTTGCGTATGCATGCGTGATCAACTCTGAGAGACCCCCCCCCCCCCGTGTGTGTGTGTGTGTGTGAGATTTGGTAATTGTGACGTGCCTCATACATCATCGCTAGAGCCAGTTTGATTGCAAGCTCAGGGGCCTGCCGATTAATTGTTGGATTCAGCTTCCTGGCCCGAGTTGTGACACTCGGTCACAGAGCATCTGGACTGACAACCTTACCCCCACACACACACACACACACACACACCTGCCTCCTTCTCAAATCCACCCCAGCACCTTTTGAACACTCACTCTGCCTTTCCTTTTGTCCGGTTGTCCTTGAAGTTATGGTAATATGTGCCGATATCGTTTGTATTAAGGTTCGCGTGATGGCGTGTTTCATCGCGGCGAGCCCAAAGTTTCAAGCTGGCACGGCCACATTGGCCGCACTAACCTGCTTGCGCAAAGCCAAACCAATTCTGCACAAAATTGGTCCAAGGGACAGCAAAAGGCGTTTCGCTGGATTTTTGATGAGGCGTCGCCCACCGCTATCATCTTACTAAACGTCACCTCCCATTTCCGCTGCTCATGTCTTGAGATGCGTCTCTTTGGGCCCGGGTGGCGTCGGACCGCGCCAACCGGCACCACGCCATCGGAAGCTAATAAATCATCTGTTGGCTTTTTTCAGCTTTAGTTGGAGTGTAATGAAGACTCGATGGGCGACGGGGTGACACTGATGAATGGCTGAAGGTGCGCGCGCCGCAGTCTGGCACGAGAGAGACAACTGTTAGCCTGCTGTGCGGATGCATATGTGCGCATCCCATAAGGTACGCGTGCAAATCTCATTATTTTGATCGGATGAAGGTAAAAAAAGATGTCAAGTTTTGTGAAAGAAAATAGTGCACGCTTCTCTTCTGTTATAGGGCCGCGAGAGCGGCTGTCTTTACAGCAGCTCCTGCATTTTGTTTGACACTCTTGTTTTCATTTACTCTTCCTTCTTCATTTTGGATTGCATTTTATTAGTCTCAAAGTGGAGAGCTTGACAAATGTCCTTTAAACTCTACTCTTCCTTCTTCTTTCTGGTTTCCTTGTATGAAAACGTCTGTGCACTTTCACACATAGGATATTCCTCGTGATTGTGCACGTGTCTTTTTAAGGGGGTGACAAAAGCATTTTTGCACCGCGGCTGGTTAATTTGAGCTCAAAGCCCCACCGCTCCCACTCCAGAACAAAATGGTGGCTAATGAAAGAGCCTCTGTAAGCAGGCGGGTGCGTTGCGTCTAATGAAGCCCCGGTGAGACCATTTAGCCAATTAGCTCACGACTCGACATTGGGCAACGTTGCGTTGCAGCCTCTGTGGAACACGGCAAGTCGTGCCTGACAACCTTCTCATCTCCTCACCCGTCTTTTGATTGACATGACCAAGAGAAAAACGACAAAAAAAGCAACTACTTGGGCGCCATCTTGGACTTTGATCATAAATATTCAATAAATAAATAAATAAATAAATAAGACGAACATGAGAGTGATTGAGGAAAAAGAGATTTGAATCCCCACGTTTGTCTTTGCAGGAAGATACGTGTGATGTGGCGTCACGGCCAGAGGCCTGCAGAAGATGTCGGAGACAAAAAAAGTTGAAAAAGGCCATCCGGACCTGAGGAGTGTTGCCATTTCGGCCTCCTGCGCCGACGTCAGAGACAGCACGCAGCCCGCACGCTAATTTCAATGGAGTTGCCTTTTCTCTTCACGATTTGACGGCCAAGTGACAGAATGGTGAATATTCAACACGTCTCCCATTTTGCGGACGGTGACGGGTGAGACGGCGCAGGCTCGGGTGGCTCTTTCTACTTGTGACTTTTCACGCTTTCTCTCTTCTCCTCTCAGTCTCGTGGCGTGATGGGACGAGACACCGAGAACCACCACTTAGGCAGGCGAAAGTGACGGCTCTTGACTTTCTCAGGTACTTGTTTTACAACTTCAGAAATGACCCGAAGCTTCGGCAAGGGGCGTCTCATCTGGCACACACTCATTCTTCCACCCGGGCTGCTTTTCCTCACCGTTAGATTGGAGGAAAAGCCTGACCCGGTATTGCAGTGACAGTATGGGGCCACTCGCCACCCTGCTAAAATAAAACCGTGAAGGAGGAGCGTGACAGAACGAGGTTATGGCAACCTGACGCCAAAAAAAAAATCAGCAAACAAGTAAATGGGGAATGTGCATGTATAGTAAGGCGTTTTTCATCCATAAAACGACCATGTATAGTAAGGCGTTTTTAGCCCAAAAAACAGCAACAGCTCCTGTATTTAGTTTTTCTACTTCTTTCAGTCTCCCTGTCATGTTACTGACTGGCAACCAGTCCCGGGTGCAGACGGCATTTCACCTGAAGTCAACCTCAATATTTCTAGCGTCGCAAGTGGCCTGCCCCCTTTTTGATAACATGTCAACAAAGTTAATTAACATCGACCAGAGGATGCGAACCAAAAAATAGCTTCAAGAGATTTTGACTCATTCACAAATTTATTTGGGAATTAAAAATATGACGCGGAGCGCCATACCCGAATTTGACATTGATTGAACCAAGTTTGGTGAGAGTCTCATCATGTCTTTACGCATCCAAGTCAAAGCAAATTGATTCATCCAAAGGAGGACGTGGAGGTGTCTCTCCTGAAGGCGTGCATGCGTGCGTGCGTGCGCATGCTCAAAATGTGTGCTTGCGTGAGCACGTCTTTGCGATGTCATCGGCGCAGGCCTCCCTATTGCCTCGTATCGGAGATCATTGTGCATCCGTCAGCATGCCGTTAAGCGAAGCCCGCTGACGATATGAAACCTGCTCTCCCTTTCAGGCCTCTCTTGCCGATCAATGCTTCCAAACATTGCATATCATAATCCGCCTCCGGGCGGCATAAGTAGCGCCGGCCGCTAAAGCCTTTCGGGGGACAGTGAAGACGTGACGCACGCAAGGTGGAACATCTGTGGCGCCTTGGATGTCTCTCTTGCGTCATGGCCAACACGCCTCAATTGGATTTTGTACAGCTGCCCCCATTTCAAGCTCAGATAGCTCCAGACCTACATAACTTAGGAATTAACTCTTTTTTTCTGAGGAACAAAGAGAGTCCAAGGTCTCTAACATCG
Organism: Hippocampus bargibanti; assembly: GCF_051943395.1. Classification (NCBI taxonomy): domain Eukaryota; kingdom Metazoa; phylum Chordata; class Actinopteri; order Syngnathiformes; family Syngnathidae; genus Hippocampus; species Hippocampus bargibanti. The sequence continues at coordinate 12,464,224 of NC_142753.1, forward strand.
TATTTCATGCTTATGTCGTCCTAAAACTCCGTTTTGTGTGGGTCCTGCAATTGGAGTGAAAATGACAACAACCCTGGCACTGGAGTGGACACATTTTTGCACATGGTCTGGCAGTCAATGAGTTAACAAAAACAGCCTTTTTCAAGCACCAAAAGCAAGGCGCATGCTCCTTATGTGTGTGGGTATCATCTGGGGGGAAAGTAAGGCAATTTGGCCAAGGTATCTCATCTTGACTTAGCAGCTAATGACTCTATTAGCTTTCATTTTTGCAGCGAGGAGATTTGCTTGCATAAATGAGGCCGCAATCATCGGCAAAGTGTCACGGCCAAAGGACACTTTCTAAATACAACAGCCAGCCGCGCCGCTGATATAGACGTCGCGGCAGACTTTGTCATTGAGCACAACAGACTTGTGCCAGTCACAGTGACGGGGGGGGGGGGGGGGGCTCTCTTGCCGCCGTCCCTGAAAAGGTCAACTTGACGCCGGCACCAAACATCCACCTGACCCCTGTCGGCCCCGCTGATCAAAATCGGATCAACTTAAGACCACGGATCGATCGGTGCCGCGCAGCCTTCGGCAAATGTTGTCTGAGGACCTCCTGCTCCTCCTCGCCTGCGCATAAGCAAATTCCAATCATGCGGCATTCATGGCGGGGGTGTCGGAGGGGCAGGGGGGTTGATTGCACAGTAACAAGGACTGAGGACGAAGAAGGCTTGTGCGCTGGAGCTTTGAATTTACCTTCATTAGTCTTGCAGTGCAGAGATTTACATGGTCGTTTTTTGGGCTAAACACGCCTCAATATACATGGTCTTTTATCATAAAAACGCCTTACTATCCGTAGTCGTTTTTTTGCGCTAAAAATGCCTTACTATACATGGTCGTTTTATGGATGAAAAATGCCTTACTATACATGGTCGTTTTTTTGCGCTAAAAACGTCTTACTATACATGGTCGTTTTATGGATTAAAAAAACGCCTTACTATACATGGTCGTTTTATGGATGAAAAACAGCTTACTATACATGGTCGTTTTGTGGATGAAAAACGCCTTACTATACATGGTCGTTTTATGGATGAAAAACACCTTATTATACATGGTCGGTTTTTGCGCTAAAAACGCCTTACTATACATGGTCGTTTTATGGATGAAAAATGCCTTACTATACATGGTCGTTTTTTGCGCTAAAAATGCCTTACTATACATGGTCATTTTATGGACGAAAAATGCCTTACTATACATGGTCGTTTTTTTGCGCTAAAAACGTCTTACTGTACATGGTCGTTTTATGGATTAAAAAAACGCCTTACTATACATGGTCGTTTTATGGATGAAAAACACCTTACTATACATGGTCGTTTTGTGGATTAAAAACGCCTTACTATACATGGTCGTTTTATGGATGAAAAATGCCTTACTATACATGGTCGTTTTTTGCGCTAAAAACGCCTTACTATACATGGTCGTTTTTTTGCGCTAAAAATGCCTTACTATACATGGTCGTTTTATGGATGAAAAATGCCTTACTATACATGGTCGTTTTTTGCGCTAAAAACGGCTTACTATACATGGTCGTTTCTAGCGCTAAAAACGCCTTATTATACGTGGTCGTTTTATGGATGAAAAATGCCTTACTATACATGGTCGTTTCTTGCGCTAAAAACGCCTTATTATACATGGTCGTTTTATGGATGAAAAACGCCTTACTATACATGGTCGTTTTTTTGCGCTAAAAATGCCTTACTATACATGGTCGTTTTATGGATGAAAAATGCCTTACAATACATGGTCGTTTTTTTGCGCTAAAAACGTCTTACTATACATGGTCGTTTTTTTGCGCTAAAAACGTCTTACTATACATGGTCGTTTTATGGATGAAAAACGCCTTACTATACATGGTCGTTTTTTGCGCTAAAAACGCCTTACTATACATGGTCGTTTTTTGCGCTAAAAACGCCTTACTATACATGGTCGTTTTTTGCGCTAAAAACGCCCTACTATAGATGGTCGTTTTATCGATGAAAAACGCCTTACTATACATGGTCGTTTTTTGCACTAAAAACGCCTTACTATACATGGTCGTTTTTTGCGCTAAAAATGCCTTACTATACATGGTCGTTTTTTGCGCTAATAACGCCTTACTATACATGGTCGTTTTTTGCGCTAAAAATGCCTTACTATACATGGTCGTTTTATGGATGAAAAACACCTTACTATACATGGTCGTTTTTTGCGCTAAAAACACCTTACTATACATGGTCGTTTTTTGCGGTAAAAATGCCTTACAATACATGGTCGTTTTATGGATGAAAAACACCTTACTATACATGGTCGTTTTGTGGATGAAAAACGCCTTACTATACATGGTCGTTTTATGGATGAAAAATGCCTTACTATACATGGTCGTTTTTTGCGCTAAAAACGCCTTACTATACATGGTCGTTTTTTTGCGCTAAAAACGTCTTACTATACATGGTCGTTTTATGGATGAAAAACGCCTTACTATACATAGTCGTTTTTTTGCGCTAAAAATGCCTTACTATACATGGTCGTTTTATGGATGAAAAATGCCTTACTATACATGGTCGTTTTTTGCGCTAAAAACGGCTTACTATACATGGTCGTTTCTAGCGCTAAAAACGCCTTATTATACGTGGTCGTTTTATGGATGAAAAATGCCTTACTATACATGGTCGTTTCTTGCGCTAAAAACGCCTTATTATACATGGTCGTTTTATGGATGAAAAACGCCTTACTATACATGGTCGTAAAACACCTTACTATACATGGTCGTTTTTTGGACTAAAAACGCCTTACTATACATGGTCGTTTTATGGATGAAAAACGCCTTACAATACATGGTCGTTTTTTTGCGCTAAAAACGTCTTACTATACATGGTCGTTTTTTTGCGCTAAAAACGTCTTACTATACATGGTCGTTTTATGGATGAAAAACGCCTTACTATACATGGTCGTTTTTTGCGCTAAAAACGCCTTACTATACATGGTCGTTTTTTGCGCTAAAAACGCCTTACTATACATGGTCGTTTTTTGCGCTAAAAACGCCCTACTATAGATGGTCGTTTTATCGATGAAAAACGCCTTACTATACATGGTCGTTTTTTGCACTAAAAACGCCTTACTATACATGGTCGTTTTTTGCGCTAAAAATGCCTTACTATACATGGTCGTTTTTTGCGCTAAAAACGCCTTACTATACATGGTCGTTTTTTGCGCTAAAAATGCCTTACTATACATGGTCGTTTTATGGATGAAAAACACCTTACTATACATGGTCGTTTTTTGCGCTAAAAACACCTTACTATACATGGTCGTTTTTTGCGGTAAAAATGCCTTACTATACATGGTCGTTTTATGGATGAAAAACACCTTACTATACATGGTCGTTTTGTGGATGAAAAACTTACTATACATGGTCGTTTTATGGCCTTACTATACATGGTCGTTTTTTGCGCTAAAAACGCCTTACTATACATGGTCGTTTTATGGATGAAAAACGCCTTACTATACATGGTCGTTTTTTGCGCTAAAAACGCCTTACTATACATGGTCGTTTTATGGATGAAAAACGCCTTACTATACTTAAAAACGCCTTATACATGGTCGTTTTATGGATGAAAAATGCCTTACTATACATGGTCGTTTCTTGCGCTAAAAACGCCTTATTATACATGGTCGTTTTATGGATGAAAAACGCCTTACTATACATGGTCGTTTCTTGCGCTAAAAATGCCTTACTATACATGGTCGTTTTATGGATGAAAAACGCCTTACTATACATGGTCGTTTTTTGCGCTAAAAACGCCTTACTATACATGGTCGTTTTATGGATGAAAAATGCCTTACTATACATGGTCGTTTTTTGCGCTTAAAAACGCCTTACTATACATGGTCGTTTTTTGCGCTAAAAACGCCTTATTATACATGGTCGTTTCTTGCGCTAAAAACGCCTTACTATACATGGTCGTTTTTTGGCTAAAAACGCCTTACTATACATGGTCGTTTTATGGATAAAAATGAAAAAACGCCTTACTATACATGGTCGTTTTATGGATAAAAATGCCTTACTATACATGGTCGTTTTATGGATGAAAAATGCCTTACGTCGTTTTTTGCGCTAAAAACGCCTTACTATACATGGTCGTTTTTTGGGTTAAAAATGCCTTAATATACATGGTCGTTTTTTGCGCTAAAAACGCCTTACTATACATGGTCGTTTTATGGATGAAAAATGCTACTATACATGGTCGTTTTTTGCGCTAAAAATGCCTTACTATACATGGTCATTTTATGGACGAAAAATGCCTTACTATACATGGTCGTTTTTTGCGCTTAAAACGCCTTACTATACATGCTCGTTTTTTTGCGCTAAAAACGCCTTACTATACATGGTCGTTTTATGGATTAAAAAAACGCCTTACTATACATGGTCGTTTTATGGATGAAAAACACCTTACTATACATGGTCGTTTTTTGCGCTAAAAACGCCTTACTATACATGGTCGTTTTTTGCGCTAAAAATGCCTTACTATACATGGTCGTTTTTTGCGCTAAAAACGCCTTACTATACATGGTCGTTTTTTTGCGCTAAAAACGCCTTACTATACATGGTCGTTTTATGGATTAAAAAAAAACGCCTTACTATACATGGTCGTTTTATGGATGAAAAACACCTTACTATACATGGTCGTTTTTTGCGCTAAAAACGCCTTACTATACATGGTCGTTTTTTGCGCTAAAAATGCCTTACTATACATGGTCGTTTTATGGATGAAAAACGCCTTACTATACATGGTCGTTTTTTGCGCTAAAAATGCCTTACTATACATGGTCGTTTTATGGATGAAAAACGCCTTACTATACATGGTCGTTTTATGGATGAAAAATGCCTTACTATACATGGTCGTTTTTTGCGCTAAAAACGCCTTACTATACATGGTCGTTTTTTGCGCTTAAAATGCCTTACTATACATGGTCGTTTTTTTGCGCTAAAAACGCCTTACTATACACGGTCGTTTTATGGATGAAAAACACCTTACTATACATGGTCGTTTTGTGGATGAAAAACGCCTTACTATACATGGTCGTTTTTTGCGCTAAAAACACCTTACTATACATGGTCGTTTTTTGCGCTAAAAACGCCTTACTATACATGGTCGTCTTATGGATGAAAAACACCTTACTATACATGGTCGTTTTGTGGATGAAAAACGCCTTACTATACATGGTCGTTTTTTGCGCTAAAAACGCCTTACTATACATGGTCGTTTTTTGCGCTAAAAACGCCTTACTATACATGGTCGTTTTATGGATGAAAAACGCCTTACTATACATGGTCGTTTTTTTGCGCTAAAAACGCCTTACTATACATGGTCGTCTTATGGATGAAAAACACCTTACTATACATGGTCGTTTTGTGGATGAAAAACGGCTTACTATACATGGTCGTTTTTTGCGCTAAAAACGCCTTACTATACATGGTCGTTTTTTGCGCTAAAAACGCCTTACTATACATGGTCGTTTTATGGATGAAAAACGCCTTACTATACATGGTCGTTTTTTGCGCTAAAAACGCCTTACTATACATGGTCGTTTTATGGATGAAAAATGCCTTACTATACATGGTCGTTTCTTGCGCTAAAAACGCCTTATTATACATGGTCGTTTTTTGCGCTTAAAATGCCTTACTATACATGGTCGTTTTTTTGCGCTAAAAACGCCTTACTATACATGGTCGTTTTATGGATGAAAAACACCTTACTATACATGGTCGTTTTGTGGATGAAAAACGCCTTACTATACATGGTCGTTTTTTGCGCTAAAAACACCTTACTATACATGGTCGTTTTTTGCGCTAAAAACGCCTTACTATACATGGTCGTTTTATGGATGAAAAACGCCTTACTATACATGGTCGTTTTATGGATGAAAAACACCTTACTATACATGGTCGTTTTGTGGATGAAAAACGCCTTACTATACATGGTCGTTTTTTGCGCTAAAAACACCTTACTATACATGGTCGTTTTTTGCGCTAAAAACGCCTTACTATACATGGTCGTTTTTTGCGCTAAAAACGCCTTACTATACATGGTCGTTTTATGGATGAAAAATGCCTTACTATACATGGTCGTTTTTTGCGCTAAAAATGCCTTACTATACATGGTCGTTTTATGGATGAAAAATGCCTTACTATACATGGTCGTTTTTTGCGCTTAAAACGCCTTACTATACATGGTCGTTTTTTTGCGCTAAAAACGCCTTACTATACATGGTCGTTTTATGGATGAAAAAAACGCCTTACTATACATGGTCGTCTTATGGATGAAAAACACCTTACTATACATGGTCGTTTTGTGGATGAAAAACGCCTTACTATACATGGTCGTTTTTTGCGCTAAAAACGCCTTACTATACATGGTCGTTTTTTGCGCTAAAAACGCCTTACTATACATGGTCGTTTTATGGATGAAAAACGCCTTACTATACATGGTCGTTTTTTGCGCTAAAAACGCCTTACTATACATGGTCGTTTTATGGATGAAAAACACCTTACTATACATGGTCGTTTTGTGGATGAAAAACGCCTTACTATACATGGTCGTTTTTTGCGCTAAAAACGCCTTACTATACATGGTCGTTTTTTGCGCTAAAAACGCCTTACTATACATGGTCGTTTTATGGATGAAAAACGCCTTACTATACATGGTCGTTTTTTGCGCTAAAAACGCCTTACTATACATGGTCGTTTTATGGATGAAAAATGCCTTACTATACATGGTCGTTTCTTGCGCTAAAAACGCCTTATTATACATGGTCGTTTTATGGATGAAAAATGCCTTACTATACATGGTCGTTTCTTGCGCTAAAAACGCCTTATTATACATGGTCGTTTCTTGCGCTAAAAACGCCTTATTATACATGGTCGTTTTATGGATGAAAAATGCCTTACTATACATGGTCGTTTCTTGCGCTAAAAACGCCTTATTATACATGGTCGTTTTTTGCGCTAAAAACGCCTTACTATACATGGTCGTTTTATGGATGAAAAATGCCTTACTATACATGGTCGTTTTTGCGCTAAAAACGCCTTACTATACATGGTCGTTGCTTGCGCTAAAAACGCCTTACTATACATGGTCGTTTCTTGCGCTAAAAACGCCTTACTATACATGGTCGTTTTTTGCGCTAAAAACGCCTTACTATACATGGTCGTTTTATGGATGAAAAATGCCTTACTATACATGGTCGTTTCTTGCGCTAAAAACGCCTTACTATACATGGTCGTTTTATGGATGAAAAATGCCTTACTATACATGGTCGTTTTTTGCGCTAAAAACGCCTTACTATACATGGTCGTTTCTTGCGCTAAAAACGCCTTACTATACATGGTCGTTTTATGGATGAAAAATGCCTTACTATACATGGTCGTTTCTTGCGCTAAAAACGCCTTATTATACATGGTCGTTTCTTGCGCTAAAAACGCCTTACTATACATGGTCGTTTTTTGCGCTAAAAACGGCTTATTATACATGGTAGTTTCTTGCGCTAAAAACGCCTTATTATACATGGTCGTTTTTTGCGCTAAAAACGCCTCACTATACATGGTCATTTTATGGATGAAAAATGCCTTACTATACATGGTCGTTCCTTGCGCTAAAAACGCCTTATGAAACATGGTCGTTTTTTTGCGCGAAAAACGCCTTACTATACATGGTCGTTTTTTGCGCTAAAAACGCCTTACTATACATGGTCGTTTTTTGCGCTAAAAACGCCTTACTATACATGGTCGTTTTTTGCGCTAAAAACGCCTTACTATACATGGTCGTTTTTTGCGCTAAAAATGCCTTACTATACATGGTCGTTTTATGGATGAAAAACGCCTTACTATACATGGTCGTTTTTTGCGCTAAAAATGCCTTACTATACATGGTCGTTTTATGGATGAAAAACGCCTTACTATATATACATGGTCGTTTTATGGATGAAAAACGCCTTACTATACATGGTCGTTTTTTGCGCTAAAAACGCCTTACTATACATGGTCGTTTTTTGCGCTAAAAACGCCTTACTATACATGGTCGTTTCTTGCGCTAAAAACGCCTTATTATACATGGTCGTTTCTTGCGCTAAAAACGCCTTACTATACATGGTCGTTTTATGGATGAAAAATGCCTTACTATACATGGTCGTTTCTTGCGCTAAAAACGCCTTATTATACATGGTCGTTGCTTGCGCTAAAAACGCCTTATTATACATGGTCGTTTCTTGCGCTAAAAACGCCTTACTATACATGGTCGTTTTTTGCGCTAAAAACGCCTTACTATACATGGTCGTTTTATGGATGAAAAATGCCTTACTATACATGGTCGTTTTTGCGCTAAAAATGCCTTACTATACATGGTCGTTTTATGGATGAAAAATGCCTTACTATACATGGTCGTTTTATGGATGAAAAATGCCTTACTATACATGGTCGTTTTTGCGCTAAAAATGCCTTACTATACATGGTCGTTTTATGGATGAAAAATGCCTTACTATACATGGTCGTTTTTTGCGCTAAAAACGCCTTACTATACATGGTCGTTTTTTGCGCTAAAAACGCCTTACTATACATGGTCGTTTCTTGCGCTAAAAACGCCTTACTATACATGGTCGTTTCTAGCGCTAAAAACGCCTTACTATACATGGTCGTTTCTTGCGCTAAAAACGCCTTATTATACATGGTCGTTTCTTGCGCTAAAAACGCCTTACTATACATGGTCGTTTTATGGATGAAAAACGCCTTACTATACATGGTCGTTTTTTGCGCTAAAAACGCCTTACTATACATGGTCGTTTTATGGATGAACAACGCCTTACTATACATGGTCGTTTCTTGCGCTAAAAACGCCTTACTATACATGGTCGTTTCTTGCGCTAAAAACGCCTTATTATACATGGTCGTTTTTTGCGCTAAAAACGCCTTATTATACATGGTCGTTTTATGGATGAAAAATGCCTTACTATACATGGTCGTTTCTTGCGCTAAAAACGGCTTATTATACATGGTAGTTTCTTGCGCTAAAAACGCCTTATTATACATGGTCGTTTTTTGCGCTAAAAACGCCTTACTATACATGGTCATTTTATGGATGAAAAATGCCTTACTATACATGGTCGTTCCTTGCGCTAAAAACGCCTTATGAAACATGGTCGTTTTTTTGCGCGAAAAACGCCTTACTATACATGGTCGTTTTTTGCGCTAAAAACGCCTTACTATACATGGTCGTTTTTTGCGCTAAAAACGCCTTACTATACATGGTCGTTTTATGGATGAAAAATGCCTTACTATACATGGTCGTTTTTTGCGCTAAAAATGCCTTACTATACATGGTCGTTTCTAGCGCTAAAAACGCCTTCCTATACATGGTCGTTTTTTGCGCTAAAAACGCCTTACTATACATGGTCGTTTCTAGCGCTAAAAACGCCTTACTATACATGGTCGTTTTATGGATGAAACACGCCTTACTATACATGGTCGTTTCTTGCGCTAAAAACGCCTTACTATACATGGTCGTTTCTAGCGCTAAAAACGCCTTACTATACATGGTCGTTTCTTGCGCTAAAAACGCCTTATTATACATGGTCGTTTTTTGCGCTAAAAACGCCTTACTATACATGGTCATTTTATGGATGAAAAACGCCTTACTATACATGGTCGTTTTATGGATGAAAAACGCCTTACCATACATGGTCGTTTTTTGCGCTAAAAACGCCTTACTATACATGGTCGTTTTATGGATGAAAAATGCCTTACTATACATGGTCGTTTTATGGATGAAAAACGCCTTATTATACATGGTCGTTTTTTGCGCTAAAAACGCCTTACTATACATGGTCGTTTTATGGATGAAAAACACCTTATTATACATGGTCGTTTTTTGCGCTAAAAACACCTTACTATACATGGTCGTTTTTTGCGCTAAAAACGCCTTACTATACATGGTCGTTTTATGGATGAAAAACGCCTTACTATACATGGTCGTTTTTTGCGCTAAAAACGCCTTACTATACATGGTCGTTTTATGGATGAAAAATGCCTTACTATACATGGTCGTTTTATGGATGAAAAACGCCTTATTATACATGGTCGTTTTTTGCGCTAAAAACGCCTTACTATACATGGTCGTTTTATGGATGAAAAACACCTTATTATACATGGTCGTTTTATGGATGAAAAACGCCTTACTATACATGGTCGTTTTATGGATGAAAAACACCGTATTATACATGGTCGTTTTATGGATGAAAAACACCTGATTATACATGGTCGTTTTTTGCGCTAAAAACACCTTACTATACATGGTCGTTTTTTGCGCTAAAAACGCCTTACTATACATGGTCGTTTTTAGCGCTAAAAACACCTTATTATACATGGTCGTTTTTTGCGCTAAAAATGCCTTACTATACATGGTCGTTTCTAGCGCTAAAAACACCTTATTATACATGGTCGTTTTTTTTTTTCATCCATAAAACGACCATGTAAGGCATTTTTCATCCATAAAACGACCATGTATAGTAAGGTGTTTTTAGCGCAAAAAACGACCATGTATAGTAAGGCATTTTTCATCCATAAAACGACCATGTATAGTAAGGCGTTTTTAGCGCAAAAAACGACCATGTATAGTAAGGTGTTTTTAGCGCAAAAAACGACCATGTATAATAAGGTGTTTTTCATCCATAAAACGACCATGTATAATAAGGTGTTTTTCATCCATAAAACGACCATGTATAGTAAGGCGTTTTTCATCCATAAAACGACCATGTATAGTAAGGCGTTTTTAGCGCAAAAAACGACCATGTATAGTAAGGTGTTTTTAGCGCAAAAAACGACCATGTATAATAAGGTGTTTTTCATCCATAAAACGACCATGTATAGTAAGGCGTTTTTAGCGCAAAAAACGACCATGTATAGTAAGGTGTTTTTAGCGCAAAAAACGACCATGTATAATAAGGTGTTTTTCATCCATAAAACGACCATGTATAGTAAGGTGTTTTTAGCGCAAAAAACGACCATGTATAATAAGGCGTTTTTCATCCATAAAACGACCATGTATAGTAAGGTGTTTTTAGCGCAAAAACCGACCATGTATAATAAGGTGTTTTTCATCCATAAAACGACCATGTATAAGGTGTTTTTCATCCATAAAACGACCATGTATAGTAAGGTATTTTTAGCGCAAAAAACGACCATGTATAATAAGGTGTTTTTAGCGCAAAAAACGACCATGTATAATAAGGTGTTTTTCATCCATAAAACGACCATGTATAGTAAGGCGTTTTTCATCCATAAAACGACCATGTATAGTAAGGCGTTTTTCATCCATAAAACGACCATGTATAGTAAGGCGTTTTTAGCGCAAAAAACGACCATGTATAGTAAGGTGTTTTTAGCGCAAAAAACGACCATGTATAATAAGGTGTTTTTCATCCATAAAACGACCATGTATAATAAGGTGTTTTTCATCCATAAAACGACCATGTATAGTAAGGCGTTTTTCATCCATAAAACGACCATGTATAGTAAGGCGTTTTTAGCGCAAAAAACGACCATGTATAGTAAGGTGTTTTTAGCGCAAAAAACGACCATGTATAATAAGGTGTTTTTCATCCATAAAACGACCATGTATAGTAAGGCGTTTTGGACTAAAAACGCCTTCTTATACATGGCCGTTTTTTGGGCTAAAAACACTTAACTTTACATGGTCGTCTTTTTGGTCAAAAAACTCCTTCCCATACAATCGTGGCTTGCCGTGCATGTCACTCCGAGGCCTTTAGTAGTGCTACGTCTGAATCAATCCACAGCCGCGACTGTCAAAAAGTGTTGTGAGGTTTAGCATCGGTCCACTGGAGGGTCCCGTCAGCCAGGAAGAAAGAAATACCGTCATAAACCCTTTCAAGTTTTTACTGTGGTGTGTCTTCATGAAATGGGGTGGGTCTCTCTTGCACGCTTCTTGGGCAAGTGAAAATGCTTGCGGAGGGCGGCCGTTCCACGTCCTCCCTCCTCAATCCTGAAAGAAAACCACCAGAGCGCAATTGACATTTCAATGCAACGTTGAAGCCGGACTTTTTGAGCCAATTTGATTGGTTGGGCTGTTAAAATGCTGGCACCTGGCGGCACCGGCGACGTGCGACACAGGACGCTCCCCTTTCTTCTTCTGCTGCCGCTTCTTCAATCACACTTTGCGCATTAGCGCCACTCTGTGATCGACCGCGGTAACTGCTTTGCCTTCCTTTTCGAGGGGAAAAAAGTGTCGAGTATCACATGGCAGAAAGTCCAAGAAAGCCACTACGTTGCTGCCCCCGTCTGGCCACAATCAGAAACGCTATCAAGTGACAACCCGGTAACTCCAAATAAACTTGCGAGTGGATTTTCCGTTTGTATTCTATTTTCGTTGTTTGATGTTTGTTTTCAACAAACGAGACTATCAAGCTGCATTTCAACTTTTGTGTTGTTGTTTCTTTTAATTAAAATCAAATTAAAACCAGGCAGTTTTCTATTTTAGATAGCAAATTCAAACATAAACTCCAATGATTACATCAGACTCCCGTCTCCCCCAATTTTATAGTCACAGTCAGACATGTTTGCTGGAAATTAATAATAACAATAATGATAAATAATAACAACACCATGTTGGACTCACCCTTGTCTCCAAAGCAGCCATCTTAGTTAAAATGACCAGATTGGCTCTCAAGCTATTTTAAACGTTTTTGATTACTCAATAAGTTTTCAAAATTGCAGACGACCCGATAAAGAAGTCAAACTATTTTTTTAACGTTTTTGGGCAAAATTTTACAGTGGTTTTAATTGAAAAGCAAAGTTTCAACGACAGAAGTCGTCTGACCATACTCCCTTGCCAAGATGGCTGCCTGTAAACACCCTGGCCAAGATGGCTGCCCTTCTCCTGCCCTCTTGTACCCACACCATCTTTTTCCCTTTTTTTAATCCATCCCACAATAAACACTGGCACATTTTCCTTGTCTGTGTGTTTCTTTCATTCTAATTGGGGGAAGGGGGTGTTGATAAAAGGGAAAGGAATGTGACATGAGATGGGAATGATGAATGCTGATAACATGAATATGGGAGTGGACCGTGTGTGTGTGTGTGTGTGTATGAATCATTTGAGGGGGAGAGAAGCAGCACAGTTATCAGCTCTGTCTATGTCAGCACCTCCATCTGTTGTTAGCTCTGGCCAGCCAAAGTGTGTGTGTGTGTGTGTGTGTGTGTGCATTGCTCACTTGAGGGAGTTTTGGTGTCACTATCACCAATGTCAAGAAGAGCAGCTCAAGCCGGCCACGCACCGCTTCAGTCCTCTGCTGAAACCTACAGACGAAATGTTAAGAGTTAGTACTGTAAAAATTAGCAGTGCAATTAACTCATTCACTGCCAGACGATGTGCAAAAATGAGTCATCTGAGCTTGAAATGGGGGCGGCTGTACAAAATACAATACACACATATTGATTTAGAGCGGGTGCGCTGTGGGATCAAGCGTGCTACCCACTGGCCCCACCGTGCCACCGGAGTTTTGACTCAGCGGATGGGGACGAAGACCGGATTGGGCCCGCTGGCGGCCATTTTGGGTGTGTCTTGAAGTTCATATCTGTTGAAGATCAATCACGCGATTCTTAGCAGAGTACAAGTGTGGGATAGAACACTTACACGAGATATGGAGGGCGTTCAAATCCATCCTGTCACCGTCATCCAATCGCTTGTTTTTAGGATTAGCGCTAGCACAGAAGCGACATCAATGAAATACCTTTTTAATTTGCCCTTCGCATTATCTTGCCAAATTAGGGGAGTAAGCCATAATCGTGTCGGCGGTGGCAAATACTTTGACATGTTATCATTCAGCGTTGCGATTGATCGAACGCAACATCATTTGTCGTCCACAAAGGCCGCTCGCGGCTCTCTGGAGATTGCTCAAATGAACGCTTATCGTTGAAATGGCATTGCTTTGGTGAGTCGCCATTTGTCAAGAGTCTCCTGAGCTCTATGAGAGATAGCCAAAGGCCATCGTAGCAATTGTCTCTCCGTGCACACACAAATGAACAGCCTGACCTAGCATGCAATTCCGCACCCGTTCACGACTCCCAAACAAAGCGTTTCCTCCCAAAATACCACAAAAGAGTTGATTTGATGACGCCAAATGTTTACGGAAACGATACGGATGCCCGACTCAGATGGACAAATCTCAAATAAGTCCTTGCAAATGGGCTCGTCATCATGATGGAAAGTGCTCCTTGTAGGCTGTCATCAAGTCAAAAAGAAACCCGCAGAGAAGTGCGTCCAAAAGCCGCAACGCAATATCGTTGCAAGTTGAAGGTCAAACTCCAGTTGTTGCAATTGATATGAACTCAATTCCCCAAAATGTAATATGAGCGGTTGTTGAATCCAAGGAGAAGGTGGTAAATAGTTAGGAATGAGTTCCGTTTGTTGACTATGCTGACGTCACTGAGCGGGCCCCTCGGGTGCTTCCACTCGAACTAAAACAAAATGGCTGCGAAATGAGCTTAGGCCCCGACATCATCCGCCGACACGCGACCCTGCGGTGAACTCTAACCCTGGCTCATCGGAAAACGCTGGCGGGCGCTCACGGAAGCAACAGGGGAGCGGGCTTTCTTGGAAGAATAAGCCATTCGATGGTGCCATCTAGAGGCTGAAAAACGCAACGACTTGTAGTTTTTTTCGGGTTCATTCAAATCGCTTTTGTATGGCTCGTGATTTTCAATGAAATAGAACGGCAAGAAAAGTATTTTGGACAAAGCGGGAAGATCTCAGTTCAATCCAATCCAGCCATAAAATTGACTGACGTATTCTTTTTGAATACCTTAAATGCCTAAAACAACCCAAGAAATGTATATCTACTTTTATCTTCATTTGCAGTTGATATGATAAATTATGCTTGCAATGAAAAATGCTGATGCTTTGAATTAAAATGCTCACACATACACTTTTCTTCTTTGTCTTTCACATTTAATCATTCCACTAACTCTACATTCGCGGTTGGTGTGAAGTTATTAATGTGTGCTGTGAAATTGTCACTGAAGGAGAGAAGTGAAGCCAAACGCCATTTTGGAACCCAGCTAATCTTTAGCAACTGGATGCCAGAATGACCCAGCTGAAACTTTGATTCGAAGAAAAGAATGTCCTGCTTATGAGAAAGTATCGACCGGGGCCAGTCACAGATGTTCATAAAAGGGAAGATTGTTTAGAATAGGCGAGAACGCTGTACTCTTGTCGCATCTAGTCTCCTTGCAAGAAAAAAAAACAAGATGCACCTACGCTCTTTTTTGTGTGAGTTTCAATTATTTCTGTATGTTTACTCTATCAATTATTATTATTGAAGAAAGGATTGTCGATGAACGTACAGACAATTATTATTATTATCCTGCAGTGTTTAGCTTTGGCCTCTAGATGGTGGTAAAACACCACAAGTGTGCAACACAAGAGGCCCTGTGGGATTTTGGCACAGGTTACCATTTAGTTCAAACTACATGAGTGTCATGTTGTTATTTCGTGACATGGGGTATAGTAGACTCAGAAATACGCCCCCCCCCAAAAAAAACAAAAAAAAAAAAAAAAAAAAACAATGAAACTGTGTATGGAGAAGCTTTACCTGCTTTGTTGACATTCCAATCAATCATCTCACTGCTCGTTAGATGGATTCCAATCCAAAATCTGCATCACCGGGACATCAAATTTTGATGTTAGAGTCCTATTAAAGGAAAGAAAGTAAATGCAATGTGTAAGCAGTTGGGCTTACCAGACTATAATTAATATCAACTGTTTACCGTGTGGTTGGCGTTGGTTAATGGCGTTGTTTATCGCGTTGCGGGCAACGGCCGTTTTCCGCCGCATCAATCCCGGAGTGTCAGCGGCCGGGCCCCGGTGTCGTCGAGGAGAGTGATGCTGGCTGCGTGATTATAATAGAATAAAAAGGACATCATGAAGTGTTTTCCGCCCCTGATATTCTCAGTCAGCCTTGATGGGATTCCGCTGTAGCTCTTCGCCCCCCCCCCCCAAACCGACATCATCATAAGGTTCAACCAAAGTTGAATTGTTTAAAATGCTAATAGCTCAACAATGGAGCGCCGTCCTTTGAATGCTGCATCAGTAGGTAAATAATAGTGCAGATTTCCATATTTGACATGCGAGTGCTGTTGTATGGATAGATAGGCGCACATTGGGGGGGGGGGGGGGTGATTAATTGACGAAATAGAGAGTTGATTGGAGTAATTAAACAAAACAAGGTGAAGCAAACGACTGGGCCGCCATCTGGGCCCGCAGGCACACCATTTATTCCTCCATATTATGATAGCAGGGAAGCGGCCGGGGTATGCAACGTGTGGGACTTTCATTTGCATTTGCAACATTTTTTGGGGACACAAAGTGAGTAAATGAAGCAAGATGAAGACTGCGTTGTCGGAATAGACGCGGTTTGCATTCTGAACATATTCCTCAGCCCGATTTGTCTCCGAGACGGACGCTGGTTCAGTCTGGTGGGGGTGAACGAAAGAAACTCAAGCGGCACTTGGGCAGATTGTAAACCACTCCAAAAGGTGTTGGAGCTTGCTGTCAAAATAAACATCAAACAAGGGCAATGAAATGGCGGCTATGAAAAGCAAAACGCAGAACTTTGCCTTAAAGTGAGTGATGTGACACGCCGTTGACGTGAGGAAATGTGATTTAATGACTTTTACATGTCTACAATCAAATATTCATTCATTGCCGCAATAAAGAGGGGATTTTCATCCCCTCCGCATTTGCCTTTTATCCGTTTTAGCGCTTTGTCACAGCTTCAGCTGTTGTTAAAGTGCTACATAAATTAATATTATCTTTTGTACAGCTGCCCCATTTCAAGCTCAGATAACTCCATACCCATATAACTTAGGAATTATTTTTTTTCTGACGAAAGAAGAGTCTGAGGTTTCTAACGTTGTTATTGAGAGTTTATGTAGCACTTAATATCCTGCAATTTGAGTGAAAATGACAAAAACCCTGGCATTGCAGTGGCAGTGAATGAATTAAGAGCAGATGCAGATAGTCACCCCGCGTTCACTTCGGACAACGCGGCACATGGTTCAATTTCAAATTGTATTAAAATGTCATGAATGGAATTTACCTTAAATTGTAGAAAACTTGAATAGTGAAGGGATGGATTATTTATCCCGCCCGGGAAGAACTGCATATTCCTTTCCTGGTCCTGGAGAAGAAATTTGAAAGATTAGATAGAGCTCCACCCGAGCACGACACCCGCAAACATTATCGACAGAATCAATCCAAAATGAACAGGAAGGTTTTTTTTGCGGCGGAGCTAATTTTGGAGCGGTTCAATCGATCAATTTCCCAACATTATTTGAGAGGGTGTCAAAACCGGGTCGACGGAAAGGATCGCAAACGCGCGTTCAAGGCTTTGTTTGCAAACTGCATTTGTTGTCGCCAAGGCCCATTTGCATATGCGTTCATGACACGGCGTCGCCGTGTGATCATTTCGCCGCGATGGAGATTCCGTGTGCGCAAACACAGATGGAACTCAAGTCCAGCATCATTAACACACCCGGCCGGGAGCATTTGCGCACGCTCACATAGATAGACAAGAATACACACAAACACGTACGTGTTGAGGGCCGCGTGTCATTTTGGAAGTCGTTCAAGCGTTGGCTCAATCTGCTAAATCTCCATTTCTTTCTTTTTGCTGGGGGCCTTCAGGGCTGCGGCGCGCTCGCATATGAAATTGCTTACATGGAACGGCGCCATGTTTTTCCAATGGGCCGGAACATATTAAGCGGCAAAATGAATAGCGGGTCTCCCGGACACCACGTGGCGGCGTGCGCTTAGCCTTCGCTTCCTTTTCTCCCTGCGCTCCATCATTGCGACAGCTGTCACTCGGAGAGCGCCCGTCGCCTTGTCTGACAATTTGCCACGTGTGTGTACCAGTGGCCTTCAAAAAGGTTCAAATCTGCTCGACTGCAGCCGGAAAGGGCGGCGGGGCGCTTTTTATACTCGTTGTCCGGAGCAGGACGGCGTTGCCATCATGTACGTCAACAGCCGTTATCTGCCGTAAATATGCCGTCTTTTATGCCGCCCAGCAGGTACATGGCGGCGGCATTAAAGCGGGGGCGGTTTGGATACATCGCGCGTGGAGACACACATGCATATTTATGCGGGTGTGTGTGTGTGTGGGGGGGGGCTCATTGGTATGCTGAGTGCTCCTCTTCCCTTGTGGTGCTGGGTGGGATAGGAAGCATCTGTCACCTCTGCAGAGATCCAGCATGCAGCCAAATTAACCATTCCAGTGCCGCATCACCTGGGGGGAGGGGGTCGTGAGAGAGAGAGAGAGAGAGAGAGAGAGATTAGTATTCGATTGGTGGAACTCCTTCAGGTGGGTGGTGCTTGTGACAAGGGTGAAAGGGAGGGGGTCAGCGCATACATGCATGAGGGTTCCCGGCGGGAGGCGTGGCCTTGTTTCCGTGGAAACCCAATCCCTTGCTCAGCTATTGGTGGGCTGGGGAAATTGCTGACATGAGCCATCTCTCTCTTTTTGGAGTATCTCTCTCATAGGTATCATATATAAACACACACATTCTTGCTTGAACGTTTTTGTGAGGACCGGGTAACTCCAGATAAGGAGTGAGGACCAACCACCCTTTCTGAACCTGTGTTACATTTCAACACTAGATGTCCCCTAACTGCGTTTCGCATTTCTACTGCCGCTAAAAGCTTTTAGAATGAAAAACTTGTGAGGACCGGCCAAAAGGGTGTCACTTGTCGAAAATGTCCTATAAAAGCAGAGTGGTCATCATAAGAATAGCAATTCAAACGCACGCACGCAAACGCAATGCATCTATTTATATAGCGCTTTCTTTCACAATGATCGATTTTCTAAAAAAAAAAAAAAAAAAAAATCATGCCAAATGCCACATTGCTTCCGAAAACGCGGGTGTCAAAGGTGAGCAGAGTAAAGAAGAAATATTTTATACGTGCGTACGTCCTCCGGGTGTCATTGAGTCGCGCCAAGGTCCGGCTGCGGTAAATTAGCTGGCTTTTTAATTGCGTCTGTAATAAATGAGTGTAATTAGTCAAGGCTCTTCCTCAGCCTCTGCTGCCTTGACATAATCATCTTGCGAAAGAAAAGCGCATGTCGTGGCCATACTTCATCTGTGTGAGGCCTGGAGGGACAGGAGGGATTCTCGCTCAAGGAGCCCCTAACTGCCTCCCTTCTTGGGAAAAACCCAACCAGACAAAAGGATCTTCCTTTTTGTCCATCATTTGCCTTGTAGGTTTTGGAACCGACAAGCCAAATGATGGACAAAAATGGAAATGTAGGCGGCTTGACAGCTACCTACGTTAAATGGCGATTATTACTGTGGCACGTTTTAGCGGGGCATCCTTTCTGGTGATTAAAAAAAAAAAAAAAAAAAATGGTGATAAAAGGGCAGCAGCAAACACGCACATCCATTAGCAAAAACTTAGCGCCGACATTTCACAGTGGCCTGACACGTGACATAATGTACGGCCGCGTTCCGCCAGAAGCATCCTGACGCCGTCATGGGTGAAATTTAAAGTCCCTTTTCTTGCCAAGAGGAGAATGACGCCGACTGCGTGTGCCTTCTATTGTCATATTACACGCCGACAAAGCCTCAATCAAATTGTCAAAGGGGGCCAGAGAATCTGCTTCACTCCAACATTACAAACAAAAAAACAAAAAAACAAAACCCGTCTTTTCTTATCTGCCATTTACAGATGCAAGTTTACCGCAAAAGGTCGCGGACAGAACAAGACAAGCACCCGGATAATGGATGATGCACCCGAGGGCCAAATAGGCACGCGGGACGTAAGGGTGGTCCAGTGACACGGCTTGATGGGCCTCGCCTGATAGGATGGGACAAAACTGAAAAATGTTGCTGCGAGCGGGGGTTGGAATCCACGCGCCGATGAGGCCAGCGTTCGATCCCTCCCCGCACCGATCCATCAGTGTCCAGCGGCAGCCCTTTGACGGCCTTCCCGGGTGTCGACGTGGTCACATCGCTGGCGGGACCTCGCCAATCTCTGTCAGGTGACATAAGCGTCCCGCGTGGGGGTCACTTTCTTTCGAACGCCGCCATCATAGCCCCGTTTTGTACACAAGCTCTACAAAATGGAGTCAAAGCGCCGCCGATGTCACCAATCAGGAGAACAGGTAACCGTGACCGCTCTAATCCCTCGGCAATCGAGCGCTCGTTCATCACTGCTGAGGGGAGGGGAGGGGGGAGACGGAGAGGGGGGCGGGGGAGAGTCACAGACGGGGCCAACAGTGCAGACAAATGGCCCCCAAAATTCAGTATTAATCAGCTACTGATTTGCTGCCCCTTTCAAGCCAATACCACTTAAGGGAAGGAGATAGGAAGGAGGGGGCATGGGGGGGCGCCACGGGAAGGAAAGAAGCCGAGATAAAGACGCAAAACTAATGAAGGAACGACAGCCAAAGAAAAATCAGCAGAGTCGCTTAGTGGTTGCACTGTTGGCTGAAAGGCTGCTCGGGTGCTGATGGCTGCAACGCCGCATACAAACGCGCAATCACGCGCACGCGTTGCTATTGCGAGCCGTCCAACGCGCCCCAAGTCAGTGGGAGTTGATCAATAGCCGTGATGGAAACACATTCAGCTCAGATGGATTAAACGTTACACTGGCTCCGACGTTATTTTCCCCATAAAGAGAAGGCTAATCAGAGACAGACACACATACACATTGAAATACACACACACACACACACACACACAGAGTACATAACATGTGTATATACACATATATAGACACACACATATATGCAGATACACATATAACATACATGCATCTATATATACACACACACATACATATATATAGATGTACATATTTGTTTTTTCTGAATAATAAAACTATTCTAATGCTGTAAAAGAGTCTACTAATTTATTGGAATTTTCACAATATTTTTTTCTGTGATCATATTGGTGAAAACGCTCATATGTCTACATACATGAACATAAATAAGATTGATGTGTTAAAAACAAAAACCTGCGCTCCGTGCTCCCAAAATGATCAATTTTAGAAACCACCGGGCCCAAGGAAAAACAACCAATGAAAAAGGGGCAATCATTTGAAGTGCATTGGCGTAGCCCCGCCCCCTCCCCCCACAAGCGTTACCTTGTGCTTGGGCGCAAGGTAGAGAGAGAAGGTGAACGATGGCGCCGCAACCATCTGCCATTGACGACCTGCTTGCTGTTCGCTCATCTTCCTTCGCCGGGGTCGATGCGGAGAAGCCCCCTCTTTCCTTCCTCCTCTGCAAAGACAAGCAAGAAAGTTTGCGCTCGATTTGTGACCCGAGGCGTTCTTTTTCTTCACACGCCTCCACCGACCCCGGCGGCGTTTGGACACGCAGGCCGCGGCCTCCTTTCGTCCCTCTTGTCACTAAAGAAAACGAGCGCACACAAACGCGCCTTCGCGGGCCGTCGGGAGCGCCTTCGCTAATGGATTGTGAAGATTCCAATTTCCCCTCTGCCAGCCAAGACAGAAAACCCTCTGAGCTCAATTACCCCTGTCTTACACAAGACGAGATTGCGGGCGCGCACACTTGGACGCATCCTTTTTTTTTTTTTTTTCGTCACACACACACACACACACACACACACACACACACGCAACGTAAGTAAGCTGCTGTGACATGCAAAGGAGCACACAATCAGAGTCACCATAGCAAAGTGAGAGCAGTATTAGTGCCAGGAAAATTTTAGGTGATAGGAGGGAGTACAGTGATACCTCGGTTTACATTACCTACATTTTGTGTAGTTTTAAGGCATAAAAAAAGTAGAAAATGATGTTTTATGGGGACCTGGGAACGGATTATTCTCATTTTAATGGTTTCCTATGGGAAATTATGTTTTGGGATACACACTTTTTGCTTTACACACTGTGTCTGGGAAGCAATTAAGTTCATAAGCCAAGCTATCACTGTCGTTTAAAAAAAAGAGGGCAGTGATGAGATGGAAAAAAGGGGGTGAAGTCAAGCGTGGAGGAAGGAATACGGGGACATGAACCACTACGGGGCTGAAGAAAGATGGACAATTCACTCTTCCAGAAATTCTACAATTAGCTGAATGTCTCAGGCTATAAATAGCCCCCCCCCCCCCTGTGATGTCAGCCAGTGTTCAGGTCTTGCTCGGGGGGGTGAAACAAAACAATTTAAATTACAGTGAGGCTCCCTTCTTTGTCTGGCTAGCCTTTCGACGGGATAATTACTAGCCTATTCATTCGCGTCGAGTCGGGGGGGGGGGCATACATCACGTCGCCGTGCGGCGGCCTTGCTTTGCGGTGATAAACGCCCTTTAAAAAGGTTCGCCGAGTGGTGGTGGTTCGCTAAGGGGTTGACCATTGATATCAGCTCAGCGTCTGCCACGGGGTTGCGCCAAGAGTCGCTTTTACAGATGAAATAGCCTGCTGACGCGGAGAGGACGAGAAGTGACAGCGACACCTTCCCGCTGGGGGCCTGACGACGAGGAAATGAGCAAGAACGGGAAGCAGAAAAGGAAGAGAAAAAAAAAATAGGCTATTATCTATTATTCAGCGCGGGCCGATCGCCATTAAAAATAGGAAATCCATAGCGGAGACAAATGGAGAGCGGAGATAGGGACCCCTGTCACATGCCTTTTAATTGTCTCCCAGGGCGATAAGAGGAGGAGGAGGGCTTATCAAATTCATCATGCTGCCCGCTTGAAGCCGCCGGGCACGTGTTGGGAGCTTTAAAGCTTCCCGCCTTCAGAAAAAGGGGGAGGGCAAGCAACTGCCAACAAACCCCATTGGAAAACAGCCGCAGTCTGGGATAGAACTTTTTTTTTTTTTTTTTTTAATTTATTTGATCCAAGCGCAAAGATCATCCGTGACTTCCGAGTGAGACAAAAGCAACATTGTACCTGTGAGCCAACGAGCCCCAATGTCACCCAGAAACAATTCAAAAGCCTTGAATGAGCCACCCGCTACCGCCGGCTGACGTGTTCTATAGATCATGAAGACGGACGGACGGACGGACGGACGCTTTTTGTCAACGTCGTCACGATTCACCTGGCGAAACGCTTGGTGAGATCACCAAAATCAACGGCGTCCTCATCAATTGGCGGCGGCCTTGGTGTCAACGTTTGTTGGCAGCGTTTTGAGGCGAGAGTCAGAAGTGCGTTACGATGGAATAGCCTAGCGTAGACTAGCGTAGCATCCTTCTGTCTTTCATGCATGGGTAAGCGGCACCTTTCCCCAAAATAGAGACGTATGATGATCTGTCTGGCGGTTGCGCGAGGCAGACAACACGGCAGTAAGGTCATCAGAATAGTTAGAGGCTCCCGTCGTATAAGATGTCGCTCATTTCCAAGACATAAAAATCATAGTTTGAGCTCTACTGTTGATAACAAAAAGGCATCAATCAAAAAGGCGATAACTGAGGTGACAAATTGAGTGTGCGTAGCGGCAATTGGAAAGACTTGAATGTGACCTACTTGGGAACTGAGATTGACTGGTTAGCGAGCGCAGAGGTTTTCCTGTGCGGAGTTTGCGGCTTCTTCACGTTCCTGCGTGGCTATTCTCCTGGTACTGCGGTCTCCTCTTTAAATAAAAACATAAATACACCCATAGATAAAAGCAGCAAGTCAAAGGTAGCTCATGACAACGCTAATGTTATTTTTAATTCATGCGCTACAAATGCGATATAATCACTTTAATTACTTTCTTTGTCCAGTCACTTGAGTGAATTTAACGATCCAATGTAGCATGTAACTATTTACCTGTGGATCCCATCAGTGGCAGGCCATGTCATTCAGCGTATCTGCCTATCATAACATTCAAAATGTGAAACTTTCTCTAAAGGCTGCCATGACCTGAGCTCACCCCACATTGGGGTTAAGTGTGTGCGTGTCACTGTTTGTTTCCCTACTTCATTTTCACTTTTTGTACAAAGTACATAAAGCGAGAAAGATTGAGCGGTAACAAACGACTCCATTACATTAATGACGGAAAAAATTAAGGCATCGTTAGCAAACGGGTGCTTTTTACGATTGTTACAATTAACCTCGGCTGTTGTTAAAGGTTGACCCCACTGCTCCCTCGGAAGCAAACGGAGAAATCATCACAGATTGCAGTCACCCAAAAAAATATATATATATGTGTGTGTGTGTGTGTGTGTGTGTGTGTGTGTTTGCGCACGTGTGTGGATTTACGCATGTTAAGTGATGGATGAATGACAGTGGGCATGGCGGCTCATCTTCTCCTGGGGGACAGGGTGACAAAGTGAGATGTTACGGCGGAGAGACAGCACAACCACTACCCCGGCCGGAAGAAAGGCACCCGCACACATTCCAGTTTCAATAGTTTTGTGAGGTCCAGATAACTCCAGCTAAGGAGTGAGGATCACCGTTGCTGATAAGTTTAGAGTAGAACTAGCGTTCCATTTGAAGACGAAATGTCAGCCCATTTCCCACTTCAACATCTTTAAAAACAAAGCAATAAAAAGTGGACTTGAAACTGAAATAACAGCAGGAGTGAGGTTTCTGAATGGGTATATTCAAAGTCCTCACCCCTGTAGTGAATTTGGTTAAAATATTGGTTTACTTTTTGTGGTATGAACTTTTCCCTCTCATTAACCACGCCCGCGCACACACACACACACACACACACACACACACACACACACACACACACACACACACACACACACACACACACACACAGTGAGTAAAAAGTGTGTGTATCCAAGTGAAATGAAAATACACACCCAAAAAAATCATTTTGGGTGAATTTGTGAGGACCTCTCTGAAATGATAACAGATGCATATACAGACCCCCTAGAAGCCTTTAGAATGAAAAAAGGTCCTCACTTGTCAAAAATGTTAGTGGTCCTCACAAGACTAGTCATACAAACACCCCCCCCCTTCTCTATCCTTTTAGCCTCACCTCTGTGCACCTCTTCTGTCTACCTGTTTGCACCCCCCCCCCCCCCGCTCACCTCCCCCATGTTCCCTGAAAGTAAGCTGTCTCCTTGTCTTCCCCGCAGCATGAGCTGCTCTCCACCCCCCACTTCATAATGCCACCATTTCCAAACAATGGCGGCGGCATGAATATTTCACACACCTGGAAAAGGGGGAGGAGGTGTGTCACGTTGCCTGGGGAGAGTGTGGCGGGGGAGGGGGGTAAGGCTTTGAGAAGGATGGTGATTTAGGTTGTCGAGGCGCTCGCACGGTGAAGACACGGGCGCGAGCTCCTCTTCCTGAGTCAGACATGGCCAATAAGTCATTCATGGACTGGGGGTGGAGCTACTGGGGTGGGGGGG
Source organism: Hippocampus bargibanti (assembly GCF_051943395.1). Taxonomy (NCBI): domain Eukaryota; kingdom Metazoa; phylum Chordata; class Actinopteri; order Syngnathiformes; family Syngnathidae; genus Hippocampus; species Hippocampus bargibanti. The sequence goes on from NC_142753.1 coordinate 12,489,610, forward strand.
GGGGCGAGGTGTCAAGCGGAAGATGTGGCAGAAGGGAGAAAAAGGACATTTTTCTTTCATTTCTTCACCCCTCTTCTTATTCTTCCTGTCTATTCTTTCTTCTGACCCTCTCCTCTTCATATCTCCCATTTTATTACCCCCCCCCCACACACTATACCATCTTCTTCCCTATAGCCCCCCCCCCTCCCAACCTTCTCCTTGCCTTCCATCTGTCTCTCTCTTGCTGCAGCAGTGCCCATGCTGCCAGGCAGTATAAATCACATCTCCGGGCTTGGCTGCAATGGGCCTGAAAATAAAAAGGTATAAAAGTGTCAGGATGAGCTACTGGCCCAGAGTCGGATGGGGGGGGGGGGGGAGAATTCCTTTATGATAGGTCTAAATCCTCTCTCACACAAGCACACACATGATTACTTGTGTGGCGCACCTACGTGCACAACATATGCCCCATCTCCAGGGATGCCCCCCCCCCCCACTGCACTCTAAACAACTAACCAGGCTCTGCAACCACATCTTATTTGGAACTCAAATACAATCCCATATCTTGCTTTGTTTTTGGTGGGCGGGGGTTAAGGAGCCAGTGAATAAAAGGCATCATCGTGTCATCAGCGTTTTATTTTGATGGGGCAAGTCAACTAAAAAGAAAAAAAAAAAAAAAAGGATCCCATCTGGCCCTTTTGACAGTCTACCGACGCCATTTTTCAAAAGGGTGGCCGTCATAGGCACTAAGGGAGAATTTTCTACCCGCTCAGCTGGATTTTGGCGATGGGATCTATTATTTACAGTTGCATGATGTATTTTCCATATCTAAGACACACCACACCTTCAATGAACGGATCAGGCTGGTTGCGCGTGCGTGTAAAGCGGCTGACTATTTATGTTGGCATTCGTGCACCTTTGGATATGCTCGCCTACAAAGGCATCAACGCTCGCAGATTGGCTCATCTCCCCCCCTTCCCGCCTGCATTAAGTGCAATAAACTCTGCTCTGATGAGCAAGCTCCCCCGTCGACCTTGGAACTCTGTCAAGTCGGGAAGGGGAGCCGTGCTGTGAAAACGGGGAGGGGGCGGGGGGGGGGGGGCTTAGATATGGAGGAGGGAGCAAGTGAAGCCGCTCAGGAGGCGGCGGCGGCGGCTTGCGCTCTTCGTCTCTCTTCATCTGGAATGCAAATGCGCTTTGGAGAGAAGCAATTACCAAACGGGCTCCCTTCACTCTGCACAGAAAGACAAGCATGACTAGAGAGAGTAATTAATAAGAAGATGGACGGGGGAGGGGGGGGGGAAAATCGGCTCCCAGCGGCTCTAAAAATCAATCGCGCGCACGCGTCGTATTGACGCGCGCAGCAAATCGATCCAATTCTTCACTTATGGCCGGCTTCTCACGGGCGAGGTCAGAGGTCGCATGTCGCTCGGAGTGTTTTTTTTATTTAATACGTCCTTGTTATTTTTATCCCATTCAATGAGAAAGACTTGATGACCTCACACGAGTTGCTCGTCGCCGCCGCCGCCGGCTTTTTATTGCAGTCATTTGGGCGGGTAATCTGTCATTTCCATGAGGCCAGGTTTTAACACTCACTGATAGATGGCCCCCGTGACATTTATCTGCACGCGGGTCGTATTTTAGTCATTAAATGGCTGGCGATGTGCAGGCTCGCGTGCAAAAATGAGTCTGTGTGTTTAAGGAGTGAGACGGCGAGGGTGAGCGAAGGAAGGGCGGCAGCGCCCGGCCGGGCATTGACTTTTAATGAGACAACACGTAATAGCACTTTATAGCTAATCATCCCAAATACAATGCGCATCGCCACCTTTGACCCCCCCCCCCCCAATGTAAGATGGCCGGCGGAAAGCAGGACCGCGACGAGCGGGAGGGGGTCGGGGAAGGAAGTCGAGACTTGATGGGGTTGCAAATGGAGCAAATAAAACGGGTCATGGCGCTCAATTGCGTGGATGGATTTTCCCTTGTTTATTTTAAACATTTTTTTTTTTTTTGACTTCAAGATGGCGCCGCGAGAGTGGCTGCTTTTACAGCAACTCCTGTATTTTCTACTTCTTTCATTCCTTTCACAACTTTGCTGCTGCGAAATGTAAATTTCGACTTTGAAGGGGGGAAATGGAGTCGGCGGGAAGAGCCCAAAGGTGACTAATGTGACAGAAAATGCTCCAATGAAAAAGCGTGGCACGGGCACGGGCACGGAAGCCTCCGCGTCGGCGCCGCCTTCACAACTCAGCGGCCACCCTAATTGCTTGGAAATACAATTTGGGCTGGGCCTTTGTTGGCTGTTTTGGCGGTATGATGCGCTCCAGCGCACACTGGAAATTGACTTATAAATTACAGAGCCCAAAGAGATATGGACGCCGAATGCTTCGTATCCAAATGCCAGAAACCCCCCGCCGATGCACGTCGACACCTCGAAGGGCATCTCTGGAAGCTAGGTTTTTCATGGCCATATGTTAACTCATTCGCTGCCATTCCCTAATTTATTCGGGTCTTTTTTCTTGCGGGGGTGCCGAATAAGCGCTGGTCAGACCTCCGGCAATATTTTTCCTCTTCCACAAGGAGGCAGTATTTGCCTTTTGTCCATGTTAGCACGTTGTTACAGCTTTAGCTGTTGTTAAAGCACTATATAAATCAATATCAGAATCAGAATCTTTATTGCCAAGTACGTAGAACACACAAGGAATTTGTTTCCGGTCGCTGCACTAGTATCACTAGTATCATCCTCAAAAAATTGCCAAGTGGCACTATACAATTCCATTTGGGCTACTGTTCAAAGAGTTAATGGCGACGGGGAAAGAAGAAGCTGTTTAAATGTCTGCTGGATTTGGTGCGCATGGATCGGTAGCGTCTGCCTGAGGCGGTGGGCAGGGTGCGGAGGGTCCAGTATGATTTTCCGCACCCTAGTTTGGATTCTTGCAGTGTGCAAGTCCTCGAGAGTGGGTCGGGCGGTACCAATGATTTTTACGAACTGTCCGTTGAAGTCGGAACACAATATGTATTGTATTTTGTACATCCGCCCTCATTTCAAGCTCATATAACTCCAGATCCATATAGTTTAGGAATTAACTTTGTTTTCTGATGAAAGAAGAGAGTCTAAGATTTCGAACGCAGCATTGAATGTTTATGTAGTCCTAAAATTTCCAACTTTTTGGGTCCTGGAATTGGAGTGAAAATGACAAAAACCCTGGCACTGGAGTGGACACATTTTTGCACGTTGTCTGGCAGTGAATGAGTTAAAAGGTTAGGACCGACTCTCAAAAAAAAAGTGAGTTTTACCATAAAAATGGAGCTAACGAACAAAAAAAAAGCGCCGTCTGGCCGATGTGTTTTTCGGGCTTGGCGCCAGCCTGGTTGTCGCGTCGTCACATCGCGTGTGAAATCACTGACAGCTTCATGATGACTTGTGCGGCTTTACTGTCGGGGTCCAGCTGTTGATGGTGGCGTTTGGGCTGGGGGGGGGACAACTGCCGTCTCCTTTAATGAGCCTTCACTTATGTCATCAGCTTTCAATTTACAGAGCTGTCCGATACCTCTGACCGCCCCCCCCCCCCCTCCCTGCATTTACTCACACACACTTTCAAGCTGTCACGCCATTCGTCAGCGTTGTGTCAAAGTCATTAATTTGCCGTCCAGCCTTACCTGGAAAGACGGCGGATGTCGTCGTTCTTCGGGGGCCACGTTGGAGCCGTAACGAGCAGCGCCGCAAGTCGACGGCTCACATTCCAATCTGCCGAAGCATTCAATCGTGAATACTGACAAATATTGCGACATGTTGGAAAAAAGGGGGTGGAGAATACAAAGAAAAAGGTCAATCGGCACCCCTGGAAGTACGACTTGATGATTTGTCAGCACAGGCGTGCTTACTTACATGATTTTGTTGACAGTGCTGCCAAACGCGACCACGGTGAACTGGAAAATAATCACATGATCGCCACTTATCAGTCAATGCAAACATTTGAATGAAAATATTGATTTGATATTTGGCGGGAGTGCCAGCGCTTTACCTTTCCGCGCAGGGTCTTATGATGTCTCTACTCCCTCTACTGGGCTGCTTCGTGCACGCACAGCACAGCTCAGCTCAGTCAAACAATCAGCACAGTGCTGGAAGACATTTTCTTGAAAAACACTTTATTCATCCTTCAAATACAATATAAAAAAGTTCTTCTCTAAAACATCAGTCGTCCCAAAACACGGCCAACTAATCTCGGGAACGGAGCTAAAAGGATAAGAATTCTGAAATGTTGACTGACTGTACATTTTTTTAAACAAAATATTCTTTTAATAGACACAATAAAATGATGGGCATTGAACAAAATGGGCCGGAAAGAAGAAGAAGAAGAAGAAGAAGAAGAAGAAAAAAAACCCCATCACTCTCTCGTCCATCGACGTCGAACGTGGGCGTCGAGCGAGTTGTTTTCCGAACAAACGCACGATTCCGCATCACTGTCTGAAGGCTGGAACAAATGGAGGGTGCTGTCCACACTTCGGCCCAAGCCCGACGACGACACGCTGCCGGCAGACGCGCGGGGTCAACGTCCCGACGCAAAGTCCCGCAATCAAAATCGTACCTCTCGCAGTCCGAGTCGTACGAGACCCGACGGTCCTCCGACCGGGCGACGCGGCCGCCGTCGAAGCGCCGGATGGCCTCGGCCACCGTGTACCCGGTCTTGCCGATAGCGCACCTCTGCATCTTTTGCACGTTTAGGTCGGACTGGAGGAACAGATGGACCCGACTGTCCGATAGCAACAGCGGCGTGTGGAGAACGCTAGGAAAATGAATTGGATGTCATCAACGCTTGGGCCCCGAGGGTTCATCGGGCTCAGAGAAACGAACATTTTTAAAAACTCCTGCAGGCCCTTCATCCGTCGTCGGACCTGCTCGACGTTCTTCAAGTTGAAGAACGGATTCCTCGGGGGCAACTTGGGGATCTCCCTGGAGGAAAAAGCTTGATTACGCTCATCAAAGCCGCATTCAAATCCAATGGGCGACAACGTACATGATCAGAGCGTTATGCTCCAGGGAACGTCGCAGCCAAACAAATTCACTGTAACGTCGCCTGACCAGCGAGGCCTTCTTGCGGAAACAGATGCTGTTTGTCTGCGAGGGACCAAAGACAATGAGGGGACGGACAAGCGGCCGCCGAGTCGGGACGCCGCGCAAACTCACGTAAAGGCAGATTTCGTAGTCGACGTGCGTGCGCCAGTGGCCCTGTTTGTGGAGCATTGGGTTTCCAACAAAGATGCTGATAAACTCCTGGGGAGGAGGGGGTTAAAAATTGGGGAAAATAAAGGCTTACAGGGCATGTGACGACGATCATTCAATCCCATAAAGTTAACATTTTGGATGCTTACGGTTTTGGCGAGGTTGTCAAATACGGTGTCCATGGTAGAGACCTACAAGGCAACAGAGTGGAGTAAGATGGATGCATCAACAACATCCGGCGATTCCGATGAAAGAGCATCAGACAGTTCCTGGTCAGGAATGACATCACTCGAGTGAAGCAATATTCCTACTTGTGATTTACTCCCCCCGATTCGAATAAAATCCTTCACGATGTCAACGGCATCAACATGGTGGCGGAGAATCTCAATAATCCTGCGCTTTTGGAATTAAAAGATATGTTTCCAATCACGCTGGTCATTTGAATGAAACAATTCCAAGCGTGACAGCTTGGTTGGACTTGCACAGCTTTAGGACTTTGGAAGTGCTCCACTTTTTTCTGTTGACATCAGCAGAAAAGCGAATAAAATGGGGCACGCGACGACAAAACAGGATTAGAAATAATAAAACCTCTTTTGCACTAATGCAGGTCAACCGGCAGAAGAAATGAATCTTTTAGAGTGCAACAGTTTGGAGAGAATTTTAGCCCCTCTTGGAATGTTTTTTTTTTTTTACTGGATGCATTCATTGATGTCAAAACATGACACCCAGGTGTTGTTTTCCGGACACTAATGAGGAACATCATCCTGAGAGGAGTTGAGCCCAGACATGAGCCCAATCAATCAATGAGTGCAGATAAGACGTTGGCCCAAGTCTCCATGACAGTGGAGCAAAATGAACTCTGCCCTCACTCATCTGAGATCCCAAAACATTTTTGTGGCTCTTTCCGAGTGATGATTATTTCTCCAACACTTGATCAACATTGATCATTTTAAACAACCGACAAAACAAACCACGAGTGTCAAAACTTTGATTTTTGTTTGTTTTGGTTTGTTTGTTTTGGCTGTTATGTTATAACTGGAAAGCCGTAGACAAAATGGCATCGTCTCATGATGGGATTATTTATACACAACAAAGATATTTAACTAGCTTTGATATCAACTAGTCAATGAAAGCAGTTGGTTCAACTTATTTTAAAAATAAGACAATGGTAAAAAAACAACAACAACGTACCAGTTATTTAAAAAGGAAGACATCTTGCAATGTCGACGTACAGTACATGATTTGCTTCAATGCCCAAATACACTGTGGTGGGCTACAACTAGGTGTACATATTGTTTAAGGATACATTTTCTTGTCAAGTATTCCATACAATTTCGTTGTTAGTTTGTGTCTTTTTTTATATTTATAATATGAATACCTGTACACGGGGTGCGAACCTTTTTTTCCCCCATCTGAAAAAATTCTGGCAAGGCTTGGCGTCAACAGAAAACAAATGTGGAATGAAATTACGGTTAAAACGGATACCTTTACAAACCAACACACAAGTTTGATAGCTTTAGTAAAGTATTGAAATGGTGTGCCTTACCTTCCTTTCTCTCGTTTGTGTTCAACTTCGAGTGAACTACACATCAGTCACGGCAACTTCCTCACGCGTGTCTGGTCCTGGGGGACGATATAAAAACAAAACAAGATGAGCGACGCTGGATACGAGTTTTTTGAAATTAATATAACTAAGATACGGTTGATATTAGTCCAAAAAAAAAGCCTCACGTGTTGTTCATGCCGGTCTCGTCTTCGGCTTGAGTTAATAGCTAATTGATTAGCAGCTGGTCAGCCAAAAGGGGCGGCGAAAGTCACCTCACAAACAATAAATATCGACAAAATTGTAGGAAATTAATGTGAATATACGGCTCAATATAAATATAATAAAGAACATTATTAGAATGGTGAGATTGACACACCACAGGTAGAATACTTTATATTCAGGATTGAAATATACCTATGGGGAAAAAAAAACAGCGAATATGCATGCACTTCAGGTTGTGAAACATAACCTCTCGATCGTGATAACAAAATGTTCCTTCAAACACCATACAGAGCCATAAAAAGAAATCAATAATGTCCCACCAAAAATAAATAAACCAGTTTTAATCCACTGTATTTGGTTTCTGAACCATATATTCAATTTTATGGAAGCCATCAACGTTCACTTCACTCTGAAGTACGTGAATACTTTTCAATCAGCAAAATGGTTTTAATCACTACACCATTGACGCTTGCAAACTCACATTTTAGTTACAGCCTCAGCTGTTGTTGAAGTGCTATATAAATCAAATATGTATTGTAAAGCTAAGTAAATTCACAAGCACCCGCTTTTAAAATGTGCGTACAGTATGAGGGTCTTTGTGGCTTTTCCAATTCTTGCTTCAAATGCATGATAGTACGGACATATATACGCAGGCTTCGGATCCTTTTGTGCAGTAGAATAAAACACATCCTGTATATTCCAAGCTGATCAAAAACAAAAAGCCAGAAATTACATAGAATTGAATTTCTTTTGAAAAGCCAGAAGAAAAAACAACCCTGGGTATTTTAAAATGCCAGTTGATCTTTGTCAACACGACTGAAATCAATCAATCAATCTTTGGGCACCAAATGAATATGAAACAGGATGGTGATCAACTCTGAAAACAGACAGGAAGTATTTTCCAAACTTGAATCTTGAAACTATAATTGTGACAGAACTTTGATTTCAAATTTTATTTGAAAAAAAAAAAGAAGCAATATTTACAAATAACAAAATAAAACCAACAACGCAACGGAAGAAAAATGGCAAGAGAACTCAGGCGGCGAGATTGTGGAAGCAATGGCAGCTCGCAACCAAAAGTAACTAACGCAATGAGGCACAGGAAGTCGGAACTAGATTTCAACCGGAGAACTTTTGCCAACATCGCCATCTTGGACGCAACGCAGCCCGGCGACACACGCGGCACGCTTTGAAAATGGACTAAACAAACCCCAAAAACAACAACAACAACAAAAAAAAAAAACCCATTCCTACAAGCAGCTAAAACTACAACGATGGGCCAACAAAAGCGAGTCAGTCCTGAGGAAAAAAAGGGGGAGGTGCTTTGAGGAGGAGGCAGCGACTACTGAGCTTCATCCTCTGGACACGAGTGCCATGTTAGCCTCTCCTCGTAGAAGGCGATGACCACTTGAGGGCACTTAGTGTTGGCCTCGCTGGCCGGGACCAGGTCAGCTTCATCAGAGTCTTTCCTGCCGTCAAAATATAAAAAAAAGACATGAACGCAAACGCCTCGATAAATCACCAGGAATAGCATTACTTTGCTAGAACACAACAACGCAGCGCAACGTGGCAGGCAACCTTACCCGAATCTGAGCTTTTTATTTTTCACGCTTGGTGCCGATAAAGCAGCATTCACCTTATTCCCCATGTTAGCACTTTGTTCCAGCTTCAGCTGTTGTTAAAGCGCTATATAAATCAATATGTATTTTGTACATCTGCCCCCATTTCAAGCTCATAAAACTCCAGACCCATATGACTTTGGAATTAACTTTTTTTTGTCTGATAAAAGAAGAGAGTCTAAGATTGATGTAGTTTTAAAAGTCAATATTCTGAAATTGGAGTGACAATGACAACAACCCTGGCACTGGAGCGGCCACATTTTTGCAGTCAATGAGTTGACATTCTTAAGATGAATATTCTTACCATTTCATCAAGAACATCAATTGGCCGCTGCTGTCGGTGGCGCCGATGATTCTTTCTGGGTCGAGTTTCCTGGCAAAGCCTCTGGGCTTCTCAGGCTGCAAATGCAAATAGCGTTAGCCTTTTGCGTATGTACGCGGCAGCAAACAAAAAAACACGTCCTCAAAGATATTGATGAGTCTTTGTTTGTTGCCTGCTGTCGCTATGATGTCACAGATCGCGTCTTACGAATCATCACAATTTCCGCCATGGGCCGGCAACTAAAACAAGTGAAATCTCAACACACACCCGCTCCCCAAAAACACACCCGAGTCCTTGTCATAAATAAATTCACGAGTCACATAAGAGTGGGAATATATTGGATCAAATTTAAAAGGGAATGGCGACATCAAAGTGGGAAAAATACATTCCTTTGGACATGTACTCGGTGATTTCTAAAGGAATGACTTGATCCAATATCTATATCTATTTAATATCGAATGTTTCCAGGTTGAGTGAATGCTGAACGCCTAGCCAGCTAGCTATTTGCTATTTATTTTCTATTAGCTATCTGTAGTCTGTCTGGCTAGCTATCTATCTATCTATCTAGCTGTCTCACTTTCTATCTATTTGAGTCATTCCGGGTTGAGTGAACGCTGGCGTGCGGCCGGTGACGGTAAAATGACCTCGAAAGGCGCTTAGAAATGAAATGGATTATTATTATTATTGATGTGCAAGATTAAAAGTACAAGCTGTACACATACATACATTGTAGCAAAGTGTAATTGTCCAGTAAAAAAAGAAATACAATGACAAAGGCATACATTTGTACCAACTTACGGCATCTTTTTTCTTGGCATCCATGTCAGAATCGTCTGAAGGCGCCTTTCTCTTGAGAGAAACCGCCTTCTCCTTGATGTTCTTTTGGGCTTCGAGGAAAGCGTTGATGAGCTCCGGACAATCCAAGTTGTCCTCCGGTTCCCAAGTGTTTTCAGCTCTGGATGGGGGGGGGGGGGAATAATAATAAAAATAAAAAAAAAAATCCCCCCAAGATGCAAGATGAGAAATGTACCCTGAAGGAGGACTTAAGAGCGGATTAGATGCAAACGTGTTGGGTTCTCGTGCAAGGACACATTTAAATGGGCAGACCCCAAAATGGGGAAGTCCTTTCAACACAAAAAGGGGGAGGAGGGGAAGGGATCGATCGGGGCTGGCAACTCACTCTGTAAATCCTTTCCACTTGAGGAAGAACTCCACCTTCCCATTCACAATCCGCTGGTCCAGCACTTTTTCCACCACAAATTCCTCGGGTTGTTCCTCTTGTGTGTCCTGCTCCCCCTGAGAATCCTTCTTACTCTTAGTATTCTGCTTCTTGCCCATGCTGCCCTTCAATTAAAAATAAACCACCAACAGTAAGATATCAAGTATTCACTCTTCAAGACTCACCAAAACAATTTGTTACGTCTAGACCAGCTTATCCCGCAGAGCCGCGAGATATCGGAAGCCTATATCACACTAAGCTAAGCTAAGCTAAGGGACAACACGTCCGTTTTGCATTTTCCGCCAGAACCTTGTTCTGCGGGGAGCTGTTGCATCCGGATTAAAGAGCCGACGTTGGACTGCTTCTCGTTGGGGGCGCACGAAATCGACGATTTGTCGCGGAAACGGAACAAAGCCGGTAGAAAAAAAATGAACGCAGACGTTCAAGCTGAATTAACCCCCAAGTTGCGTTAACCGACGCGTCGAAACGTCCGCTCAAGGGAGAACTTGGACGGTTACAACGTGCGCACGCACGCGCGCGCGGCGGTGAGCCTTTTAACTAGCTCAAAGAAAGAAGCCTTTTAAATAAGAACAATTGCTAGGGCGCGTAGTTTCCTTCGTGAATGCGCAGGCTTTCGACTCACCTAAAAAAAACAATTCGTCGCAGTCGGGCCGTGGAAGGTGAACACGCGGTCGGCTTCTTTATCCAAACTAGAACGGGCGCCAAACAAGCTAGCTAATGGCGACCGGAAGCCCGGACAGAGAAGGGAGGTCGCCTTTTGTTGTCGTCACTTCCGGGAAGCGCTCCGTGATTTCGACTACGACATACATGGACCCGGCGACGGATTTCGATGAATATCATTTGAATATCGATGTCGTCATTCAATTTAATTTTTATCCAACATATTTTGTTAGATTACCTAAAATGCGAACAACTCTGGTCTCCGAAGCAGCTCACGTTATGGTTTGCCGCGACTAAAAAACGTCGCATTCACAATGCAGGAAATCCAAGAGATACGCTTTGTTTATACGTATTTTTAATCAGAATCATGTCAGAAACCATCTTGACGAAAGAAACAGACGACCATATTCAACAACACCATGCAATCAAAGACATCTGACCAGCGATGACGGAGGGAAGGGGGGGGGGGGGGCATTGATACCAAGTCAAGTTAAAAAGTAAACACTTGGTCAACCCAGATAAATAAAAATGGGAAATGTGAGAATCAAATAAAAAATGGAACAAAATCATTAGCTTTTTGGAAACTGTGCAGAATGCCTCAGGAAAAAAATAATAATAGAAACCACAGCAAACTCGAGCTATATACCTTTCAAACATTCCCTAACATCAAATGTGATTGTACTGTATCTTTAAGGGGGGGGGGGGTTGTTTACGATCATATTTTACCAATGATCGGAGTGATAGTTAAAGCGCACTTCATGTTTGTTTAACTCAACTTTTAAAAATGAACTCAGGTGAAAGGGTAGAAAATAATGTGGCCAAATCTAAAAAAATAGCACAAAGGGTGCTTGAAACAATGAATGAGGATTTCAAATGTGCGTCTCATGCATCCAATGCAACTTAAGGCCCTCGTTAGTTTCATCGTTGCGATACTGTTGACATCATCAAGACAGACGCAACACAACCCCTCATCTTATTTTCAACTCGCAAACACTCGCAAAACAATCCCCCAAACTGTAAACATCAAGTGTCATTTAGCATTTATGGCTTGCCGTTTGACAGCTTTTGATGCGTCGGAGCATTTCTTGCACTTTGGAATAAATACAACCTGCCGGGAGTCATCGCGAGACTGAGAGGACGCATTCAAACCAGACGTCACGTGACGATGACACGTAAACATGGCCGCCGCCATTTTGACATTTGCAGGCACGTGAAGCGAGTGGTTTGCATCCTTACAGTCTTATCCGAGCTTAGGATGTCCATCCAGTGTGTGAGCTACATTTACCCTCCCCCCCGCCCCCCAGGAGTCATTTTCATCTTTTTTTTTTTCTTTTCGAACTCTTTTGTTGAGTTTTTCCTTTTTTTTCTGAGACTCCCCAACAGCAGCGGTTTGACAATCCCGCCGCCAGAGAAAGAGCAAAAAGTTTGGCTTGAAGACAGCCTCACTGCTTTTTGCCGCCCTTCTTTCTCTTGTCCGTCTTATTGGCGGCGGCGGCGGCGGGCCTTCTGACGGGCCGAACGAGCACCCGGCCGTCGGCCCCGCACGCCAGGGTGACTCGGTCCGGGTCGAGCGGCCGTCCCGAATCATCTCGGAGGCGCGACAGGACGTCTCTGGTGAGCCGGCGTATCTGCTGTCCCACGGCCCCCGCGGTCTTGGCCGTGATTTGTTTGTCCCTCAGCAAGCGCTCCCTTTGGGCGCGGAGCCGCTCCACCTCCTCCCGGAGCCCCGCGATGGCGTCCAGTTTGCGCTTGCGGCAGTTCTGCGCCGCCAGTTTGTTCTTGCCCCGCCGCCGGATGTCCCTGAGGAGCGTCACCTGTTCGGCCGAGAAAGCGCGGCCGTCCACGATCTCCAGGAAGTCCTCCACCGGCATGTTGACGATCTGCGGGACGGAAAAGGGGATGCGCATGGCGCGGGCGCGCAGCTCGTCGCGGCTAAGCTCCCGCCGCTCCGAAGCGTCTCGGCCGCAAGCTTCCTCCTTGACGCCTTCGCGGGGCAGGTTGAGAAAGGCCGAAGACGAGTAGCTGTGGTCGTGCCGCACGCGCTGGCTGAGATCCGCGCGGGGCCACAAGGCGGAAGGCTCCAAAAGACCCTTGGCGGGGAGGGAATCCACCTCGCTGCTGTAACCCGTTGCTCCGCATTCATCTTCGCACGAGACTGACGACGACGACGACGACGACGACATCTCCGACGAGCCTGAGCCAGCAAAGACAATCGGGAGAACAACAACAATCAGACATTTCATTTTCAAAACTCCCAACTTTACACTTTACAGTCACAGGATCGCTTCTTCTAGCTAGCTTTCTATCTATTTGATTTACTTCCGGGTTGCGCGAACGCTGGCGCATGCGGCTGCCGCCGCTCGCCCGCGGAAAAACTTAGCCTGTGACCCTGAGAGCCCCGAATAGGAATATGAGCTTTTATTTCCAATCTCAAATGTTTGCGGCGATGAAAAAAGAAAAGAAGGTACCTGGGGAAAGCGGACCCCCAGAGCTGCTCTCCAGGGAGAGTCCCGAATCAGAGTCCAAATCCTCCAGGCGCTGCGGGTCCATCATCATCAGCGGCGGCGACTCAATGTCGTCCAAGCCCTCCAAGCCCAATTGATTGATGTGCTCAAAGACGGCCTCATCCAAGCAGCCGCCCGGCGCTCCTCGCGGCGACGCCGCGCCGCTCAAGCTACACACCGAGGCAAACGGGAGCGCCGCCGGCACCGCGTTTGAGCCGCCGGATTCCTGCCGCAAAAACGGCCTCCGCCGCCCGCCGTCAAATGCTCCGCCGCCGCTTTCCATGGCGTCCAGCAAAGCCGAATCCAGGTCCGCGCCGTCGCTGCCGTCAATGTCCAAGTCCGAAAGGCGCTCGGTAACCAGAGCGTCCAAGTCCTGCGCCGAAGTTGGGCGCTTTGACTTCATTGGCAAAAATGAAATGATCTGACGACGACGCGACAACTTACGTCGATGTTCCCGACGGGCACTGAGAGGAAACGGCTCCAGTGCCGATCCAAGTCGGCGGCGGGCGGCGGGCGACGCGCTGACTCTGACGGGGCGGCGATGCCATCAAGCGCGCACTACGGGCGCACCGTATACAGTAGATAGCTTAAGCGCGCTCGGCGGGATTCCCTTCCCGCAGCGCCCAAGTCCCAGAGAATTCCCTGAGCCGGAAGGTCCGTACCTCTTGTTCCAAAGTGGAACTGAGTGCCAGCTGAGTGACCGCGGCAGATTCTTGCTCCTCTTTGACGACATCATCGTTCTCGTCGTCCTCCTGGTGCAAAGACAGATGGTGAGGAGTCAAGTTTTGAAAGAAGAGTCAAAACAGGCTCAGAAAAAAATGTCTCCACTGCGAGACTAATAAAGGCAAATCCAATCCAATCCAAAAACAAGACATTTTCTTGAAAAAAAAAAAAAAAGACCAGATTCTCCGGCTTATAAGGCGCAGGCAGCCCCAATGAATGCTGTCTTTCCAAGTTTTTTTTTTTTTTGGTCACAAATAAGGCACACCGGGCCTTTTTTTTTGTGTTCAATCAAGAAGGCCAAGCACTTGCTTGGCTGCTCACTTGTTCAAAAGATGACATCACCAGGTCGCTCGCTAGACCTGGTCTAGGTCTTGAAAAATAATGCCACTTGTCAGACAAGCGTCACGCACGCACGCACGCAACGCACGCCGCCTAACTAACGGTCAACTGGTATTGTTCCCTATTTAAAAAACCCACGGGCTGGATTGAGGGATGTCGTCGTTTCACATTCTGCTGACTTCACATGCTCAGAATAGCCTGCCTGCCTGCCCTGTTTGTGTAACCGCCATCGTTGCCCATTTCAATGGAGTTTGGGATGTGCTTTCTTGGTGCAAGTACAGCAAAATATACTGTTTCAGGTGTCAATACTTGGTTTTTGGGTTAACTTTTACTCCCATCCTCGAAAAACAGTAGCCTGTACTTTTAACTCCTTCCTTTGTCAGAATGGGCTGCTTTGTTTTTGTTATCGCTGTGGGTGTTGACGTGTTGAAACTATAGTAAAGTCTCGTTATATCGATATCGGATCTATCGATAGTCCCGGTTATATCGATACTATTTCTATGCACGCACGGAGAAAATTACATGCAAACAGGGTCGGATATATCGATAGTCCCGGTTATATCGATATTTTTTCGGACTCCCTTGAATTTCGATATAACGAAACTTTACTGTATATAAGTCGTGTAGGTGGAGAAGGGGGTAACGTCAACAAGTGGCTTTTCATGCTACAGAGTTATAAACACTAGGATCAAACGATGTTCTTGCAAATGGTGAAAATCCGCAAGTGATACCTCCCCCCGGAGAGGCGCCAAAGTCATACTTTTTGTTGCTTCACAACAGAGAGGCGCAGAATGGCTGACTGCCGATACAGAACCGCAAATAAATTGTTGTTGAATGTAACATAACATACTGAGCGTCAGTTTTTAACGCAGTGTGTCATGTTTTACTTTGTACTTCTATTACAGTACAAAGAGTGAGCGCAGTACTTGTATTTGCACATTTCTCCACCGAGGGACTATTTATAGACTTTCTGATTCTCATTTTTACGTGATGTTTATGCAACAGTTAACTCATTCACCCCCATTCACGAATTTGTTCGGGTTCGGTTTTTTCGGGGGGATTTTTTTTCTTCCAATTTCACAATCACTCTACTTTTACATGAGAGCTTCCGCACATTTTGCACAAGTGCCCGTGTTCCTACTTGACGTCTAGTTGCATTGAGTCACTTCCTTACTTTGCCGAG
Source organism: Hippocampus bargibanti (assembly GCF_051943395.1). Taxonomy (NCBI): domain Eukaryota; kingdom Metazoa; phylum Chordata; class Actinopteri; order Syngnathiformes; family Syngnathidae; genus Hippocampus; species Hippocampus bargibanti. The sequence goes on from NC_142753.1 coordinate 12,505,165, forward strand.
CTTCATACATCGTCTCGCGACATACTCGCCTGTGTTATCACCGCGCTGACACGAGGCCCGGATGGCCCGGATGGAGATGATCGCCGAAGCTCTTGGTTCCCGTCATCGCCGGCTCGGTAGCTTTCAGGGTCGGGCCGGGTGTCTGCGCCGCCGCTCGTCGAGGGCCGTCCGCGGTCGGCCTTGTCAACGGGTGACACTTGGTGCACCGGCCACGCGTTCAGCTGCGTGGGGAACCGAGGGGAGCCCAGAGTCCGAACCTCCTCCAGAAGCCGGCGACTCGCAAAGAAGTAGTCCGACTCTGGGCGTTTGGGGTGCACCGCGTATCCCCCGAGAGTGTCTCTTAAGTTATGGAAAGGCGTCTGGGAGTAGGCTGAGCTGGGACCCAAGTTGACCTCAATCAGAGGCGGGTAGTAGCCGCTCAAGTAGCTGTCGAGGTCCACGCGAACTCCAACCAAACTGAGCAGGATGGTCAACTGAATCAGGCCTTCTGTCAAGTATTTTTTCGCGACTTGCATTTTCCAAATACGTTGGCGCTGCGAATCAACGCGTGATGCCGCCCTCAACACGTCCTCTTTTTTTCCCGAGTGAACAAAGGGAAAAGCTTTTAACAAAGAAGCAGGCAACGAGCACGCCTTCCCCTGTCAAGACAAAGAGGAGCGAGCGAGCGAGCGAGCGAGCGAGCGCCCGTACCGGCGAACTCGTTGGTTAGCGAACGCTATGCTAGGTACCTTATAAGCTTTATGACCAATTACCGTAAACCTCTTGGAACAAACATCGCGAAACACGATACCTTTCAATCCCTTGTTGTAGACCGCTTGTCGTTTTAATGGTCAAAGCCCAAAGACGTCATTAATGTTACGTAAAGTGCGCTGTTGATAAAGCTCAATGCGAATAACGCTACAGTGCTTCACAGAAAAAAAAACTTGCATACCGGAACGCGACTGGGTGATAGAGTTGACCATAGAAAGAGCTGATTGGATAAAGGGGCCGTTTGTCATACACTTACCCAATGACATTTCGTTCTCAACAACTTCCCGTGATCGTAATTACTAAACTACAAATATTTCGATTGTTTTTTTTTTTTATTATAAAAACATTCATCCCGTTTCAGGATAATAGACCTACTTATTTTTACGATGAATAATCTCTAATTTTGATCATGGTTAATTTCCAAAGTCTCAATGGTTACTCCCATTTGTGCGACAGCTTTAGCAACGATATACATAGTTTGGTTTCACTTACTCGAATCGTGTCTGGCTGGGACATTTCGCACTACTAACCTGCTTTTGTTCTATTTTTAGCCTATTGGTGAACGTTAGAATTACAACACGGGTTTAGTAAACCTATTTACAGGCGCCATCAAAACAATTTATGTCACTAATATTTTTTCCTCTGCAAATTCACTAAGCCTTCTGTGTTCTATATCCCCATTTTGGTGCAAACGTGAGAACACGCAATCACACCGTTATACCTCTGGACAATTGGGAGAAACCTACAATCAATATTTTGGATGATGGGAGGAAGAATTATTTGTCGTCTCAGTTTTGGACAAACGTGATGGATTCCAGCGACTACCGTTGCAGGATCCAAAGGGTGTATTTCTTCGGTGGCTCAACTGCGACACCTGCCGTTTAAACTTGGTAACACTACTGACCAGATTTTCCCGGTCTAATCAAAAGATACATACTGTACATCGAAAACAGACTTTTGCGGTTTGTGCTTCTTTGTCCTTTATTTCTAAAGTCATTCTGAAATCAAAAGTCCCATTTATAAACTGCCTGTACTAACCCATCACAATACATTAACCAATAACAGCCCAAGTCAATATACACACAAGATGTCAGAATGGTCCAAAAGTAGGTCGCAACCTATTCATACACGTCACCGATCCCTTAAAAATGTAAACATATGTATCCCTAAAAAGTAATGATCAAATTCACCGAAAAAACACGTTGAAAATAATGTTCTCCAGCTGGTCGGACACAATTTTAACAGTCACCTGATTAATCCACAAGTATTTTCATAACGATGTGAAATACAGTTCAATCATCTTTGTGAAGTTGTGACAGATTTATTGCAGCGAGAAGGCTGCTCTTAAATCATGGCCACACGCAGCTCTCGAGACCGAGCTGATTGGCGGAATATCAGGTGACGTCGAATCGTTTAGGCGCATGCGCATTACGGTGTAATGGGAAGACTGAAAGCACAGCAAACGAGTTATTCCATCGGCACGATTTCCCAACCTTGAATAGTGGAAGATTTGCTTCGTGATTTTGTTTTTCAAAAATATTTTATTAACATTTCAAATAAACCAATTTCACTCCGCTAGTAATACATTTTAAATTTGTATTTTAACTTGCTAATTTTTCCCATATTTCTCAATGTTTGAAATTAGTCCGTTTTCCACGCTGAATAGACAGTGCATGAAACCTATTCTATTAGTATTGATTGGTAGCCGAATTGATGTTATAGTCAAAGCAAACGTCAGAGCACGCACTCGTGGCATTGATTGGAATCTGCTTTAATTAAACTATTATTTCACTCATCTAGATATTTTATAACTTTAGGATTTTTACATCTGGTAACCTGGATAGAAATGTATTTTTTATTTTTATTTTTTCCGCAAACGTTGAGACATCGTTTTTAATTTAAAGCAATTGAAGAAAAAAAAACACTGTCATTGGGTCTGTCATTATCGTCCTATGTGGAAGAATTTTAAAATTATTAAAATACTTTAGAACTGGTTCACTGTTTCTCACATCTAACAACAAAAAGAAATAAAGCTAATCAAAATAAAGGGGACCATTAAATTTGATCACAATTATTTTAAAATTGTTGGTTTACAGTTGAGTAAGCATTTTCAATACGTATTTTGTGTAGTCAGTGTCAAAAGAGAAATTAAATAAAATCTTTATTATGTTAAATATCGAAGTAAATGTGTGCGTGTTTTTTTTTAACTTTTCCACGTGCGTGTGGGAGAAAGAAAATGTAAATGTGTGTGTGTGTGTGTGTGTGTGTGTGTGTGTGTGTGAGAGAGAGAGGAGCTCTGACCTCCAGAGAGGAAAACATCACACTGGCAGCATGTCTCCTTCCACACCCTGTCGGTGCTTGATTGACAGTTAGCTTTAGCCAATCGTCCGCCGTCATCGACACCCACCTTCGCCATTGGTTCATCCCATCACCACCCACATATTGCATCGGCCAATCAGGTCGCGCTCTGATTTTGGTTGATTCTCTGGCGCCGCGCAGCGGAAGTATGTGGTAAGACAGTCATCTGCAAATCAAAATGAATTTCTTTGACTTGTTCTAAGAAGCATTCAATTTAGCAACACGTTTATCAGCAAAGTCTAGGAGAAAAAGTGGCTGTATTATTTCATAAGCCCCCGATCTAGCGCATATGTTTTATTACTGTACACTTTCCCATAAGTTATCCACCGTTTCGTTTCGACAAGGTATCGTCGATGTGGTCTTGTAGATGAAGAATCACCCACTAGATGTCGCTACTGTTCAACATTAGCCTTGGATGTGGATCTCTTCATAATTCTCCATAACGACGCTGTTTAACTTCTCCAAGAATAACCGGACAGGATAACATGTTAACTTTTTTAAGATCTGTACTTTTTTGTACATTCCTGCCCGTATCCTCAACCCAGTTCAGAAGAATCCAGAGCCCACGGCGAGGCCAATGTGAAAAAGGTGCTGACAAGATCCTTCACAACCCCCCTTCCCTCCTTCCCTCGAGCTCAATAGGCAGTACTGGATTTGAGGTCGGAGCCTGAGATGGCCGCCTCGATAAAGTCGGTGTGGCTTACCGAGACTGGCAGCCCCCCCGCCCTCTTCTCGCAAAAGAAAACAGAAAGAAGAAGAAAATGGCCGTTTCTGAAGAAAAACAGCGATGCAACCAGTGGTGATTTGGAACGTTACGACTGCACACGCATATAAATACGAAGGGGCTTTGCTGAAAGTCTCTGAAATCGATGCTTCAACGAGGAAGACCAAAATAGGTGGCCACCGTGTGTATCGATCAGGCATGTCGCTGCTGTATTTGAGTCTAAGCCGCGCCGATTGTGACCACTTGTAATGGACTTCCTCGCCCCTGTCCCTCCTTATCCCCCCATATCATATCCATACATCCCTCTGGGAGCTGATTAAAAGGCTTTATACGTCGGGCGGGCGAGGGGAGAAGAGTGGTCCTTATTACCCTGGACATGAGAGGGTGGAGTGAAGGTCCTCTTGAGTTCATCGATAGAGATGACGATGGCCTACGCCGTCAGCGCCATTAGAGATAATGTGCCTCCTATTGACACAGTTAGGTCGAGAAATATAGTTGAGCCGCTGTGAGGTCGAGCGCCGAGTCATTAGAAAAATAAATACATTTTTAAAAACGGTTGAGTACGTCTTCCATTCTTTCAGCCATTACAACACATCGTGACTCATTTTAAACTAATTCACCGCCATTCACAAATTTATTCAGGAATTGAAAATATGACGTAAAGCGCCATTCCCGAATTTGTTCGGGTTTTGGTGCCGTTAAAGCTTTGGGCATGGCCTCTCGCAATGTTTTTTTTCTTTTCCACAAGGGGGTAGCATTTCCATTTTTTCCACGTTAGCGCTTTGTTCCAGCTTCAGTTGTTGTAAAAGCGCTACGTAAACCAATACGGATGTACTGTATTGTATTGTATTGTATATCAATCAATAAATGTGCATTGTATTTTTGTACAGCCACCCCCATTTCGAGCTCAGATAACTCCAGCCCATATCATTTAGGAATGAACTTTTTTTCTGATGAAAGCTTTCTAATGCTATGTTGAATGTTTATCCACGTGTCGTCCTTAAAGTCAATATTCCGTGGGTCCTGGAATTCAAGTGACAATGACAAAAACCCTGGCACTGGAGTGGCCACATTTTTGCACAGTCTGGCAGTGAATTAGTTAAAATGTAATATTCAAGTAAACCTTTGTAGATACAGAAGTTGACCCCATTTTTTGTCCATATTAAAAACAACAAAAAATAGTATTAACTCACTCACTGCCAGAATGAGCTTGAAATGGGGGTGGCTGTACAAAAGGCATTCTGTGCACACGTTAGCACACAGAGTTGCTTTCCGCTTGGTAACAATTAGAAACAAAAGAGAAAAAAAAAATCGCTGAGCGACATAAATCCGATCAATGCGGCAGAAAGAAAATCATCCCCAAAAACGTTTTGACGCTTGTGGGAGTTGTCATGGAGAATCATTGGCCATAGCGCAGCTGCCAAATACAAGATGCTTGAGGGGATTCCTGGCAAAGATAGACAGACCCATGTCAAGATTTACATCCCATAATAAGACCGCAGTGATGGAAGGTCGAAACTGACTCAAGTCGTGAATTTGAGTTACTTGTGCTTTACTTGACTTGTTGCGTTAGCTAGCGGCGTCGTGAATCACCGCGCCGCCGTGGATGATACACTAGCGTGGCTTTATGTCGGTCGGGTCATCATTTACTTCCTTTCACTGGCGACGCCTGATGGAAACAAAAAGCAGGCGTTGCGCGCAAATACACAAAATGTGTCATTTTGCTGCATTTTTTAACTTTTGATTCCATGTCCTTTTTAGCTCATAGCCCGACGCCGCCAAACGGTCCGTAGCCACAGACTTGTGAGAGATGCCTGGGCCAGAACAATCTCCAAGCTAACCCCCCCCCCCCCCATGGGGTCAAGGAGGGAGGGGCCAGAGCTACAGGGGCGAGGGGGAGGGGCTTGCGTAATTGATGCGTAGAGAAGGCCTGCGGAGGCTTGCTGCCAGCACGGGAGGGATGACGGAGGGGGCGCAGGGGGAAACCTGAGCCTTCGGGGGTTGGGGGTATCTGCTCTATGTCCACTGGTATATGGATCCTGGACAGATAGCTAAATAGCCAAATAGACAGTTAGCTAACTAGCTAGATAGCCATATAGCTAATAAATAGCCAGCTACATAGCTAGCTAGCTAGAGAGATAGCAAATAGATAGATAGCATGATCAGTTTGTTGTCTTGAATTTTTTTTTTTTGGGGGGGGGGGTTGTTAATTTCGATTAAGGTAACACAAACACAAAGCGCATAAATACTAGAGCCGTCCAAGTCACAGGAATGAACTTTGCTGGCTTTTAGTCCAAATTCACAGTCGCTCTTTCAGCTGAGAGTGAAAGAGCATGTTGAATTGCCGAGCTCTGAGGCGGTATGGGGTCGAGGGAGATGTGGGGGGGGGGGGGGGGGGGCGCAATCAATGGCTGACAGATGTTTACATCATAAGAAGAGGGTACGATTTTGAGCCTTGCCACCAGCGCCGGTCACATCTCAGTCCACTCAGCTGCCACTGCAACGCTTTTTGGACCCTAATTGACCCAGATGGTTCGGGTGCTTTGATCGCTACCTAACCACCTCCGTGAGTGGATGAACCGCATGGGTATTCCGTTGTCCAATGAAAGCTTGAAAGATGACGATGATATCGGCTAATTTAAAGGACAACCGACACCATTCTAACTGGCATCAGAACAACATTTGACAACATCTAAAATAGCCAAAACAGGCAGTCTGATATTTTGAGTCAAATGCAAAACACCAATAAAAAGTGTCCCAAAACTGCCAGAAAATGAGCTCGAAACTGGGGAGATTCAGAGAGTCCCGCCTCCTTGTTGGTGACGTCACGCCAGGGTAGTCCTTCACAAACTGCCTTGCTCCAGAATCAAAACAATGGCTTCAGATTGGGAGAAGATGCTTTTTTGTTTCTCATCCAGTTATGAATACGATTCAAATAGTTCTCAAGAGGAAAGCATAAATGTTTGCAATGGATGCAAGAAGTCCTCCCATTGGAGCCGTCTGGACTCCAATGTAGCGCCCAGAAAATGCACAAGATGGCGCCCAAGCTCGGTTGGAAATGGGCTGATTTGTCCGCTGGGAATTTGTGTCAACTTACACCTTCTTTATGCGTGTTACCGCAATTGGCTGCGACACAACGATTCACCATTGCGTTATTGATGTCGTTTTCCTTCTAATTTCGCCATCAACATGGATTAACACGATGTTTTCAGACCAGGCAAAGTACCCAAAATGCATTGTGTGTGGCTTTCTCGGTCAGGGGCGTTCCCTCCGTGACGTCTCTTAGGGCATCGTCTTCAACTGGAAAACAAGACGTCCTGAATATTCAGCGGCAGTCTTAAACGGTCAAATGTAGCTTGAATATGCGCCGGAATCTTTGTCAAATGCGCTCAGTAGAAGTCATTTGACAAATGATGGCCGCAACTTGTTGTCCTTTAAGTGCCACTTGAGGATCCAACTTGTCGCGCGGAACAAAAGGACACGCGGTTGTAAAGCGGCGTGAATCCAAATTGACAACATTCACGCTTCCTCCCTTGTAAAGCGCTGACGGAGGAACTCCTAAAGGGAGCCGAAGGGCGAAGAAATGGGAGGATTTTCAGCTTGTTAAATGGCGCATTAGCGGGCTTGCGACTGGGAGTTGTGGGCTATAAAAGCCGAGCGTTGGGCTGCGCTCATCTTTTAGCGCCTCGGCTCATGGCTTGACAGCTTTGCTGTTTGCTCGCCACGTTTTATGCCGCTCCTTTGGCACTTTTCAAGGCCCGCCCCGAGCCCGATTGAAGGCCTCAGCAAGGAGACGGACTCCCGCGTGCCACCTCGGAGACCACCTCTTCTTCTTCTTCTTTCCCGCCTTTCTTTTCTTGTAAGGCGGCCGAAGGGCCAACTAGCAAGAGACGGACGGCATTTGGATTCATAGTTAGCGATAATGCAAGTAAGCCCCGCCCCCCTTAAAAAGCACCCTGTCTCAGATTCATATATTGATTTATTTCTTCCATTTTTGTTGTACGTTTCCTTCATCAGCGCCTTTGAAAACGCTCAAGGACACTTGACAGTGACGGACGGGTGCTTTGCCACTTTGTCATCATTTCCGTTTCTTCACTAAATTTATTGACAACATTGAAGTTATTCCTGGTATTGGTTCCCCTTAACTCATTCACTGCCAGACGATGTGCAAAAATGTGTCCACTCCAGTGCCAGGGTTTTTGTCATTCTCACTCAAATAGCAGAGCCCGCAAAATATTGACTTTTAGGACTACATAAACATTTAATACAGCGTAAGAATCCTTTGACTGTCTTCTTTCATCAGAAAAAGAGTTATATGGGCCTGGAGTTATCTGAGCTTGAAATGGGAGCAGCTGTACAAAATACAATACGTATTGATTAACAACAACTGAAGCTAAAAACACTAAGATGGAAAAAAGGCTTTATCGGCACCCAAACAAGAAAAAAAACAAAACCCGAACAAATTCGGAAATGGCGCTCAACGTCACACTTTTCAATTCCCGAATAAATTTGGGAATGGCAGTGAATGAGTTAATTTGACGATCAAAACTGCAATGTTGCCCATTGGAAGAAAAATGGAAAAGTACCAAATGTATCTAAAAATGGATTGAATTTGAATACTTGAATACTTCAACATCAAAGGGGAAAGTTGTTAAGATGACACAAGTGTACAGTACATGTTTTCATGCTACTGTTGTGTTTATTATTTTGCTTTATGTTGACTATTACGTGAAGCGCTTTGTTGCAGCTGCCGTGAAAGCAGATAAATAAATGGTTGGAATGAGTTAAGTAGCTCTGAAGCCAAAAACATCATCCAGATGTCAACATTTGTCGAGACAGCGCAGTTTCTCCGCATCGTTATTGACACAGGTGATGTTGGAAGGGATGGAAAAGAATATTTATTGTTCCCGCGGATCACCCAAATCAAAGTCAGGCATGTGGAGACGCTTTGTAGAGAACACGCAAACGGCAAGCCGCCTGTGATGTGTTGCCCGCTGACGTCCATTTGTAAAAGGCATCCGTTGGCGACAATCCTGGGATTCCACAAACGACTCCGAGGATTCCGCCTGGTTGCTCAGAGACCGCTGGCTGCGTTACGTTGCGTCTCTTTCAGACCACATGAGTCGCCACGATTGATTGATTTGATTTGTTAATGCTGCGCTTCCGATTTATCGACTGAATGGCTTCAAGGCTCGTTGGGCACTGATCGCGTTCATCAAAATGACAACATGGCTTATTTCCCAAAAACTGTCAAGTCCTCCACCTGACGTGTGCAAAAAGTCCTCTCCATTTTCTTGGCTTTTTTTTTTTCTTTTCACGGGACTGTTTCTAATGTTTTAAATCATTCGCCGCAAGTCCCGAATGTACCGCTTTTGCTTTTACTTGTGCTGGGGTGCCCATAAAGTGCTGGTCAGACCTCTGGCAATGTTTTTCCCTTCCATGAGGGGGCGGCATTTATTTGCCTTTTGTCCATGTTAGCGTTTTTAGCTTCAGCTGTTGTTAAAGCGCTATACGCACCAATATGCATTGTATTTTGTACAGCTGCCCCCATTTCAAGCTCAGATAACTCCAGACCCGTGTCACTTTGGAATTAACTCTTTCTTTCCGATGAAAGAAGACAGTCTAAGGTTTCTTACTCTACTTTGAATGTTGATATCAGGGGTCGGGATTTTTTTTGACTAAGAGAGATATTTAGAAATGTTTATCTAGTTGTAAAAGTCAATATTGTGTGGGTCCTGCAATTTGAGTGAGAATGACAAAAACCCTGGCATAGCAGTGGACACATTTTTGCACATCATCTGGCAGTGAATGAGTAAAAAAAAAAAAAAAACCCACGGACAAACGGACCGATCTGCGAAAACTGCTGAACATAAATGAGATCAAGCCGCGTTGAGGTTTTGAGGCGTAACTTGCGCGCGTAATTGTTTAACTTCCAAAGTGACCTTTTGACCCCTAGCGCAGAGAATCCGAATCAGGACACGCAGAGTCATCAGAGCTTAGAAGACACATGCGGGAAAGACATTTGGCTTCCTGAGATGATATAGTCATCTGTCATAATAGTTGTCACGACGACATGGTTCAAGGGTTCCCCATTTCCCATCTGCTTGATGGAGTCACAGAGAGAGAGCGTACACGTACACACACACACACACACACACACACACACACACACACACACACACACACACACACACACACACACACACACACACACACACACACACACACACACACACACACACACACACACACACACACACACACACACACACACACACACACACACACACACACACACACAGTCTATGAACAAAATACAAAAAAAGCTCCACTAAACCCTTTTTCTGACCTTATTGATAAAAATAGAGTCTTTTCCTGTTTTCTTTTTTCGCTTGCCTCATTTGGTCTAAAAAAACCAATGGAAAAATCCTACTGGACCCTCCGCACCCTGCCCACCACCTTTTCCAGCGACCCCCCCAACCTCCCCCAGGCATGCGCACCAAATCCAGCGGGCATTCTAACAGTTTCTTCCTCCCAAATCAAAGTTTGCAATTGTTTTCCCGATGATACTAGTGCAGCGGCTGCCGTCTTTGCTTGCCCGAGTGAGCCAAGCCAGAACAATTGACGAGCTCCCAAGCCAGTCAGGATTTATTTGTTCCAATTTTGTCGTGAATGGATTGCGTCCACGGTACGAGTGGACGGAGTCTGTTTCTCGTCTTGCGGAAGTGTCCAGCTGTCAGCTATGTCCGAGTGTTGACGCGCTGCAAAGTGGAGGGGAGGACAGCCATCAAGTATGGCGCCACCTTCTCGCCGAATGTCCCAATTTGAAGAGCAAAGTGCGCGCGCGATGATGTCACGCGCGGCTGCCGGCTGGCTGACGGACAGTTTCCGCACGGCGACACGGACGCCCGATGGGCCGCCCGTCACGCCGACTGACGGCTGAATGACACCGATGAGAACCAGCCGGCCGTCCGCCTTTGAGCCAGGCACTGAGTGACAGCCAGTAAGCGGCCAGAAAGGAATGTCTTTGAACGCCACCCGTGCATTTGCTTCTTCTTCTTCTTCTTCTGTCTCTCTTTGGTTGGGAAATAAAATGGCGCCTTCAAGCCTTTGCAGTGACTTTACTGTTTTGAGACAAATTGGACAGATTGGATTGGATTCGTCTCGCAGTGGAAAAAAATGGACATTTCACAGCCGCAAAGTGATGGAAAAGGAAAGGAAGAAGTAGACAAACAAAATACAGGAGCTGCTGTAATGGCAGCCACTCTCATGGCGCCATCTTGAAGTGAAAAACTAAGTAATGTGACGCAACACAAAACACAATCAATTTTAAGCATTCTCAATGTTGTATGAAGCGCTTTTAGATTAAAAAAAGAAGATCAAAGCGTCCTTTTCACCAGTGATAGCCACTAGCCAGCAAATACATAGCCGTTAGCCATTAGCAAAGAGATAGCTATTAGTACTTGAGACTCCAACAGATACCTAGCTAGATAGCCAGCCAGCTAGATCGTGAATAGATAGCTAGCCAGATAACTAGCTAGCTAGCCAGCCAGAGCTAATAGATAGCAAACGGCTATCATTATAGCTACCATTGGAGCCATTTGGATGAAGCAAGTGTTCCCTGATGCCGCGTTTGCCGACACACGGCCCACCCAAGCGCCTTTCACAGCCTGGCACACTGCCCCCCCCCCCCAAAACCCCCCAAGGCCCACGCATCCACGTGACCCCGCACTCCCTGATTACCCCCTAACCTCTTCAACCAGTGTCCCACGATCCCTTCACTTTTTGGTTTCTTCCCCTGCCAGGAACTGTCACTCCGTGAATTGGCTTTTCAAAACTGGAGTAAAAGTCTCCGACACGGTCGCCCCCCCACCATCCCCCCCATCCCCCCCTTCCCCCTTCCACCTCCTCCTCTGTGTTTTGATGCTCGAGTGGGCGCAGTTTTAACGTGACGGGACAATAAAAGAACACCCGGGTCCTGTCGTCCCGCTGTCACCCCAACGCTTCTACCGGCCCCCCTCCCCGTTTTTCAAACTGCGATGACTATGTTTGTGTCTCATTTGTCCATCGCTCGCTTTCAGTCCGTCTTCACGAAAGTGGCGTCACGGCCGCTCACGTCGGTCCATCTCAGGGCGAGTTTCTGGCTGTCTCCTTGTCCGTCTTCGCCCCCTTTTGTTGCGTCTCTCCTTTTTTTTGGGGCCTTGTGAGAAACTCTTCAGGGCCTTTTGTTGCAAGTTTGACTCCCGTCGCTGACCGACGGCCCCTCGAAGGGCTTTCTTCATTGCAGGAAAGGCATGAAGGAATGCGTGCGCATGCAATGGATGGCCAATGGAGGAGGGCGGGGACTTGCTCGGATATTTATGATTACAATTATAATACATTGTATTTATAAGCGCCTTTCAAAACTCTCAAGGTCATTTTTCAGTCACAACAGGAACATGTTTTTTTCTGTGGGTGAGCAGCGGTGAGCATTAATCAGCGATACATTCACGAGCCACCTGCACCGTCTAACATAAAAAAAAGGAAGAAAATGAATTTGGATCGCTTTGGGGAAAATCCTGTCGCAAAAAATGTTTGCTCAGAGAGAGGAGTGGGGGGGGTCTGCGCTCTCACCGGTTCGGTACGCGGCGATGTGTGCGACTGTTTTTCCGCTGGCCTCCTCTCATGTATAGCGTCCATTTTTCTTCTTGAAGGCTCACCGTGATGTTTATCTCGCCGACGAGGACAAATAAACCCGAGCAGAGTCAAATCTCAGCTGGGCAATCAGCGCCAATTAGCGCCAGACTATTTGTTTATGCTCTGCCTTTTCCTTTTGAATGTTAACGCCCCCACCTCGACACTAACTATATAGCTATATCACATTCCGCCTTGCAATTTGAGTTTGCTCGCCAACCGCTTGGACGAGAAGGAAGCTTTTCTTCCAACATCTCCGATCTTCACGGCGGACAAAAACAGGCCACTGCGCTCCATCCTGCGGGTCGGCAAAACTTTTTGCGCACGTCTGGCAGTTAATCACGGTGATACGATCAAGTGGAAATAAGAAAGCGGGAGGTGACGCGGTCAGGGGAGGGGGAGTGACCTTTTGAATGACAGAAAGCCAAAGATTTGACGGACAAACGCGACGGGGGGGCCCGCTGGGCTCCGGGGTGTCGACTTGAATTTAAACTGAAAACCTGCTTTGTTTTCCACCTTTCGCCGCGTCGGCGCAGTGTCAGGGGCGAGGGGGGGGGGGGGGGGTTGTATGTGAATAGCTCGCATCAGCCCAAGTCAAACATCAAGTCGCTGGCAGTCAGTAACTCAAAGCCCTACAACAACACGAGCCAGAGACATTCCCTCGCACTCAGTGAGAGGGCCTTCAAACTGCTGCCAAAACATGGCGTCAATAAAAACCCCAAAAAGGATATACGTGAGCTCAGCATTTTACATTTCAAAAAAAACATGACAGTTGAAATTAATCCGCAATTGGGGAAAACAACATTACGCCGTAAACGGCTAACAATCACGACGCTCCAAAATGTCAAAGAGAGAAAATCAAGCCTTGGATGGGCAGCGGTGAGCACATACGCTGGATTTGTGGCGGCTCATTGGAGCTTTGCCACGAGTTGAACGCCCCCAGCACAACAACAACAACAACAACAACAAAAAAAAGCTTTTGGATTTTTTTCTTGACGCCGTGACGCCTCCACCACACATTTCCTGACCAAACATGCGACGGTCGCCCGCCCGACGAGCTATCGATCTCCAAGGCATTCTAATGACCCGTAATGAGGCTACATTTAATGTAATTGCCTCTGATTGGCTGTAATTGGGGGCTGCGGACTTAATCTGATTCAAGATCAGAGGAGCGGGAGTCCCGCGTGGTTTCAAAGTGGGTATTCCCTCCTCCTCCCCCACCCGCCGCTGACCCCGAGATGTACGCATCAAAGCTAACGTGTGACCGCTGCCGCTCATTGGCGCCTGCTTGGATCTGGAACACAAAGTGAAAATAACACTAAAAGCATCAACTGGAAAGTTGCTCGTCATGTAACACAACATGAATCACATTTACCTAGCTAGCTAGCTATTTACTATCTATTAGCTGTCTGGCTGGCTAACTATTTAGCTAGCTAGCTATCTATTAGCTAGATAACTTTATAATAATAATAAGTGAGTGGCAGCCACACACGCCAGCGTTCACTCAACCCCTACCTATTTGAGTTATTGAACTATCCAGCTAACTATCTATTAGTTGTCTATTAGCTAGCTAGCTAACTTTCTATCTATTTGAGTTACTTCCGGGTTGAGTAAACGCTCACCGACAGAAAAACTGATCCTGACTCTAAAGTGACCTTGAGAGTGATGAAATAAAATGTATTATGATTATTTTTGAATTCCTAATTGTGAGTGAAGCTGCATCAAAGTCTGGCAAAATGATAAGATCGCCGACAGAAAGGGAAAAGGGACTCCGCTGGCGTTTTAATTTCACGAGAAGGCCGGCCGAGAATAGTTTAGATTGGCGGGAAAATGCCCTTTTTTCCCGCCTCACTCATCTTTTGTTCTTGATTGGGGTCTACAGGGTTGCTTTGCGACGCAGATGGAAGCGATTATAGCGCAATAATAAACCATGGGAGTGAGACGGCGGGGTGACAGAGAAGGCGGAGAAGTAGCTTGCTCACGGGCCGCCACACGTGCCCGGCAGGTCGGCGGATCAGCGCCAGCGCTCATTTGCATCACCTTGAGGAAGGAAGCCGACATCGCAACGACGGAGAAACGGGAACTCGACGCTCCAGGCTAAGGAGGACGTCCAAATCTCTTGGAAAAGATACAGAAGAGTAGAACCGCCAAGATGGATACGGCACCCAAACAAGAACAAACAAAACCCAACACATTGGGGAATGACTTTTCCATTCCCAAATACATTTGGGAATGGCAGTGAATGAGTTAATTTGAAAATAACAGGGTTCCGCGTTGATGATCAAAACTGCAATGTTGCCCATTGGAAAAAAATGGAAAAGTACCATATATATATATATATATATATTTTTTTTTTCTCTTGTACTCAAACATCAAATAGTATATGGGGAAAGTTGTTAAGATGACACAACTGTACAGTACATGTTTTTATGCTACTGTTGTGTTTATTATTTTGCTTTATGTTGATTATTATGTGAAGCGCTTTGTTACAGCTGCTATGAAAGCGCTAAATAAATGCGGATATATTGTATTGTATTGCATATATTATGTCGATTTAGTGTAATTCTTGTCTCCATTTTTTTCCCTTCTAAGTATGGCGCATTTTCGTCACGTTCTAGCGCCAGACTCTGTGACAGTAGCGGCGACTTGTTGGGCCTCTCCTCCAGCCGGCGTGGGTCGAACATCCGCCCCGCGGGCCCGTTCCGCCGTCTCCCTCCCCGCCATCCAAAGGAGCTTTCGAAAAAACACCACCGACCACCTAACTGGCCTTGAGAAAAAAAAGACATCAATTCAAACTCTTGGCAACGCAACGGGAGTGAAAAAAATGGCTGAGGGGGAAAATGGAGGGAGCGCCGCCACGCCGGTTAAATGTCAAACTCTACCCGCAGGTCAGATCTGCAAAAAAGGGGGCCGAACAATGGCCTTATCAAACAATGGCGAGTCTGTTGAAAAGAGGGAGAAGTGGCTGGGGGTACAGAGGTGGAGTGGCTTCATGCGCAGCGTGCGCTTAGCCGCCATGTCAACCCTGCCGGCGGATCCCAAAGTCAAGCGTGGGGGTGGCGGAGATACGCATATGGAGATCACGCCCTGTCGAGGCAGCTGGATAATGGCACATCCCCATTTGGGTGCGATTGGCAAACAAGGAAAATAGGCAGGTTTCTCGGAAGCGACATCAACGGACGGCATATGTAAGAATTGAAATTGTTCAGATGGCTCTTGAAAGACCAAATGTGGCAAAGGTGGCCGTTTTCATTGTTATGGATGAGCTATGAGGTTGTCAAGCAAGAAGGGCCGAGAAGCCAAACGAGCCGGGTAAACATTAGCATTGAGAAGGCTCAAAAGGCCATTTCAGAAAATGCGCTTGAAATTACGAGCGCTACTGCTAAATACGATGTGACGTTCAAGCAGGCAGGAGTATTTCAAGGCATTCCCTGCAGCCGTGTTCCCAAAAACGGCACAAAATGCCAGCTGTCAGTGAACAGAACAGAACAGACATTAATTGTCCGTGAAGGCACAAATTTCCCCTTGAAGGCGTTCTTGGGTAGCATTCGTGTTTCCAGCTCGGCCTCCGGAGAATTTGGCGGAATTTCATTACAGCCACTTGCGCATACGTTTTTTTTTCCTTTTCCGTCATTGATTTGGTGTCCACTTTGAGTTAAGTTAAGATAAAAACAAGCCGCATGCCAGTTTATTGATACTTTGCTAGTCTGCTTTCTTGTCACGGCCTACAACTACAACGTAGCTAAATGACTCATCGTACGTCGCACATCCCGAGGATGATCTCTCGGCCAGCTCAACTCAATGAGAAAATGATATCAGGAGTTATCTTTCCAACATTTTGCTACTACTGTATCATAAGGCGCACCTCCAATGAATGGTGTATGTTCAAATATTTTCCGTATATAAGATGCACCGGACTATAAGGCGCATTTCCAAATATAATCTATACATCTACGCAAGTTTCCCAAATACAAGGCACGCCGCATTATAAGGCGCTACTGTAGAGGCTGGCTGGGGTTCCGCACTACTTTTTCTCCGACGGGTGGAAATGGAGTCCGTGGCTGCTAACAGTCATTGCGAGACCTGTTGTGGCTCAATATGACCTCACGTAGAAGGCGCAGGATCATCTTTGGAAGGAAATCAAGGCTTTTGGGTGCGCCTTACACACTGCAAAATACGCGTGTTTATGAGTACAGCGACGTATGCGAGTGAAGCAGACGCAAGTGCACGGGGAGGGACATCTGCTTCCTCTCTCCGGGGGTTTATTGCAGCCATCGGGGGAAGAACAGAGTTTTTCCGGCCCTTTTGCAACAGCGTGTTTATTCAAAACACAGAGGCAGCCCTTTTGCCCCCCTCATACTTGGACATGACTGGAGTCACACTGGAACTGGAGCTATGCTAAAATCCACAGACCACGTCTATCGGCAAAGTGTCAATCAACACAAAGGCGTAAGAGTGGGCAAAGAGGATTTTTGCCCAGAATGGGAAGGCTACTTTTTCCTTTTCCTCCGACGAATAGATTAGCAATCGGCACTTTGCTAAGGCCAGCTGCACAATATCAGACAGGCATTTCCTCGGACAGAGGTTTCCTTCCGCACCCCCCCCCCTAAAAGGGGCCTCAGCTCTGATTAAAGAGCAAAGAGGAGAAGGGACACCTGAAAGTAACAGCGGCTAATTTGACGTGCGCAAACAACACACGCAATCAAGCTCATGGCCAGCCAAAGTCGACATGTCGCCGCAGGCTGACGAAAAAAAAAGAAAAGAAAAAAAGCAAACACGTCGTCAGTCAAACACCTCCAGTATAATGCAACTGCATCCTCTATTGTAACTTTGCTCCTTATAAATGTCAACGCTTTTCTATTCTGTATATTTCTATTCTAAGCATAGTAAAATAAAAATGTCAGCAGACTGAGATGTAGACTGTAAATGTGCAAAATAAGCTTGAAGAATATAATATATGAATACAGGTAACACCCGACTTACGACCGAGTTCCGTTCCGACCAAACGGTCGTAAGTCGAAATCCATTCAAAATTTTGAATAGAGGCTCGTAGGCTAAATGACTCGCAAACTCCCCCTCTTAAAATGTTAAAAAGAGGGTCACAAATAACAAACGAGGAGCTTTCCAAGACGGACGGCTAAGGGAACATGGGGAAACTCTCAAAAATGATTTCTTGTTACGTGATGTGGACCAGAACAGTCTCCAAAATCAGGGTCTACGTTTCCATGTAGTTTATGGCGGTGCTTTGCGCTAGTGACCTAGCAACCGGGTGTTTATCTTCTGAAGCGGGGACTTTGTTATGTCTCCGATGGCCGCTAAAAGATAAACACAGGTGTTCCAAGGTGGAACTTGGGTTCACTTCTTCACATTGAAACCAATCGTGGAGACTTCTTTAACCCCTTGATGCACCCCGTGACCTGATCAGGCGTCTAATACACCAGTTCTAGCACACATAAGGATTTTTTCTTCAGTAGAACACGCTGCACTAGTACCACCATAAAAAAAGACACATTTGATGCGCATGGATCGGTAGTGCCTGCCTGAGGGGAGTATCTGGAAAAGGTAGTGCGCAGGGTACGAAGGGTCCAGTAGGATATTCCGCACCCTTGTCTTGGTTCTTGCAGAGTGCAAGTCCTCGAGAGTAAGTAGGGCAGTGCTAATGATTTTTTTGCATCATCCTAACTGTCCGTTGAAGTTGTATTTTGTCCATTTTTGTGGATGGAAGAACACAGGATTGATTCGATGACCGCCGTGTAAAACTGCCCGGGCACCTCCTGTGGTACGACCGTGGCTCAGAGCTTCTTACTACCAAACACTCTGTGCAACCTCCCTTGCTCGTAACAAGCCGAATCTGAAATTCTTCACGCGTTATTTTATCCTAGCGTGAACTGCCAGGAGCAAGTGATCCAAAAGTCTTTCAGAGATTCTGACACGGCCTGCTAAGCGAGGCCGAAAAATAGGGTGGCATTGACTCACGTTCATCCAAGGTCTTAGGGTTTTTTTTTCTCACAAGATTGTGATATTTCTGCACTGCCAGAAGTTCACGGCGGGGTAAACCGAAGGAGACTGCAGAGTCACAGACAACGCACCCCCCTTCGACTCAAAAGGAGAACATAGAGCAGGTCTCCTTGGTTTGGAGATGAGAATCCAACCCCGGTTCCTTCTGCTGTCAGCAACCCGGAGGCCTGGACACCGTCAGCCAGCCGAGATGCTACACGTGCGGCCGTCCGTGCACACAAGACCAATTGATTTGAACTAACCGAGTCCTTGTCGGAGGGGTTCGTCACCTCTTAGCGCCATTTTCCCAGATCCAAATCTAACGTGTCATGAGGCCACAGGATTAATTGTTAATCTTAACAGCCGTCATTATGTGAGACCCTTGCTAAATTCTTTCCTTCTCGCCTCGCTGGCATACGCCGACGCTCTCTTTGACTGCTGAGGAGATCCAGAACATTTTCTTCCTGCCTAAAAGTTCAACAGTTCTTGCACTCCCCCCCCCCCCCCCCCCCCTTTTTTTTGTCTTTGTGTCCGTCTTTTGGAGGCGGCCCCCCTTCCTTCGCCCCTCTTCCTGGAGCTAATTTTCAGAGTGATTTCATGGCCGCAGAATGTCCTAATTGCAGAGAGCTGTTCTCCTACGCTGCGGGGCTACTTTTTCAGGCCTGGTGTTTCAATACATGTGTGTGTTTGTTCTGTGTGTGTGTGTGTGTGTGTGTGTGTGTGTGTGTGTGTGTTTCAAACTATAGAAAGAGAGTGAGGGGGAACAAGGTTTTGGGGTGGGCCTGGGATTTTTAAGGCCGGGGTACTTGTCATTTTGATGGACGTCTTCGGGACCTGACTGCCCTTGCGCCCCTGACCTCCTTCTCCAGGCTTCCACTGTGCCAACATCTCAGTCTGTCAAAGAAACCCAGGTGGGGGGTGGGCGTGGGGGGGGGGGCAATCTTTGTTTTTTGTTACGCCAAAGGGTGACATAGAACAGGCGCACCTTTGAGGATCAACCCCAAAAAGCACCAAATGGAGTGGAGCGGGTGGGCGGGTGGCGTTTGCATGATTTTTTGCATAAGCGCGACTACCTTTGTGCAGAAATCACATCAAAAATGAACGAATGGCTTTTCCCCTGCATGGCATTGGGATATTTTAATGATGTCATTTGCAGTCACCACAAAGCTTTCTATTTAATTTTACTCACTTGGAAAGTAATGAGTTTTGTCTGATGGCTTACGTGAGCGTCCATGTCGTGCGTTCAATCGCGTGGATGTGCGTTCCAGGCCATCGTTTACACACACGCACACTCTTTCTAATTTCACACTCCACACACTTTCCGTCTGGAAACACAAAAATGAAAAGAGAGAGAGAGAGAGAGAGAGAGAGAAGAAAAACAGGCTGCGGCGGTTGATGAAAGTGAAATTGAAAAATGAAAAGTAGGAAGGGAGGGAGCGCCGTCGATGGTGATGGAAACCAATCGCCGCGGAAACAGCACAAATCAGCAGACTGCATTGCGAGCGCCACAAACGTACGGGGAGTCATGTGACACGTCAACTCAAGGCAGCGTATGGCTTGAGAGGTGTACCGTAAAACGAACACGATCGGTTCCCCCCGGCTGCGCTGACGATGCATTCAGGAACAGCGTCAGCCCAAGCCAACATCAGACCTGTTTGGATTTTCAAAAGCAATTATTTCAGCGTCGTTCCGTTTCCGATCATACCGCATGACGGACAGGTGCCTGGCAAAGCAACTGGCGGTGCCAACGGTGCCTCAATGTGAAGCCATTTAACCCATTTATTGCCAGACAAAAATCTCTTCACTCCACTGCCAGGGTTATTGTCATTTTCACTCAAATTCCAGGAGCCACAGAACATTGACTTTTAGGACTACGTAAACAACAACAAACGATGCGGCGGAAGAAACCTGAGACTCTCTTCCTTCATCAAAAGAAAGGTAATTCCTCTTTGGGTCTGGAGTTATCTGAGCTTGAAATGAAGGCGGCTGTACAAAAGTCAAATGCTGGGAAAAACATTGCCAGAGGTCTGACCAGCGCTTCATTTTCTTCCAAGGATGACCCTGCACCTTATATGCAGGTGCGCATTATATGTGAAGTCATATCCATAATCTTGCCCCCCCACCCCATACCTATTTGACCTTCTTCAATTTTCTATTCCCTCAGATCCCCTTCCTCCCTCCACCTCTGTGTGCCCCCTGCCCGTCTGAGCACGATGGGGGACAGAGCTTTCAGCTGCTCTGCCCCCAAACTCTTCCTCCCAACATTGGTAACGTGGATTCTCTTCCCACCTTCAAATCCCATCTCAAAAGCCACCGATTAAAAATGGCATTTTCTGGGTAGCTCTTTCTCTTGTTTCTATTTATTATTGTATTTTATTTATTGTATTCTATTTTGTCATTGTATTTGATTGATTATAGTACCTATGCATGTCTGTGACTGTAAAGTGTCCTTGAGAGCTCTGAAAGGCGCTTAAAATAAAAAGTATTAGTATTATTATAATAGATCCTAGTGCTCATGCTAACTTCCCAAAAAGAAGAAAGGTCTGGAAGAAAATGTGTGCTTTTTTTCTTTCCCAGAAGCAGAGGTCAGTTGCCGTACAGATTTACGGTCAGGTCCAAATATTTGCCTCTGATCAATCCAATTGATCAGAGTGACTTTGGCCCTGTCACGTCACATGAAAAAACGCGAGAGAGCGCCGACATGAATGCAATAAACGTGCTAGTAATGGCTGAGAGAAGACCTGAAATGATGGACACGACCATGGCAACATGGCCGCCCGTCGTCTCTTTTTGTCTTTCCCAGACTCAAATCTGCTTGACTGATTCTCTTTCCTCTGACTCTTATTTTTCTTCCATCTATGTCAGATGGTTGTGACGGGTCTGTTGACGGGTTTTTTTTTGGGAGGGGGGGGGGGGGTCGACCGGGGCTGTCCATGTCTTTGCCTGACAGGAGCGGTCCTACCTTTACACTGTCCAAACGGGGTGAGCCGTCACTCCTGATTAGCCCTGGCGCTACGCAGAACGAGCAAGCAGGGTGTCTCTGGAAGCCATTACTCAGCGCGTGAGGGAGTGAGTGAGTCCCCCCTCGTCTCACCCCTTCGGCTCCGCTTAATCACTCCCAGCTGAGGACGGAAGGCTGTTGGTGGAGAGCAAAGGAAGGTTTTGTGCCTCAATCGGCAACAAGTGTGATTGATTCCTTTTGTGTTACCGCCGCTTTTTTATTCCCACCGGTGGAAGCACGCACGGGACCCCCCCGCGACCCCCCTCGTATACACACTACCCAATGCTGAGCCACCACGAACGTTTCCTTCACATAAAGTGAGAAGTAAGCTGATATTCACACTGCATTGTGGGTACAGGGTTGTGTACACATACACAAACATGCTTTCATTTGACTGCTCCAGTGAGACCACTGAGCCATCTTGTTTTTTGTCACAAAACCGATGTCATACAAAAGCTGATGGCTGGGACATTTTCATCGGAAGAAGACACTGAGCGATGGAGACATATTGACCCCCCCCCCCAAGCCCTCACTTCCGTGAGGCGCTCGCTACCCCGGCGAGAGTCGCAGCGAGACATCTAAACGCACGCTAATCAACGGTGAGGACTCGGGCTAATTCCAAAGTTAATATGGATGAACACGTTCTCGCTATTTGTCAGGCTAGCAGAAATGACAGCTGAAAATGTCATTAGCTGCTGTGATTAAAAGCGAGCCGCTGAGGGCACTGAGGCGGCCCAGGTCCACAGTCGCTTTCTATTGTGGGACGGCTGAGAGAGAAAGAGAGAGAGAGATCTAATATGAAATATTGACCTCCTTTTTGTTCCCTCAAAGCCACAAGATGGAAGGTAAGTCATAGTTTCAGACTGAATAGCGATGTCTGCACTTGCAATTCTTTTTCTGGTCCAAGTACAAAAAACGCGACCTGCAGTGGAGAAGAGCGATAATGCTCTTTCTGCAAAACAAGTCCGTTTGGCAACAAAGATTTGAGAGAAGCGTACTCGGCTGAAAAATCAAAACAACGAGACGATCAATGCTGTTGAAAGGCATCAAGAGAAAAGCGCTTGATGTGTCCCACGCATGGCTGGAAAAGGGGTCAACGGAATATCGGAGAGAAAAACACATGGAAATTTGCGGCAAAGTGCAAGTTGGACTTTTGGCTCGCTTTTCCATTCAAACACGCCGGAATGAGCGGCGACTCCCAATGTTTCCCTTTGACGACGGGGAGGCCATGCTTGCTGAATTTGAGGTAGCCCCCCCCCCCCCCTCCCAAGAAAAAAAAACAACAACAACATTTCGTCTTATATTGGTCCAAATGAAAGAGTCAAAGCATCCTTCTCTCCTGTGGTTCAGCAGGCAGACAAGGTTCCTGGCCGCCATGTGTCAAGCCAATTAGGGCTGAATTTGAGTGCCGTAACGAGCCTGCGGGGGGCGAACGGGCGGGAGTTTGATGACAACGCCTAAACCTTCCTGTCGACCTCCCCTCTCCGGCGCGCCCCTCCCGCCTTTTTCAGCCAGCAGTACAAATGTTTCACTGACAGCCAAGTCGCAGCTGGGGTCTTGGGCAGCTCACACAGCCCCGTCTGTCTGTTCCAGACAACTTTTCAATGAACGTTCAGTCGTTACGTTGGGACTTTTCTCCAGGTTAAAAAAAAAAAAGCCAATGGTTTTTTTCTCACTTGAACAAGTGGCTGGCTGTTTGTTTGTGTTATTTTTCTCTTCTCCCCGACGCGCTTGTTCACGTTGGAGCTTTCAAAGCCGAATGCCACAATAAAGCATGGGATCGAATCGCTCAACGCCGCCGATTTGCTTGTCCAAACATCGGCTTGTGTTAAGTGAGCTAAGAAGTAAGAGAAAAGGATAGATAAGCATGTAAAAAATATACCGCTGACAGATTTCTTCAATGTGAATGTGCAAAAAGGCCTCGACGCGGCTTGAAATACTTCTCGCGATGGTGTACAAAATAAGCGTCACTTTTGGATCTACCCTCCGTCTTTGAGAAAATGCACAAAGACAGATTTCCCAGCGCGAGGACCTCACTCTATCTTCAGATCAGGCAGCCAGATGGACGGCTAAAACAGCGGGAGGGGACCCCGATATCGGTGTCGGCAATCAGATCTCGCCCTCTGAGAGGCTGTGGCTGCTGTGGGGGTGCACAGTGCCGAGTGATTGTCGGGAGCATATGTGCCGACGGCCGCCAGAGTGTGGCGAAATGAAGATTAATGAACAAGACACTTTAGCCCGGTGCGTGTATGTGTATATGGGTGTGTGTGTGTGTGTGTGTGTGTATATGGGTGTGTGAGACTTAAGGGTCAGCAGACAGAGTGTGTCAAAGAGCGGCCAAACTCGGCCCATCACTATTTGCGCTTGTTGTTTCAAGAGTGTCCACGCTATCTTTTGAGCTTTTCGTCACAGCTGCCAGTTGTTGAGTGACGCACCAGAAGATCACAAAGATTCACTGTTAGCACGAGGCCGCGCACGCTCCAATGTAAGCTAAAGGCTACACGCTAGCTCTCGAATCAGACGTAAAGAAGAAAGAAATTCAATGAACACAATGATTAATGGATACAAAATGATGCGCCATCTCTGGTTTGTTTCTAAGCTGACGTCAAAGGTAAACGAGGGGAAGAGTTCTGACGGGAAACAAAGGTTTTTTTGGGGGGTGGAAAGACACGGACGGGGCATAAAGCGCACAGCACGTTGTAAAACTTTATTTGTTGCCGTTTTGTATGGCTTCATAGATCACAAGAGAATAAGAGACGTCGCTTAACCGTGTCATGAGCGGCCATCTTGCTGTCTTTATGTTGTTACTTTCAGCAGATGTTTCCTTGAGGGTTTGGTTTGAAGCTCACCTCCGCCATTGGCATTTGTCTTTGTATCTAACGGCGATGGACAACGAGGGCTTGTCCAATGTCCATTTTGACAGCTTTAATGCCTCAATCAACTCGTAAAATATCGGGAGGGGGTGAGGGGGCTTTATCATGCAATGATATGCACTCATTTTCACACTTCGTTAGCTGAAATAAAAACAGCAGCGTCATAAATTCTCCCTTGTTGAGTGTCACCCAAGCTCGCTTTTTATCGCGTCTATTCGAGAGGGGCTGAAACGGATGTCAACATTCTCAATGGAGTTTTTCCGCCGTCAATCAGACAAAGAAGTGAAAAGTTCTCAACATTAATTTTTCGAGTGAAGACTTGACGATATGTGTATCTTTTTTTTTTACAATCAAATTGCAGAACATGAGCATCTAGTTTTTGTTATTTTTGATGATTTCCCAAGACAGGATTAAAGACGGCGAGTAAAAGCCCTGGTGAAATATCTCCAAGGACCAACGCCCAAATCGAACATCAGATCAGATATCAATCATATAATTTGCTGTTGGATGGAGGCGTGGCCTGAGGAGCCCGCCATAAGAAGAAAGGAGCTGCCGCGGTTTGGAATTGAAGCGGATTTACGTGGGATAGGAGATGTGAGACAATCTCTTATCGGCAATGGATGCTACAGCTTCATGTTTGCATTCAACTTTTAGCTAGCGGTATAGACATGCATATTTCACCATGATGTCCCCGATCCACTGGTGAAAAGGACGCTTGGATTCTCTCCTCTTTCAGCTACAACTGCTTCATGCAACAAAGATGGTGTAGAAAAGTGCTTCAGATTTTAGTTTTTTTGTTGTTTTGACTTCAAGATGGCGCCGCGAGAGTGCCTGCCTTTACAACAGCTCCTGCATGTTGTTTTTCTACTTCTTCTTTTCCTTCCCTCTTCCTTTCATCACTTTGCTGCTATGGAATGTACATTTCTCCAGTGTGGGACTAGTAAAGGCTGATCCAATCCAATATGCATCGGGTCCGGCAGCCACCGACAAGGATTTTCTCCTTACAAATGACGGTCATGTTTACAATGATGTCACTTTGTCATCTCAATCGTAAAAAAAACCCTTCAATGAAATGGCCGCTTCAATGATGTTTTATTTCCAAATCTCCATCTAATTGTTCTTTATTGGCTCCGAGCGGTCATTTCCTTTGCGGCCTTGCTCATTTTTGCGGGTCACCAAATGACTTGCAGCTTGCTTCAAATAGCGCCCGCAAGTCATTGTTGTTGGCATCATTTACAAAAGACGCCAAATTAGGGCGGAGGGGAAAAAAAGGGGCAACAGCGGGGATGTAAATAGCGAGATGTCAACACTCCCAGCAAGAGCCAAACAAAAGCGTTATGAGGGCCCAAGCCATACAAGGCAATTATGAAGTACGGCCGTATTCCACAGCGCCGTGAGACGATTGCTCTGTCGTCGGCCCCTTTTCACTCGCGCCATTGATAGATGTGACGGGGACAGAGGGACGCTTTTCCACTCTTTTCTCTATTCAGAGAGCCCACGGGGGGACAGAGGGGGGATTTCCAGCCCACCCTTGTCCAAGCCGTCGCTCTTTTCTACGCATGCAGTCAAGCGGAGAAAATGGGAAGTCCCCCGAGCTCCTCGCTGATGGAGAGGAGAGGCTTTCCATGTTTTTTCTCATCACCTCTGAGACACTGTCAACACCTTTCAGGTTGAGCCACTTTACAGGCTTGGCGGTCTCGGCGAAGAGTGGGGTGGGGGTGGGGGGGGCTTTCATTTTTCTTCCTAATAGCATCCCTTCCTCTTTTTGACACGATGCGTCTCTATTCATCTGCTCCTCGGTCGATCTGTCCAATCACCTGTTTAATCTGCCGGCATCTGTCACTCGCCTTGTCACATTCATCATCCGTCCATGAGACGATCCGTCTTTTCGGAGGAGCGCGCTCGGACGCATTCCCATTCATCTGTCGATGACGGATGTTTTCGCAGCGTCTCTCCGCGAGAGATGCAAAGAGGAAAATGGCCCGCTTTGCGCATTCCCACAGATATGCCACAAGCCCCTCCTCCAAAAAATAGACCTTCATAGCAACTGCATCATATTGACAACCCATTATAAATCAATTCAATCATAGGGTTAGGCTCGAATCGATAACTTTCTGGTGTAGAAGGCACACCCGAGTATGAAGGCACAGTCTTTTCAAACATATAAGGCGCACCGGACTGTAAGAGAAGCTTTCTTCAGCCGTCATCTGTACAAATGTGAAGGTTTCGGACGTCCGAAACCTTCACATTTGTACAGATGACGGCTGAAGAAACCTTCTCATCGATGGACCACTCCTGTACGACTGAGAGCTTACACAGACGTACCGGACTGTAAGGAAAAATGTTTTCCAAATATAATGTATAAATATCTTACTTTCCGGTGTATACACCCCCAATAAAGGGTGTATTTTTCATTTTTTTCCCAATGAATAAGACACACCAGAGTATAAGGCGAACCCCCAATCAATGGTGCATTTACAAACTTTTTCCATATTTAAGACACACCGAACTATATGGCGCATCTTCAAAGAAGGAAAAAAGGTTTTCTAAATATAATATATAAATCTATACATATTTTCCAAATATAAGGCACACCACATTATAAGGCGCTACGGTAGAGGCTGTCGGTACACATGACTTCTACGGGGGGAAATGGAGTCGGTGGCTGCTGACAGTCGTCGCCAGACCTGTTGTGGCTCAATATGACTTGACGTACAAGGTGCACCTGCAAATAAGGCGCAGGAAGAAAATCAAGGCTTTTGGCTGCGCCTTATACACCGGAAAATTGGGTCATCTTGTGATCAGGTTAGGGGTTGCACGAAAGGGCGAATCAATAAGGTTGAGGAAGGCAGCGACTAATGAAGGAAATTCATGCGGTGGGATCGCAAGCTTGGTCCTACCCAACATATTAGCGACCGCTAGCCGTAACATTCTCAGCGATGGAGATGTGGACTTTCCTCCCGCCTCTCATTCCCATGACCTTCCCTGCCTGTTGTTTTCAACTGGCCACGTCTTCGTCAACGAGGCTCGCCAAACCCACAAAGGAAGGTTTCGTCGGGACGTCAACAAGTTGCGGAACGTCTGTCAACTGAGTCAAATGAATGGAGTGGATCCCATTTGCTGTGCGGCGGCGCCAGCGCCGAGTGTTTATGTGTGTGTACAGCCCATAGATGGCTTTGACGGGGGGCTTAGAAGCCCGGGGGGTGTGGGGGGTCTCTCTCTCTCTCTCTCTCTCTCTCTGTCGATTTGTTTAGCGAGCGAGTGAAATACAGGCCTGGTTGTCAAGGTGACAAGGCCTTGACACGGCGCTTGCTAAACTCTCACCGGGGAAATACACAAACACACTCACTTAACTATCCCTCCCTTTCCTTCCTCAGCGCCACACGCGCGTTCTTTGCATTTACTGTCTTTTCCGGTGTATAAGAGACGCCAAAGTAGAAGGCGCACCCCCAATGAATGGTGTATTTCTATAAGGCGCACTTTCAATGAATAAAACAACGTCAAACAATCTAAAAGTTTTCCAAACATAAGGCACACCCACATTATAAGGCGCTTTTGGGGTTACACGCCACTTCTACAGTGGCTGCTGGCAGTAGAAGCGAAACCTGTTGTGCCTCAATATGACTTGACATATAAGGCGCAGGCTCATCTTTGGAAGAAAATCGAAGCTTTTGGGTGCGCCTTATACACCGGAAAATAGGCTATGTTGAAGGTGATCCAACGCATGTTACATTCCCCGCACGCATTGTGTTCATGTTCGGACGTGTTGGCGAGACGTGCATTCCACCCCTCGTTTGGGTGTTGAGAGAGAATCATCTCAGCGCTCACATTTGCGCACCATCCCCTACTTGGCTTTTGTTTTTCCTCTTTGACATTCCTTTAGGGAACAAATGAATTGTTCCAAGACAAACGTTTCAAAGTCTCCATCTGAGGCCCGAGTCCACGCTTTTCGTTTGTCGTGGATTGAAATGAATGGCTCAAGTGTCAAATGGAATTTCGATGGAGCGCCGACGGGCGTCTCGGTTTGGTTTGAGGCAAAGTTGCGGTAGGCGGTCGCCCTTTTTCGCTTAACGGCCAGTCCAAATCGACTACTGCATAGCGCTAACAGTCATTTTCGCACATGCTCCGCGCAATGGCAACGCAGACGGAAAGAAAAACTTGCACAATCAACAGACTGGATACGATGGAATCGATCAATAAGTTGGCGCGAGATTCCATCACATCTGTTCTCGCGGCGAAAAGTTCACACGTGAGATTCTGCCATCTTGGCTTTCTGCATGACTTTCACGTCATATTTCAGCCGCCTAATTAGTCCCGCGGATAACACCACGCCAATGTCAAACAGGCACGATTCCCGTTTCACTTTGGGACCTCCGGGCATCCCGGAGGTAAAGGGGGGTCCCCGTCCGCCTCCCACTCAAGCAGATGGCCCCGGCTGGGCCGGGCGAGGGTGAATGCGAAGCCATTGTCTGCGGACGCGGCGTCGGCGCTTAGCGCAGATGGCTTTTGTACCTTTTGTTAGCGCACGGCGACGCAACGGCCGCTGTCTGCTGCGGTTAGCTCGCCGCTCATTTGTCTCGCTTGCCGACATTTTGTGTCACTGGCGGCGTAACGTGAAGAGAAGCGTGACTTCAAAAAGGCAGGAAGTCAAGACAGACAGCTTCCAGGGCGTCATTATTCGGGAAATGTTCACACTTGATGATTACATTAGGAACGTGCGCGACGTCGACGGAGATCAACGGCGTGCACAAATCTGTGGTGAGTTTCATGCCGACTATGACAGGATTGTCGTCAGCAATGGATGAAAAACATGTCGTTGATAATTCAGAAGTTATCAGTGCGCGTGATCAAGCAATGGGCGGGGTTGTCAAAAAACATGGCTTCAAAGCAGTCATCAAGCTTATCAGCTCATGTAACGACTTTATCAGTGGGGTGTGGCCACAAACACTCACTGTTTATTATGCAAAAATATATAGATTTTATCTATAAAGAAAATAAAACGTCCTCGAATTGTAAATAGCACAGCTGTATTTTTATACTTTGGATTGGATTAGCCTTTATTAGTCTCGCATTGGAGAAATTTACATTTCACAGCGGTAAAGGAAATAAAGAAGTAGAAAAACAAAATACAGGAGCTGCTGTAAAGGCAGCCACTCTCGTTGCACCATCGTAAAGTCAAAACAAAAAAAATATATATGACAACTCAAAGACACACTCATTCAATCTTAAGCACTTTTTGTACCCTCTTTGTTGCATGAAGCAGTTCTAGATTACAAAGGAGAGGATCAAGCATCATTTTCACCAGTGGATCAGGGACGTCATGGTGGGATGTGCACATCTGCTACAAGCTAAATGTTAAACCCAAACACAAATCCGTAGCATCCGCTGACGAAAAGAGATTGTCTCACATTGTAAATTCGCTTCATTTCCAAGCCGCGACGGTTCCACATACGCATCGGCGCTCTTTCCTTCTTAGGTGTCGCCTGCCCTGACACTAATATCTCATTTTACTCCTCCAATCTCGTCAGATGCCGAATAAATCGGCACTCGCGTGCTAACGCAGAAGACCTTGGACGACCTGCCCGTAGCACACCGGAATGTTATCAACTGCTCGATCTCGTCATGCTAGCTGGGTGTAGTGGGGGGGGGGGGTTGTATGGGGGGCCTTGGCGGTGTAGCGGCAGGCGACAGAGCATGGCTACATCCCCCCCCCCTCCCCGCCAGAGACAGTCAGCCTGTCTGCCTGGCCGGCAGGCTGGTACTTCAACAACCTCCGGAAGATCCGATGACGGCACGGGATGTATACGAGGCATCAATCACGCGGGCGCTTCCAAATTGTGCTGCTTTTATGACGCCCTGTAAACCTTCACACAGACCTCTTATTGGCGTGCATGGCAAGGACGCGTACACAAAAGCGTACAAGGATAGTCTTGCGACTCCAGAGTGCAATCTGGGTTGGCCGCCTGGGCTCGGATCGAATGCGACGGCCCGGCGTGGAAAGATGAGCTCACCATTCCGCAGCTCGCTCGCTGGCTCGCACGCTCGCTGACTCGCTCGCAGCTGTCCTGACCGCTCAATGGGCCGCAGAGCATGTTTGCACATCGGCGCTGCTCACATCACATTGGACTCTGCCTGACTTTTCCCTTCAAAACTCTGGGGAGCCAACAGGCCACGCTAAAAGCTCGGATGCGGATCAAGTTGCCTCATACGAGCTACAAACAAGCAAAAAAAGCACAGCCTGCCAAAGGGAATTGCCGGGAACGACATGCGGAGAGGCTGGGAAAAGTCAACCTATGACACCCACACACACACACACACACACACACACACAACATCAGACAAAAAAAAACCTTGGAAGCACATAAAAGTGGACAAATATTCAAATGCAAATATGTGTGGATGAGTACTACAGAGCAAGCGTAAGATACCCCCAAAAAATGATGAATTCAAATTTATCTGCAAGAAAATTAGTCTCGTCACAATATTTTGAGAATACATTCCAAATAAAACATGCTCAGGCACGCCTTTTAACTCATTCACTGCCATTGCCGAATTTATTTATCGCAAAATGTACAAAATGTGTTCTGGTTTTGCCGATAAAGCGCTGGTTAGACCTCTAGCAATATTTTTCCCTTCCAGCAGAGGGTGCTTGCGCGCGCTTTTCCATTCTCTTTTTAACAGCTCGCAACATCGGCCATGGTTTCATAGCAGTGGCTGATTTCCATTTGGATTTTGCCGCATGGATATACAATTCCAGTTGAAACAAGAAATTGGAGGATTGGATAAAGTCCCGAGAGCGACATTTTGACGTATGGGGTACTTACGGGGACCGCGGGTGCCAGGCATCCAGACTTGAAGACTAAGCAAATGTCATCTGGAGTACGTCCTCCTTTTTGGTAGCGGTTGAGGCAAAGTTGCCCGCTGGCAAATTGTCACCTGCATCATCAAAATAAAATATCACAGTTGGAATTTTTTGGTCTTAAATGCATTTGTACTACTTCCGTTTTTCGTATTTGCTCCCACTGGAATATTCCAAGCGGCAAATTTAATTCACGGTGTTACACGGCAACGGCATCGGTGATATTGAAGAGCGTGAGATGACGCCAAATATTTCAAAGTGAGGAGGAAGCCATTTTGAATGAGTGAAAGAGGAACCTTCCATTGATTTATTGAACGGCGCAAATTGCATTGGCTTTGCAAGGTTAGGCGCTTACGACAAAGAGTTTTTTACATTTTCTTTCAAAAACTGGACGCTTATTAAATGTACATTTCAGAGACTCATTTCATTCGCTAATCCTTTGAAGTGCAGTTGATTAGGAAATGTGCATACTTCCAAAATGGAATTTGGTGGCTCATTAGTGATAATGTTCCGATTGGAAAATAAGGGAAAAGAAATTTGCTGCGTTTTGGCCAGAATTTGTTTGGGGCCTCTCTGGCTACTTTGCTTCGGGCGCGGCGGGGAGGGGGTTGAAGGTCATAGCGTGGCGCTCTGCGTGGGTGTTGAGGCGCCCTTTGACCCCTTCCCCAGAACCTACTGAACAGCAGCCAGAGAGAGGGCCCAAAGGTCACGAGGGGGGCAGGGGGGGTCGGAGTCACCCAGGGAAAGAGCATTTTCTCAACGTGTTCGCTGACTCGCCGTGCCAATTTCTGCTTCTTTTTTGTTTATTCTCTAGCTACCCTCCCGTCATTGTTCCTCAACGCATAATTCTTTTCGCCATAAAAAAGAGGCTTTAATTCTAATTGACACGGAATATATACGTATAGCAAAACAGAGACGTGAAAGGTTTCCATGAGACTCCTTTGGGCAATTAGCATCTGAATAGAGACGTTTTCACGTTGATGTTCTTCCCAGGCAAGACATCTTTGGATCTCCGTAATCTACAATTTCTGCTTGATTTTTTGATATATGATTTGTGAGAGACAAATCCTGATCGTAGATTGTATTGGGAGACTGTATGTGCTGACCAAATTTGAGATGTAATCCTATTTAGCACTCCCAAAGTCTAATCCTGCGGTTGTGTGCCGTTTTTCTTCTTCTTTTTTTTTTTTTAAAGTCTGACAGGCCACCAGGGCCCCCCTTTTTTCCCTTCAATCATTCACCCCATCCTCCACCTCCTCTCTCTAATCAAGGGTCATTTGCTCAGCTTCCTGCCTGCCGCATCTGGAATCGCCCTTCCTGATTGGTTGACTCTCGAGCACATTTTGATTGGTTTAAATTCTTCGCACCGCCTCCTCGGAGGACCTCCTCTTTTTCCCGAAGCGAGCCCTCATTCTGGGCGGGCACTTTGTTTACTCTCCGCCCCCATTTCAAGGCGCTCAATTAATCGCATGGCTAAACTGCGCCATCTGCTGGACGGTAGCCGCATGACATTTGTTTTCTGTTGGAAATAATGATTGAGTACATCTATAACATGTGATGTGATGTCATATGAAAGAAATAATAATAATAATAATACATTTCATTTATAAGCGCCTTTCAAATAATATACAGTAAAGTCTCGTTATATCGATATGGGATATATCGATAGTCCCGGTTATATCGATACTATTTCTATGCACGCACGGAGAAAATTACATGCAAACAGGGTCGGATATATCGATAGTCCCGGTTATATCGATATTTTTCGGACTCCCTTGAATATCGATATAACGAGACTTTACTGTATATAATAGAATATATATACAAATATTCACCATAAATCAACTGGCTGAAAATGTGATGGAAGTGTTCTTCGTATTACGTCTAGAAGATTGTGTTTAAACAATGAAGTCATTCAGTGCCATTCATGAATTTATTCGGGAATTGAAAATACGTAGTAGGTGTCAGTGTGCGGCAGACATTGATCAGCAAAACTTTTGCTGTCTCTGCCAATGCCTTCTATGGCACACCACACCACACCTTCTATCCACACCAAACTCACTC
Organism: Hippocampus bargibanti; assembly: GCF_051943395.1. Taxonomy (NCBI): domain Eukaryota; kingdom Metazoa; phylum Chordata; class Actinopteri; order Syngnathiformes; family Syngnathidae; genus Hippocampus; species Hippocampus bargibanti. The sequence continues at coordinate 12,538,464 of NC_142753.1, forward strand.
ACTCAAGCGTGTCATTATAGAGCCTTTTTTTTTGGGGGGGGGGGGGGGCAAAAATGTCCAAAATGTCTCGGTTGGCAAGATGAAGTGCTTGGCCACCTGCGTTTTTGTTTTTGTTTTGAATGCATTAAAATGTGAGTGTCCAATTATTTTTGTCAAGAGAAAATAGTTGACAGTTTGAAGACATTCCATGACACACTTCAGATTTTTGTTTCATGACATGAAATGAACTCTTATTTTGGAACTCTCTGGTTTGGATGCTTTTGGTGAGGGTTAAATATGTCAAAGTGAGACCGCCGCGGACAGCACGGGGCCATGGTTCCATCTATCATGTGGCGAGGCTCCCGCAGAAAGGCATGCGATCATTGATAAAACGAGAAGCTGCCAAAAGCATTTGATTGACTACACCTCCGAGCTGTACACGCGGGCATGTAAAGTGCTTTGGCGATGACCCGACGGATGTCCAAAGTGAAGGGGGAGTATTAACCCCCTGGCATAAATCTCCGCAAAGGGGAGATAACCGCACATTCCCACAAATCACCTGACACATCCGAGGATGCCCCCTCCCTGCTTCTGGAAAGGAATTCCGGGAACGCTTCCAGATCCATGACAGGTTAATAGTTGAGGGCGACCAATCGTCACATCGTACAGTCAGGTTGCAGACATTTGATGACCTGGACTGTCCATCTGCATCATATTTGGAAGCAGATTTAAAATGCGGCGGGTTTTGTGCGCAGGTGACAGGAAAATATTGAGAGTCCTGAAAAAGATGGCGTGTTGTTTATCTTTCCTTTTTTTTAGCAAACAGACAGGTGGGAGTGGTGCAGAGGGAAATGGGGGACGTGAGCAAGTCAATGACAAGATGAAAAGGCCACAGGGGAAGAAGGCGCAGCATGTACATTAAAAGCATTAGCGGGAGGAGGAGGAGGAGGTAACAATGGCGGTGCAGAAGGTCTACGGGGGGTTAGAGGGGTCAGTTTGAGAACAAAGAGAGCTGGAGGTAGTGGGAAGCTCTCCCTGAAACGCCATAAATCTGGAAGCCCAAAGAAGGCTCGAAAACAGACTGGAGCAAAGCTAAATGAGGAAGGAGAAGGAATAAAGGAGGCCTCGCTATGGTAACGCAGCAAACAGAAACAACCAAATGCAAAAAAAAAAAATCCTAATGGAGCTGGCGTTGCTCACATTCCGTCCCGCGTTGGATGCGGCGCCCCCGAAAAGGAAGCCATGCAGGAATGGCGCACATCTGTCTTTTGTTACATGTTATTTGGGATCCCGAATGGCCCCTCAACCGCCACCGCGACTCAAAGATGAAAGACGGAAAACTCTCGTTGTCGCTCCGCCCGACAGTCAAGTCGGCAAATGATGATTGGGAAAGATTTTTGGAACAAATCCCAACGTTCTGAATATGAAGCCCCCCCCCCCCAAACGCTTGTCAAGCAGGTGTCTCAGCTAGTTATGACCTCCGTCTTTGCGGCGCTAGATGAACAAAAGCCGCCGAGTTCATTCATTAGCCCAATTAGGACATTGAAATGGCGTTGACGACGGTATGAGTGGTCATTCAAGAATGCGTTGAGTTCAAAAAAGAGGCGTCATTTTTTTTGTCAGCGGCCTCTATTAAAAGAGGTCAGCGCGCTCACTCAGAAATGACGTCGGCGAGGATGAAAACGGTGACGGGAATCTTACTGTCGCTTCTCTTGACGCTGGGAGGTCTCGACGGCCAAAGCGCTTCCAAGCCAAAGGTCGCCGCTGGGAAGAAAGACCCTGAGAGGTGCGATCGGCGATGGCACACTGGAAAGATGAAGACACACCACCAGGTAAGAATGTCACACAGCGCCTTTAGGATACACCGCTTGTTTATTAATACAACACATCATTTCTGTGAGGGATGTTCTTTCTGAATTGATGTGGTTTTGTTTTTTTTTTAATGTCCACAGAAACAAAGTGAAGCGCTAAAGAGTTTGGAGCACTTGAAAATAGAGGTAGCCCCGAGCGCAAGTAAAAGAAGGCTGCCTGTCGCCGTCGGGCTCCACCCCCCCACCCCGTCCACCTGCTTCAAAACACGCCGCAACGCTTTGGTAGGCAAAGTGTTCCCGATGAGGCAAAATCACCTGCCAACAAGCCCCAAAGGTTTGGAAGATCTTGGGAGGCCAGACTAAAACGCGTCGGAGACATTCGGAATCCGAAATCCGATGGACGACAAAGATGGACGACAAATAGGATGTGTTGGCGACTTCTTCGAACGTTAGCCAGAGTCAAGTTGTGGGAAACGGGCTTGCAACGGTAGGAACAGCTCACAGCTATTCATCATATTATTTCTGTTGAAAAAAAAGAACCTTTGGATACAACAGTCCTCCCATTTCTGACTTGCGGAAAAGGTTTTTTTCTTACCGTCTGCTCATTAGCTTACAAACCCTGGAAGAATTTGTAAGATTGACTCGATTTTTAAAAGCAATCATTTCTGATCTGAGCCAGACAACTCAATTCGTGGTTGAAAACATTTGGCGTGAACTCAAAGGTCGGTTTGAATATTATTTAGAATCTGTGTTCATGTTCGCATTTATATAAACCTATATTCAAATTAACCAATGACTTTTCCCTCAAGGGTTGAAGACTTTAACTTGAGCTCAGAAGAAATGGAGATCAAAAGAAACCAAGACATCATTTGAATCTATGCAGAGTTTTAGTGCGAGTGTAACATTGCAAGATGCTCTGGCTAAAGTACATTATTAATAAAGGTCTGAAATACCTCATTTTGCGGGCTGTATTATATATATATATATATATATATATATATATATATATATATATATATATATATATATATATTTTTTTTTTTTTTTTCATTCGTATGAAGCAAACGTTGATGCAGTCGCAAATAATTGCTTTTGCTTCCCTCTGCTGGTAAATTAAAACAATCCCGCAAAATATGAAAACAGCGCCTCGGTCGTTCGATACAGAACTGGATGTACTTCATTCTTACGACATGTACAGAAGAGACCGCCAAGCGTATTTGCGTTCCTTTTTTTGCTAAATGTTATCGCTAGCTTTGTAGCATTTGTGTTTGTATCACGCCAACACCGCTTTTTGGGGTCATACGGTGCGACAGACAACTTTTTCTGAGCCGGTTAACACTTGTACACGTTGCCCAGGTTATTTTCACTTAAACATCAACGCAATTGGCACGGAAACTTACTTCAAACGTAACCGCGTGTCCTCCATTAACGCCTCAAGCTAGCTTGAACGCCGCCGGCAATAGACAGGTGTCAATCCCCGAGTATGACGTCATAACAATGCGGAAGTGTTACGATTGTAAACAGTAATTAATGACTTTGTCAATAATGTTTTATTATCAATAATAATGATTATTACTAGTAGTAATAATTGTAATATTCATTTAAATTAATTGTGAAATTAGCTTTGACGTGACTGAGTCAACCTGACAGACACACTCGTGAAATATGAGACGGATCGTTTTGGAGGGTTGGATAACATGACAAGAAGAAAAGAAGAAGAAAAAAAAACACTTGCGATTTGAAACGGGTGGTGCCACTTTAGTTAAGAACTTCTGGCTGCGGAGAGAAAGGTAAGGATGTTTACTCTTCTTAACGTTTGTATGCATAACATACATATCCAGTGTCATCTACAAAGTATTGATCCATGTGTGAAAAGGTAGTAAAGGTGATGAAGAATAATTCACAACATTATATCAACATTGTCTAACAACAACACACACATACACACACAAATGGTTCTGAATGTAACTTGCTCTGATCCCAGTGTGGCCATGGGGGATGTGGCGAAAGGGAAAAAGGTGTTTGCATTGAAATGTGCCCAGTGTCACACTGTGGACGAAGGAGGAAAACACAAAGTGGGGCCCAACCTGTGGGGTTTGTTTGGCAGGAAGACAGGACAAGCGCCCGGCTTCTCTTATACACAGGCAAATATTGACAAAGGTATGATCTCGACTCATTTTTCAATGTACAACAATCATTTGAGCGGTGGGAAGAAGTGATTTGGGTTTTTTGTTTAACATGTCTTTAGCATTGCGGGTCTGAACAGGCTCCTGTTGCGAAACTTGATGACGCGTACTTTTCATGAGCGCCATGTAAAGGAACGCGTGTGATTGTTGTTGTTGTTTTTCTTCTAGGGATTATATGGAATGAAGAGACTCTGATGGTCTACCTTGAAAATCCAAAGAAATATATTCCTGGAACCAAGATGATTTTCAGCGGTCTGAAGAAGAAAAAAGAAAGGCAGGACATCATTGCATATTTAAAAGACGCCACTTTGCCTAAATAGGCACAAAAGACTTTTTGTATCTTCTTGCATAGATTGCTACTTGAACATATTTTCTGTATCGTTGTGTTGAATGAGCAAAAAGCAATTGTGTGAAAGAGTTTGTCACAAAGATGTAACCCTTTTATTTTATGCATGTTTGGCTTTATAAAACAACTGAGGTCGAATCCCGATTCTGTACACAGATGATACATAATTTAATTTTCCATGCATTGAAAGATGTCAAATCATTTGCAATGCAATAAAGTGTTCCGTTGATGTCTGATTTGCCCAAAAATGTGTTTGCGGTAGTGTAGAATGGGACGACATCCTATAGTTAGTGTTAAGAGTGGAACAATACAAAAAAGGTGTCTATCAGTAAAATAAAACATTGAGGAAAACATTTCTGATATCGATTCAGGGCATAAAGTGGAATATTTTATCACGTTAAAACCTATAGAATAATATCTTAATAATGCCCTTTATTGTAATATTTATGAAATAACCTGAATATCGTGAAGTCTTGCATTGCATTGAAATGTCCAGCAGGTGGCATCGTTTTCCCCTCCGAGGACAGCGGCCGCGTCCCAGATTGCCATTCGTGCCAACGGGATTCCGCTTTTGGATCATTTGCTTGGCCTTCGGGATCTTCTTCTCGCTCAACTCTTCAAACGATTCGATGGTGGAATGAGCCGCTCACTGTTATCACGCAGTCACTTTTAGATCCAGAGAAAATTGGAATATGAGCACACAATGCAGAATGCTTTGAACGTGTAATGAGAAAGCCTCGAAGGTCAAAGGCTGTGCTATTGCGTGACAATTATGCGTTTAACCCCAGCTGTCCATAGTCAAAGTTTGCGTATATAGATATACACGCGACACGTCAAGCTTCAGACACACTTCATTGTCCATCCACGTATTTATCGGATCAATGACAAAAATCAACGAATGCGGAGCTTTTTTAAAAACGTTTCATGATTAATAGCTTGTGTGACAATAAATAAATACATGGACTAATAATCCCTCCTCAATGTTTGAGATGAAAGGTCAATTGCAAATCTTGCACCTGTGCCAATGTCCCACTTGAGTCCATGCATGACTTGTGATCGTCAAGATATGATTGATCATTCAAATGATGATTTTCTATCGGCGGGTTTGAGACGCCACTGCAATCAAGACGCGACTTACAAGAGCAGCAAAATATCCAACACAGGAGACTGCCAGACTCATTATTGAAGACTGTCAGCAACCTGCAAAGAAAATGAAACATTTCAGTGGTGTTTTTTCGAACTCAGCTCCGCCCATACCGGAACAAACGTCGCCAAGATATACTCTACATGGAAATTAAGTCAGGGGGTTTTGTATTTAATTTGGGGGAAAAAATAAACGAGCATTTTTATTGTTGACAAACAGGAAAACCGATGTTTAAAACGAAGTTTGAGACAGTCCGTGTGAGAAGCGAAACCGACCAATCACAAGCGCCCGTTTTTTAGAACTAAGCTCCGCCCGTACCGGAACAAAATGCAACTGAAAATCAATTTAAACATATACTGTACTGTACATATAAATATACTACTTTTTTCTGTGTTTTTTTGCGTAGAATTCGGGTCAAAGACTAAAGTACAATTTTTAATGCTGAAAACATGTTGAAAATCACGTTGGCGTCGCCCGTGCGGGCGGGGTTTACGAAGCCAAACCGGCCAATCGGGCGGCGCGCATTCCGTAACGGGGCTCGCCTTGCGACGTCACTGCCACGTTGAAGTCGCCCCTCAGATCTTCTGGTCTCTCCAAGTCTAACCTGTGCGTAGAGACGTTCCGTTTGGCGTTTGGTCTCAATGCCGCTGCCGCTGCTGAGCTGCTTGTGCTCCTTCCTGGTGGCCTCGGTCTGCGGCGGAGCTCTGCCCGAAGCCGAAGCCGAAGCCGAGGTCAAGGTCCAGGTCCAAGTCCTGCACAAACCTTTCCTGTGTCATCGCAAAACCAAGTACGGGGACATGATGCTGGTGCACCATCAAGGCTACTTGGAGAACGGGACCGTGTTTCACGACAGGTTGGTAGTCTACAGGAGGACAACGCGTGTCGCGGGAATGTTGCTGCCTCTGGAACTTGTTGTTGTTTGTTGTCCACTTGCGTGCGTCTCCAGTCGCGGGGATCCCACTGAAGGTGACAAACATGCAATGTGGTTCATCTTGGGCATCGGGGAGGTGATCAAAGGCTGGGACCAAGGTCTCCACGACATGTGTGCAGGAGAAACAAGAAAGTTGATCGTACCTCCAGCTTTGGCCTTTGGCAAAGAAGGCAAAGGTACATCGGAGCATCTTGCACCTTCTTTCTTGTCCTCTTTTATCTTGCGTGTCAAACTTTGCTGTTTGAAATGACTCTTTAGGACTTCCAAACTCATTTCCTCCCCCTTCTCTTACGGCCTGTGAAGAGGCCGTAAGAGGCCCGGTAAGTTCAGCCAGAAATAAGTGATGATTGACAGCCGCAAAATTCAACCATGAAGACTTTCTCATTTTCTTTCTTTCAACGAACTAACTAACTAACCCTTAGCTAGCTGCCAATGGCTATCAAGCTTTGGCTGTTACTTCGATCACGTCCTTGCTTTAGGTAAAATCCCGCCCGAAAGTACCTTGACCTTCATCATTGAGTTGATGGACATCAGAAACGGCCCAAGGTCGCACGAGTCCTTCCAGGAGATGGACCTCAATGACGACTGGAAGCTTTCCAAGTCCGAGGTGAAGGGCTTCAAGCCTTTTCAAACAAACCTTGCCGTTGTTCCCCGTCACCCCCGTGCAGGTTTTCAATGGAGCACAGTACAGCAGATAACTCCGTACATGTCCATTTTGCAGGTAAAACAATATTTCCAAAAGGAGTTTGAGCGCAACGGCTACCCTTCCAATGACACCCTGCGCGACAACATGGTCCAAGACATTTTTGCAAAGGAGGATGGAAACAAAGATGGCTTCATCTCCTCCAAAGAGTTTACTTACAAGTACAAACACGATGAACTGTAAAGACTCTCAGTGGGCTACGTTACCGTCGCCTGAATGAAAGGCGATTTATTTAAAAAAAACGGTGTTTGCGTTTTTAAAATGTTTATCAAGCAAAGAAAGGGTTGCGCTTGCGCCTTTTCTTCAACGTCATCAATAAAACGACTTTGGAAATGTGTGATTCCATCACTTTTTAACGCGATTTGGCCACCAGATGGCACTGTTGTTACAAGTGCGATTACTACTCCCTCGGGGGAGCTACGGAAGAGGATTAGGGCCAAAAATGAATAAAATAAAAAATAAAGTTGGCAAATTTACTGACTTTATGCTCAGAATTGTGACTTTAAATTTTAAGATTAAAATCAGGATATTGAGATTAAAGTCAGATTTCTCCCTTTAAAGACAGAATTCTGACATTAAAATGTAAATCTTGCCAATTTATATATATATATATATATATATATATATATATATATATATACAGTAAAGTCTCGTTATATCGATATCGGATATATCGATACTATTTCTTTGCACGCACAGAGAAAATTACATGCAAACAGGGTCGGATATATCGATAGTCCCGGTTATATCGATATTTTTTCGGACTCCCTTGAATATCGATATAACGAGACTTTACTGTATATATATATATATATATATATATATATATATATATATATATATATATATATATATATATATATATATATATATATATATATATATATATATATATATATTTTTTTTTTTTTTTTTTTCTTCAGTGGTCCTAATCCTCTTCCGTAGTACGGAAGGGAGCAGCAATCTGATCTCAAGGAAATTTATTCAAGGTCAATTTCTGAGTCAGAGTAGATGAAAAATATGTCCGCCATCATATTGGACGTGAAATGCAATTTTTGAAATGTACCACAAAGCCAATGTATGCTAATTGGGATTGGTCATTTTCATTTGTAATCTCAACAAGAACAAAATGCCCAAATTGCTTCAAAGAAACCACATGAAAAAACACGCCCGTGGAATAAAGTCACAAGAGGTCTCCTCTCACTCACATTCAAAACATTCCGGTTGGGAAAAGGTCAGAGGTCACCGTTATGTCGTAGGAGGCGCGACAAAGACACAAACCATATCCCGTCGCCGGCTCTCTCTCTCTCTCTCTCTCTCTCATGTTATTGTCGCGCATTTCTTAACCTTTGTATCCAGGAATGGTGTGGGCTGAATCTCATCTGAGGTGTGACCTGATCCCCCGGGGAGCTGGATTTACTGCCAACAAACACACAGTCAAAAGAAAACATCACATATCGAGAAGAAGAAAAAAAAAGGGGGTGGGGGCAGCGTTATTTTCGCACTCCTACCTGGCTTTTCTTGACTGGGGTAGATGCGAGCGAAAGGCTTGAATTCATCTGGAGGGGGGAAATCTTCCATTGGGTGGAACTGGAATTTGGATTCAAAGGCGTCTGGACAACAAGAAAAATGCTGCTTCATCTCGCATTTTCAACATATGAAAGATGACATTTGGTGCAGCATTAGCGTGCAGCCATTTAACTCGTTCGCTGCCTGACGATGTGCAAAAATGTGTCCGCTCCAAGTGCCAGGCTTTTTGTCATTTTCACTCAAATGGCGGAACCCAATGAATATTGACTTTTAGGACTACATCAACATTCAATTCAGCAAAAGTAACCTTACATTATCTTCTTTCATGAGGAGAAAAAAAAGAGTTAATTGCTAAATGACATGGGTCTGGAGTTATATGAGCTTGAAATGAGGGCAGATGTCCAAAATACAATGCAATGCATCCATATTGGTTTATATGGAAAAAAGGAAACGCTGCCCCCTTGAGAAAGATAAAAACATTGCCAGAGGCCATGTCCAGCACTTGATCGGCACCCAAACAAGAAACACAAAAGCTGAAGAAATTTGGGAATGGCGCTTTATGTCATATTTTCAATTCCCGAATAAATTTGTGAATGGCAGCGAATGAGTTAAATATGTACAATATAAAGTGGATGTAAAAATTCAATATCAACGCCGTAAATGAGGTGCAAAAAATGTAAAATCATCACTTTTCATTAGCTTGACCTTCCGGAACATTTCATCCCCTGTTGATTGAATGTGTTGACTGGTCAGTCACTCACCCTGACCGTGCAGGTGTCCATTCCTGACAATGGAGGGAGGCGGAGGGGGAGGAATGCGGCTGGACAGCTCGGTGGAGGAGGAACGTGCCGGAGGAGCCGGAAGAGCCGGAGGAGCCGGAGGAGGAGCCGGAAGAGCCGGAGGAGGAGCCAGACGACAAACGCCTGCTCACAGATGGGAGGAGGAGTCAAATGGGAAACGGCATCGGAAACAGGAAAAATGCATCTCCATTGGATCTGGTGCTACTCAGTAGATATCAGTAGATACCTAGCTAGCTAGCCAGCCAGATAGCTAATCGACATCTATCTTGATAGCTACGGAGAGAGATAGTCAAAAGTCCTGGGTGTCATCCATCCATTTTCTAAATGCTAAGCTCGTTGGCAAATTTGGCCTTTCTCACTCTTATTTCTGTTGGACCAGAGCCGCATTGACGCATACGAGGCAGGAATTCATTCCTTCTGCAGAAAGGGACCAACCTGCACTTCTTGGCGCGGCGGGCGGGCGCCTGGTCGGAGCGTTGCAAGGGTACGACGGCGGTAAAAAAGGCAAGGCCGGCGAAGGAATTCCAGGCGGGAGAGCGGATGGGCAGCTCGGCAGAGGGGGAGGGGGTCCCACGGGGTTCCCGTCACGCAGGACGGGGAACCTCGCAGCTTCAAAGTGGACCGCGGGGGGCGGCGGAGGGGAGAAGGACCAAGAGGAACCATCCCCGGCCAGAGAAGGAGGCCGGCAAGCGGGAGGGGGAGGCGGCAGGGGGCGCCGCACGGGAAGCCAAGCGGGCTTGCTGACCTGAGACGGGGCGCCGGGGGGGGGCTCGTTGGCCGGACGGTCCCGGAAGGCCTGCGGCGGAGGCGCGCAGGGCGGGGCGGGCCTCGCGGGCGCGGCCGGAGGAGCAAGACCCTTGCCGAGCGGGCGGGGGCCCGTCCGCTCCGCCAAAGTGGGCGTGTTCCACAGCGGCTTCGGGGACGACACTGAAAAGGCACCGTTCGTTGGGGGCGCGCCGCAAAATACGCGGCGGGTATTGGGGGCCGACCTTTGTCAGTCGAGCCGCCTGCCGTCTTGCCCGCCGACTCCCGTTGCCCAATCGGCCTCAGGGTGGGAAATCCTCCTGCAAACGGAGCACCCGACGGCGCCACCGGACCCGGAGCGCCACCGACATCTCCGCTCGGAGCCTTTGCCTCTACGAAGGAGGAACACGCCATGATGATGACGTATTTGTAGTCAGAATACAAATACAAATACGCGTTTTAGGATGACAACAATGGAACGCGTGATTGATGGACTTCATTCCTTCATTTCAGACTCCAACGTCGTGACATTCCTTTCCGACTAAAAGCCCGAAGAACCAAAGTGAAGCCCCTCCCATTTGGCAAAATGCATCTTCACTCATTGGCTGCCAGACGATAAGCAAACAATGCGTTCCCTCCACAGTGCCAGGGTTTTCGTCATTTTCACTCCAATTGCAGGACCCGCGCAATATTGACTTTTGGGACGACATCAACATTCAAAGCGTAGACTCTCTTCTTTAGTTTAACGGCTCTGGAGTTATCTGCGCTTGAAATGGGGGCGGCTGTCCGAAATGCAATCCATACATATTGACTTACATAGCGCTTTAACAACAGCTAAAGTTGTAACAAAGCGCTGCCCTCTCGCGGAAGGGAAAAACGTTGCCAGAGGTCTGACCGGCGCTTTATCGCGAATGGCAGCAAATGAGTGAAAGGAGCGTGGCGTGACTTCTTTCTTTGCAAGTGCACGAAGATGGCTTGGCTTACTGTCCACAAGGGGGGCGCTGCGGTCATTGACCCGCGCGACTTTCTTGAGTCGGGCTCCTTTCTGGATGTCGGCCAGCAGTGCCCTCCCGCCGCCTCCTCCGCCGCGCTCGCCCGGAAACTGCCGCACGGACAAAGAAATAGAAATACTACCACACATTTTGGAGTCAAGGCCGATGCGCTTTGCTCTTAGAATATCGCCCGAGAATGGGCGTCCACCTACGACTTAGCGTGTGGCCGCTATGCACCTGCTTGGGAAACTGATGCCCCCGTCAATAATGCAGAGGACATCCATCCATTCATCCATTCATCCATTCATCCGTCCACCAAAGGGACAAAGCGCTCAACTCCGCAAGTCTGAACTCATTCACTGCCAAATGGGAATTGAAAGCGCCATTCTCAAATGTCTTTTGGTTTTTCTTGCGGACGGAGTGCCAATAAAGCGCCGGTCAGACCTCCGGCAATGTTTGTTCCCTTCCACGAGGGGGCGGCATTTGCATTTTGTCCATGATAGCTAGCGCTTGGCTAGCGCTAGATAAATCAATATGTATGTATTGTGTTTTATACAGCCGCCCCTATTTAAGCTTAGATAACTCCAAACCTCCAGAACTTAATGGAAAGCACATTCTTTACTTACAGACAGCGGAGGTGTTCAAATAGCTGACATATTTCGGCGTATACTTCCGCCTTCGTCCGAAAACGAAACACGTCAGCTACACTGGCTGTAAGTAAAGAATCTGCTTTCCATTAGATATCAAGTAGACGGGATGAACTTAGTACAACGACTACATAACTTAAGAATTGTGATGAAAGAAAAGAGTACGTGTCAAAGTCAAGGCCCGGGGGCCAAATGTGGCCCGCCACATCATTTTATTTGGCCCGCAAAAGAAAAGGAATTTTATGAAATTCCATGATGCTACCTATCTAGCTAGCTAACTATCTATCTAACTTATCATGTGACTATAAAGTGACCTTGAAAGTTTTGAAATGTATTATTGTTGTTATTATTAGCTAGCCTTATATCTATTGGAGTTACTTCCGGGTTGAGTGAACGTTGGCGCGTGTGGTTGACTTTGACACCCGCGGTCCAACGTTTCTTACGCGGAATCCAATGCTTATGTCGTCCTAAAACGTAATATATTGTGCGGGTCCTGGAATTGCAGTGAAAATGACAAAAACCCCGGCACTGGAGTAGACCCATTTTTGCACATTGTCTGGCAGTGAATGAGTCAAGCGATATTTCCTTACCGGTGGAGATGCAGTGGTTGGGGGAGGTGGTGGCGGTGGTGGTGGCGGTGGTGGCGGCGGCGGCGGCGGCGGCATCTTCGCAGGGTCCAGCTACACCTGCAAAAGAGAACACAGTTTGAGAAAAAAGCCCGCCAGAACCTGCTACTGTGCAAACAAAACACTCGGGTGACCTCTCGCCCCATTTTGTGCAAAGGAAGCTCTTTCGGTCCGAGCGCTTGGCAAAACAGGAAACAGAAAGCTTTCCATCCTCTCTGGACACCCCCCCCCCGCCCTCCACGTCTTCCCTGTCCGCAATGTCCCGTGGCTTGAGTTGGGAAGCCAACAACAGTGGATGTTGTGTGAGAGAGGTAATAAGCCAACAACAGTGGATGTTATGTGAGAGAGGTAATAAGCCAACAACAGTGGATGTTGTGTGAGAGAGGTAATAAGCCAACAACAGTGGATGTTATGTGAGAGAGGTAATAAGCCAACAACAGTGGATGTTATGTGAGAGAGGTAATAAGCCAACAACAGTGGATGTTGTGTGAGAGAGGTAATAAGCCAACAACAGTGGATGTTATGTGAGAGAGGTAATAAGCCAACAACAGTGGATGTTGTGTGAGAGAGGTAATAAGCCAACAACAGTGGATGTTATGTGAGAGAGGTAATAAGCCAACAACAGTGGATGTTATGTGAGAGAGGTAATAAGCCAACAACAGTGGATGTTGTGTGAGAGAGGTAATAAGCCAACAACAGTGGATGTTATGTGAGAGAGGTAATAAGCCAACAACAGTGGATGTTATGTGAGAGAGGTAATAAGCCAACAACAGTGGATGTTATGTGAGAGAGGTAATAGACTCCCCCCGCCTTCAACGCCTGAATGGCATTCGTTGACATTTTGTGCTGTCGTGGAGAAGAAATCCATTGAGGACAATGACTTGCATGCCGTCCTTGTTGTCTTGCGATGCTACAGAAATAACGGGACAGCCTATTGTATGTTGAATCTCCGGATTTTAGCTTCTGGAGACATTTTGACAATGTTGTCTGAAGTCAGACAACCTCCCGTCGGGAAATTCGGAGCCAAGTACTCACGAGGCGACTGTTAGCTTGTTGTTGCCCCGTCATTCTTTCGACGGTGAAAAGTGTGCCAGCTATCTCCACGACGCTAGCAGCTGACTGGCTGGATTGCCATGTTGTGAAAGAGGTGCAAGATAGATAGCACATGCCACAGTTGTTGTTTTCAGCTTGAGAAAAGATTTTCAGTAGTTTCTTCGATTAAAAAAAAAAAAAAAAAAAAAAAACCTACCGGGGCTTATGAAATTGGTATTTTTTTTTCTCCCTTTAACTCATTCACTGCCATTCACAAATTGATTCAAGAATTGAAAATATGACGGATAGCGACATTCCCAAATTTGTTTGAGTTTTGTTGTTTCACGTTTGGGTGCCGATAAAGCGCCGGCCGTGGCTTCTGGCAATGTTTAGTTCTTTTCCACAAGGGGGCAGCATTTCCCCTTTCCATGTTAGCCCTTTCTTACAGCTTCAGCCCTACATCAACCAATATGTATGTATTGCATTGTATTTTGGACAGCCACCCCCTTTTCAAGCACAGATAACCCCAGATCCATATAACTTAAGAATTAATTCTTTTTTCCCCTCGTGAAACAAGAGAGTCAAAGGTTTTTAACGCCGTATTGAATGTTTATATTGTGCTAAAACTCAATTTTTTCTATGGGTCCTGGAATTAGAGTGAGAATGACAAAAACCCTGGCACTGGAGTGTTTTTTGCACGTTGTCTGGCAGTCAATGAGTTAAAGATCACAAGGTATGGTGATAAAGAGCAGTGAAAAAGTGTGTAAAAAACAAACTTTGGGCCTACCTTCACAGAGTCAGAAGTCCACCTGTTAGCTTTCAGAGTCGTCCGCTTATAGCCGCGCCGCAAACTGACCTCATGGCTTTATTTTTAACCAGATCGGCCAGCTGCCCGGCCGCCTGTCGCTCATCAAAAGTGCAAAAGAAAAAAGCTTGCGAAGGGTTTTCACATTTGTTTTGTTTGCCCAGTGCGCACGAAGAGTAGACTATTGATTCCTGCTGCAGTTCTCCCACACTGTCCACCGCCAAGAATGCAAGTGCAGAAGGGCGAAGGAAGGAAGGACAGCGCCACAATGGCAAGAATCAGCGCACCCTGCAGGTCAAACCGCGACATGACACCTATCGACTCAAATCAATGGCCATCTTTGATCATGTTCCAATACAAACAGAAAACGGCAGCGAGATTACATTTGCACAAAGTTATTATTGGACAGAATCAAAACGGGCCAATGGGTGGTTTGCTTGAAGGTGGCGGAAAGTGACATAGGAATGCAGTGACGCGGGCAAGCGCGCTCCTCCCCGCCGCTGGAAAACAACATTTTAGGCCTCCGTTTGACACACACACACACACACTAACGTCGTCGGCCATCTTTTACCGTCATTTCAAGGTCAGTCATTTGGATTCCATTTGATGAGATTAGCCTTTTTTAGTCCCACACTGGAGAAATGTCCTTTTCACCAGTGGATCACGGGCGTCACGGTGGACTGCGCGCGTCCGCTTCAAGCTAAATGTTGAAAGCGAACGCGAAGCCGTAGCATCCGTTGACAAAAAGAGATTGTCTCACATCTCCTGTCCGAGGTAAATCCGCTTCAATTCCAAGCGTACGCATCGGCTCAACGGGTCGTCAAACGGCTGAGGATTGACAAAGCACACACACGAGGAAGGGTAGCAGGGCTTTTGATTTATTGCAGGTGTTACCTTCATTTCAATATTGACAGGTGATTGAAAGACAGCGCAGCATCAAAAGAAATCCAACGTCAGGGTCGCGTGGCGTCGCTTGGCGTCGCTTGGCGTCGTTGCCCATCCCATCGTTAATAAGATCACCAAGATAAGATCACTCTTTCGCTTCAAAAATCGGAAAACTTCATGAGAAACAAAAAGACATCCATTTCCTCACACTCCTACTCAATCATTGACAATTTCACAAACATTCCTCAAGGCCTTCTAAGGCCTTCAGTAAAAGCACGTTGACGGAAAGTACCCGCGGGCTTCATTGACATCTCTTAAATGTACGATCACGCAGGTACGGAAAAGGCAATATGTTACATCAAGGAAAGGAAAAGACGTCGCATCGTCTGACTGGACGGGTATCAAAAAGGAATCGAGCGCCATCCTCTCTGATCCCGGTCACCCCTTCTTCCTCATCCTCACAATCAAGCCACAGAATGTCCCGCGCAGCCGCGAGGGAAGGAAGGCCTTTTCCTCGCCGTCTTTGTGGAGTCCGTCGCCGCGTCCCCGCCGCTCCATCACCGAACGTCTTCTGCCGGCGGCGCCGCGTTTTCCGCGTCTTTGTCCTCGACGGCCAGGCCCGTGCGCACCCGCCGCTTCACTTTAAAGCGACCCGAGCGGGACACGTTCATGTTCCGCCGGCAAGTCTGCTCGTTGAACAGGGATTCCATGCGGGAGTCGTCGTAGGTGTCGTCGCTGAAGAGGCTCGAGCCGTTGCTGGGCTCTGGTTGGGCCACGGATTGCTCGGCGGCGTCGGCGCCGACGCCGGCGCCGGTCTTGGCCTCTTTGGACTTCTCTTGGGCAAAAGGGTCAAAGTCTGGTCCGTACGAGAAAGGCGAACTCGGGTCCTTGGAACCCGCTTTCTTCTTTGGTAGGAAGGCCCGCCACCATTTTGCCTTCTCCGTCATCTTTGCCTGCGGGGAGGAAGAGACGTGGCGCTCTTATCGAGATTTTACTCCCAAAAATAAGACATCTTTGTTGTGTCCGAAAAGGAGAGAGGTGGCAATTTAAAGGCTCTTCCACCAGTTAACCTGCGGATCCACTTATTGTGTAATATTTCTTTGGTGGCGCGCAGTGACATTTGTTTTTTCTTCTTTAACGATCCGCCATGGATGACAAAGATTTAGCGACGCAACACATCCAAAGCAAACCAGAATCCAATTTCGGGTTGGAAAAAGTGGGAAAGAAGCCCTCGGCTGTGATTTCTTTGACAATTTGGGTGCCGTGGCGGGACTTCCCAACTGGCTCATCTTCCGAAAGCCTGCTTTGGTAAAACTGGTTTCATGGCTTTGCGCCATGACTCGACAAACTGAGATTGAAAGGCGGAATTTGTGCAAAACAAAGAGGTTCGGTTCGCTTACCCGAGGGGGAAAACGGCAATTGGCCACAACGGGGATGATCCAAATCAGATCGAAACACTCTTGACAAGGATCGAAGGAAGGGACTGGCTTGCCTTGATTTGAAAAATATGAATCCTAATAATTCTCCGAATGGAATTGGACGGAAGTCACGCCTTTGATCACACGGGCCGAGATGTGGAGATGTGGTCCCAAGCCCACCTCACTTGGAGTCCATCTCAGTGCGGAGCCTTCCCAAAGGTGAAATGCCACAGAAGCAAGCGCCGTGGCTTTCTGCTGACTGAACCGGCAGGTTCCCGTCCCCGAAACTCCAACGTTGTTGCACCTGCGCTCACTCCCGATTGGCCCGCGCCGACAAAAAGTGCTCACGTGACCTGCGGCCACTTTAAAGGGCCTGCGATGCCGTCGGGGGCGGCGTTTGCCGTTGACGGGAAACTCGAGCCATGGGAGGAAAGCTCTCAGCTGACACACACACAAAAAAAAAGGAATCTTTTGTATCGTACTTGCGTGACCCAACCCATCGTGGACATCGTGGACAGAGTTTTTTGGACCAGATTGTCCCTGTCATGCGGTTGACAAAAATTAATTGGCACGGCGACATTTAAGGGTTATTAAGTGGCAAATGCAAATATAGAATTAGATAAAGTACAGATTCAAAAGTCTCTTTTTTTGTCAACAGCGCCGTTAGGAGAAGTTGGCTATTCCAGACTATTCCTTGTGTACTGCTTCTACAAAAAAAAAAATAATAATAATAATGAAACATCTCATTATTCCGCATGTTATCTGTCAAATGCGACCAACATTGACTAAAAGGATGAAAATGAAACCAATTTGACTGTTTGCAGCATGATGACATCAGAAACATCTGGTTGGATGCTAAGAAAGTGCCGTGCGCAGTCATCCCTCGTTTATCACGCTTAATGCGGACCGGGACCAACCGCCATAGATGAAAATCAGTGATGTAGTGAACCTGACGTGTATTGGTAAATTTACATGCGTATGAGTATGCCAAGAAAATCGTTATCAGAGCACATTTAGTGGAAAATACCGAGTAATAAAGAAATGTCGGTAGTGCAGTCATGATAATAATACATTTCATTTATAAGCCACTTTCCTAACTCTCAAGGACACTTTACAGTCAAAAGTAACGACAACTAACAAAAGTAACACGACTGGTCTGAAAATGTTGTTTACTTTAATGGTCGATTCATTGTCAGCTGTGGCCAAATGAAACCATGCATGTTTTTGGTGACTCAACTAAAGTCTCTCTTCCACGGGCTTATTTTCTCCCGCCTTTGTCCTCATGCAACCTTCCGATCCAAATCGCGATTGACAGGAATCGTCACCTGTGATTTTAATGACTGCTTTGCGCCGCAATGTCTGTCAATTTTATGAACCGACATGTTGTATTGGGGCCGATTGTCTGCATGCGTGTAGACCGTTGGAATGAATCAGAACGCAACGCTTTGGTCTGCTCGTCGTGCCTTCAGGGCGGGGACACTCATGGGCCGCTCTTCATTTGTGTGCCTGCCGCACGTGCGTACGAGCTGTCAAAACAAAACACATCCGGATGAAAATGTCTTTTTGCCATTGTGGCAGAATTGAACAACAGGTTGAACGAACGGAGGTGTGCGAGCGAGCCATGGGAACGAGAGCACAAGGCAGCCAGTCGGACTGGTAGGGTCAGCTTGCAAAACACTCCAAAGGAGGGAAGCAGTGACTCTGGCCAACAAGTGCGCTGCTGCTGCTTTTGTTACTTAATCGCGCCATTAAAGGCCATTTTAACCACTGTTGTGGACTAACGAATTGTAGAAGACGAAAAAAAAACACATCAATAAATACATCCTGCATATATATTTGGGAGCAGTAGAATGGCGTCTCGGTGCGAACGTGCGCTCTTGTTTGCTCAGGCGGTTGTCATTGTGCATTTGTGGAGTTTTGAAAGTGTGGCGACACCAGTGAGAATCTTTTGTTTGAATCTCTGCTGTCATTTGATGACGAAACTTGCTTTTGGCATGAAGCACGACCTTTCTTGGGTACGCCTCGTTCAGACAAATAATCTCCACACCCAACCAAGTACATTTGTGTCGGTCGGCAAGTAAACCATCAATTAGCGAGCGTCCACACCCGACACCGCAGGATGACGTTCGACTTTCATCCACCTTTTTTCGATTTTCACTTCGAATCTGCACCGTCATTGACTTGGATCAATGCTTATATTTATCCGTCACCGCAATTTACTTCCTTAACTTTGCAAACAAACATCTTGATAGTTACAGAAAGCACCATTGGTCAGTGTATTGCAATTAATAATATGACGCCGAGCGCCATTCCCCGCATTTCTTCGGGGGATGGTTTTTCTTGCCGGGGTGCCGATACAGCGCTGGCCAGACCTCTGGTAATGTTTTTCCCTTCCGCAGAGGGGCACCATTTCCCTTATTTCCACGTTAGCGCTTTGTTCCAGCTTCGGCCGTTGTTAAAGAGCTATATAAAGGGAATTATTTGACTTCATCAAGTTGTGGTCATCTTTGATACAGTTGGCGAGGCCATATTTGAATTACATGACTGGAGTGATCGATTAGTATCCCTCTAGAGGGGGATTACATTTCATACACTGCCCTGTTGTCCATTTTTGGAGTGTGGTTGACATGAATTGTTGTGACTCGATGTTCTTAAGAGCAAAGTCCTTTGAAATGAATGAGCTTCGATTTACGTACAGCAGGGGGCGACAAACGCCACGGTGACGCAATGTAGTCGAAAATGAGCACGAAGAAGAAATGACTGCCGTCATGTCACGTTGACATGGCGAAGGTTGTCAACATCTTGTAGGGGGCAAATATTCACATCTGGTGACAAAAACAAGCGTATCGTTGCGGTAAGACCAAGTGGCCGACTCTTCTTGATCATCGCGATCGTTTGTGAGACCTAACTGAGAAGCTTTCGTTAGCGAACGAGCTAAGACGGGTTGAATGAGAACCGATTAAAAAAAGTAACAAATAGATCACCTGACGCCATGTTGGCTCAACTGTTCGTTTTATGACGACAGTATATTATTTGGGGGCAGGGGAGGTTCAAAAGCCACCATCCGTCTTTATCGGCAACTCACGCGAGATGTTCCACTTGACTGCGCATTGATCTGTTGACAGGGCGAGATGAGCGTGCAATGCGTGGTGACGTCCGCTGGCCGGAGCTTCTCCTCATCGTATCCCGCCGCTGCCCTATTTCGTCGTCTTCTTCCTGGCGCCTGCTCCTCCGCCACACGGTGAGTCCACTTGATGACTTTTCGTCTGTATTCTCCCTTTTCCTGTTTTTTTTTCCGAGACCTTCCAAATTGGTAAATGTCAATGTTTACCAACCTGTATCGAGAAGACAAAAAAAAAATAATCACATTGGGAAAGTATCACGGTACATTATCACATAAAATAGTATTTTGGGTATATACTGAAATACTGCCTCAATTTACACTGCAATAATGTCAAATTAAGCTTACTCGCACAAACAAAAGCCTTTGGTAGAAAAAGTATTTTTGTGAAAGTCATGTTGTCACAGCTTGGAGTAAAGTCCATTTTTGGTTTCAAATTGAAGACTAACTACGACTGCATTTATTATTATGACTTGTCCATCTTAAGCACTTTGTTGCAGCTTAGGCTATTGTTAAAGCGCTACATAAATCAATATGTATTGTATTTTCTCAAAGTAACATGTCCTCCAAAAGACAAATGGACCATCTCGAGAGGACGGCAACCAATCAAAGACAAAGCGTAAGATGATATAATTGGCTTACGCCTCAAATCGAAGCCACAGATGAAATGCTTGATCCCTGAACTCTCCTCGCAGGTTGTTTATCCTGCTCAAGTATGCGGCATCATGAAGGAGTCGCAGTGCGTAAAACGTCTCAGGTTAACAGCCCATCCGGATTTCAACTTCAAGGCGGGACAGTGGTGAGTAGACAGTCAGTCGCCCGGAAAAAAAGAAAAACAACAAATACACTACGTACTTGTTTTATTGGGATTTACTGGAGCGTTGTTCAAATTGGAAGTGACCTTGGAGGCCGGCCACCTGATGCGCTTTACAAAGGTCTGCGGTGCTTTTATACAACAGGTGGGGGCAGCGTTTCATTCCAAAGGCGCACAAGGTTACTGCTTATGGAACACGGACGGATGTTTTTGAAGCTAGAAATATTACATTTTAGAGGAGTCCTTTAGCCCCATGTACAAAGCATAACTTAAAAAGGGGACGGATGCACATTATTTAATACTACGAGAGCTATTCGTGCAGGTCATATTTTATCGGCGAGGAGGTGTGCAGGCCGTGCGACATCCCTATCCACAAACGCCTTCACGTAAGATTAAGAAGAGCAAATGAAGTTGTAGCTTCACATCAGTCGGCTCTGCCAACGTTAATGAGCACAACGCATATGCCAGCGAGCGCATACTGCAGGTGGGCGGCGGCGAAAAACTCGCCAGCCACTTCCCCCGCAGCGCCTGATAACGAATGTAAATACATGGAAAGCCTCGAGTTTGAGGAGAGAAAAGAAAGGAGCTGTTAAGTTGTTCGTCTCCAGGCGGTAGAAGAAGAGGTAGTGGGCGCAACGTACACGTTTGTTTTTTTCACGCTAGAGCCATATTCATGACACACGAGTTGGGAGTTAAACGGACGGTCATTGTTTGTTTAAGACCTGGCGTGTTGCATTTTTTTGTTTGGCCGCAGCTCCTTTCTCGAACTGTCATCCTTGCCGAGGTCAAAGGTCACAATCTCCACACACAATCCCACTTTGACCCTCAGCTCAGCATGTTTCAAGCCTCCAGTTTAGCTTTGTGTAGCCAATGGAACAGTCAGGCTTTCTCTTGTTCTCCTATTGTGGCCCTAGCGGCCAGGGAAAGACCGGCGGCCGGTCGGCAGGCAGAGCAAGCTGGAAAGCAAAATCCAAAAAGTCACAATCCGAAAACAAAACCAAAAATCGTTTGTTGTGCAGGGTGGATCTCTTCATCCCGGGAGTGGACAAAGTGGGAGGTTTCTCCATGTGCTCCAGCCCGGGTCTGCTGCAGAGGGAGGGCGTCGTGGAGCTCGCCGTCAAGTTTGCCAATCATCCTCCGGCGCTTTGGGTTCACACGGCGGTGAGTCGGCTGACGAGAGCGTCGCGGCTTTCGCACAAAGTCAACAAAACTAACGCAAACGACATTTCACATGAATACAAATGAGGAAAATAGTGCAGACAGGAGTTAAGCACTCGTCTGTCTTTTGCTTTTGCGCCGTCGGATGTGTTTTCACGACAGGCCAATTCAGTTGCGGTTGTCCCCACGGGGGCCGATTACAAACCGCAAATACAGAAAGAACAGTCATCGGAGACAGCAGAAGGCGATTACCCAAAATGAGGTGGTTTTGAAATCAGGACCTATTTAGCTCTATTTGTTATCGATTAGCTATCTATTGGCTATACTGTTTGTATAGCTATCTAGCTATCAGATATATCCTTGAGTTTTCAAAAGGCGCTTATAAATTCAATGTATTACATGCGGATCAAACCTCTAAAGATGGAGGACACCGATTTGCTGTGGTGGAAGGGAAGGGAAAAGAAGAAGATTATTATTAGCTCACTATCTACCTAGATATCTATTGGCTAGCTAGCAATTTAATAGCTATGTCCTTGATAGTTTTCAAAAGGCGCTTATGAATACCATGTACTGTTATGATGAGCTAGGTTTCCATCTATTTGGTGGAGTGAGTGCTGGCGCGTGCGGCTGCCGCCGCTCAACCGCAGAAAAACGTATCTCGTGACCGTTGAGAGTTTTGAAAGGCGCTTGCTTAGAAATGAAGGATTGATTTTTCTTCTTGTAACGCGCGTCTCCCCCCCACAGTGCACATTAGGCTCTCAAGTGGCAGTGCGCGTCGGCGGCGATTTCTATTTTGACCCGTCACCTTCAGACGCCGCCGTGGATCTGCTGCTGATCGCCGGGGGCGTCGGCATCAACCCCTTGTACTCCATTTTGTCGCACGCGGTCCATTTGCTGCAGCTCAAGCGAGCCTCCGGCGGGCGAGGATACGACGTGGGCTCAGTCCACCTCTGCTACAGCGCCAAGACGACGGAGGAGCTGCTCTTTAAGGTCCGTCTCGTACAAACAAACAATCAAACAAACAAACAAACAAACTTTAGATTTTTGTCGTGCGAGGGCTGATGCGTCGTCAACTTGTTTCTTACTTTGTGTTTGCCAAGAATCCGATTCTGCGGGCGTGCGGGGAGTTTCCGGACAAGTTAACGTGTCAATTCCATGTCACCCAGCAGAGCACAGATATTGAAGCGCATCTTCAACCTTTTGTCAATCGTAAGTAATATGCATACAACGATGATGAAAAAAGAAATGATTGGCACATCCCAAATACAAATGGAGTGAGCGTCTATGCTTTTGAATCAGACAATTTTCTTCCCAGGTCAGAGAATCGCAGAAGAAGAACTGCGGACGCGCGTGGACCCCCGGAGGACTTTGTGTTACCTTTGCGGCCCTCCGCCCATGATTGAGGCCATTTCCCAAAGCTTGGTCAACGTCGGCTTAGCGCAAGACAGAATTCTCTTTGAAAAGTGGTGGTAGCTCCGCCTACCTTCTTTCTCCCCGAATGCCACCACGTGCCAAGTTTCCTCTCTCGATAGCCGCGTGGTGACGTGAAAGTTGATGTGGAAAGCGTACTTTGATTTCATTTCATCTGTGAAGATTCAACATATTTATTGACTTCAAACAGGTGCAATCTCATTTGCACTTCAGTCATTCCCAATGTGAACACATTACGCAACCAGTGACATTTTAGTCCCATGTTTATTTTTTTTTTCATTCGACTCTATTTTGCAGTAACATTTTATGTGTAGTCTGACATCTAAACAGTGTTTTGGGGTTGAGTGCTCATCTAGAATTGACACATTGCCACATGTTGGCCAATTGTCCGTTTTTGATTTGACGTCAGGTTACACGCGAGCAACGTGACGCGGCTCAGCTGAGAAACGTCATCGTGATGGAAATTCCAGGTGGCCCCCGATTGGTCCGTATCCTCAAGCCCCTCCCCGCGCAGACGCTCGGACCTTCTCACCAGGGGGCTGCTGTTGTCTCTTCAATTGAGTTGTTCCATCAGGGAAATGTCATGCGATGATTGAATGAAATAAATGACGTCGTCACTGCGTGAAACTCTCCATTCACTTTGGCTTTTATAAGAATCATACATTTCATTCATAAGCGCCTTTCAATATGTAAATTGGACACAACACAGGCGGTGAAGAAAATGTCTATTCTAAAGAGTCCCATTTACCCGAATACACTCCGCTGCCACGATAACAACAGGTACACTTGCACATTTGAGTGAGAGACATTGCGGCTCTTATTAACTCATTCGCTGCCAGACAATATGCAAAAAAATGTGTCCGCTCCGGTGCCAGGGTTTTTGTCATTTTTCACTCACATTGCAGGACCCATAGAATAATATTGAGTTTTAGGACTACAGAAACATTCGATAGGGCGTTAGAAACCTTAGACCTAGACTCTCTTCTTTCATCAGAGAAAAAAAAAAAAGAGTTAATTCCTAAGCTATCTGAGCTTGAAAGGGGGGCGGCTGTACAAAATACAATACATAATATTGCTTTATATAGCACTTTAAGAGCATCTGAACCTGTAACAAAGCACTAACATGGACAACATGCAAATGCTGCCCCCTTGTGCAAGGCGAAAGTATTGCCAGAGGTCCGACCAGTACTTTATCGGCCATCCGGCGAGAAAAACCATAATCCAAAAAGATCGGGAATGGCGCTCCACGTCACACTTTTCAATTCCTGAATAAATTTGGGAATGGCAGCGAATGAGTTCAATTCTACTGAAAGCAGCTGCTCTAATAAATGTCCGAGCGGCCTCCTTAAGCTAGAGTCTTGAAAAATATCGATGGTCATTGATATGACATTTATTGTGGCCGTTTTTGATAGCTGGCCGTTTGTGGCAAATGCATCAACAGACACCGGAAAAGAGTTGCCGTTTGATCAGCTGCTCTCGCTTTACCTCCACTTTCGCTCCTCCGCCGTCCCTGTGGCACCCGTCGGTCCACCTCAGCGACTTTTCCCGGCCGGACGCCAACGTGGCGTCAATCTCCGTCTCCACTTCCTCACCTTGGACAGACGCCGGGCTGCCCGATCCGTCCTCTCGGCGCCAACTCGTCCCCAGTTGGACGCATCTCAACCCGCTCATCTCCGCCTCCGAGACCAGCGACCGATCCTCGCCCTCCTCAAGCATTTTTCCACACGAGTGTTTTTTGGTCTTGCGGCGACCTCGGAGGTTGAGCATCTGAAATCAAATGCGGGAAGTTTTGACAGATTGCAGCTGCGTCTCATCTTTTTTCTTCTTCGTCCCTGAAGACACCTGACAAAATGCTACAAAGGCCCTCGCTGATGATTCCTTCTGAGCAACTGCCGGGCCATTTATCCATTATTAGACTCTGTTTAATTGCATCTTCCATATTTAGTAACAAGATTGGATCAAGGTGGAAACGTGGCGTGACAGATCGGTGATCGTGATGGAGCACGCCGCCAACCTTCAAGTCTTTTCTCTTGCGTTGCAAAACGGGTCTCTGAAGGAAGAGGATTTGCTTCGTCGACAAACTGCCATCCCTGCAGACACAGATTGGGGCCGAGGGCTCTTTTATTCCTTCAAGATAGAATATGCCAAAGCCTTCCAAATTCTCTCTTTTGTTCAACGCGACGGGCTACGAGGCGATGAGGATCAGCCGCTTTGGGGCTGACAGATTGAAAAAGGGCTTTCGTGTCAAGACAGTCGGCAGGCGCATGATCCGCCTTTGTTAGATCTCGTATTGCGTCGCTCTGTCAGTCGTAATCCTGAGAAAGACGGAGGCTAAACACTGCACGGTGAAATATTGTAGTCCTCATTAGGAAGGCAAGAGGGAAGCGTTTCAATTCACTGCTGTATCATTTTTGAACAAATAGGACTAAAAAGTTTGGCACGGTCATTCTACATACTACATATGGACGGCTGCTTCCAACATGTCAACCCCCCCCCCCCCCAAAATGGCTGACGATTCTTAAACGTCTGCGGCTGGATGGATGAGAATGTGGAAATGTCGCATCTTGGAATTGAAGCGGATTCACGTGGGCCACGTGACACTATTTCTTTGTGTCAATGGATGCGACAGCTTCGTGTTTTGTTTTCAACATTTAGCTTCTGGCAGATGTGCACATTCCACATTGACGTCACTGACCCACTGGCGAAAAGGACATTTAGATCCTCTCCTTTTTCATCTAGAACTGCTTCGTACAACAAAGGAGGGTGCAGAAAGTGCTTAAGATTGAATGACTGTCTTTTGTGTTGTCACATTAATTATTATTTATTTTTATTTCAAGATGGTGCCGTGAGAGCGGCTGCCTTTAAAGCAGCCTTTTCTACTTCTTTCTTTCTTTCTTTCCTTTCCTCACTTTGCTGCTGTGAAATGTACATTCCTCCACTGGCAGACTAATAAAGGCTAAGCCGATCCAATCATGGACCACTCACGTGCAGTCTTTCAACATGGGAACGCAAAGACAAATTTTAAACTCTCTCCCCCCCGAAGGACTATTCTTTTTTTTGCTTAATAATGACCTCGTTATTTCACTTGACTAGCTTGTACAGTGCATTGGTGTGGCAGCATGTGTACCTGTTGGTCTTGACGATGGGTGTGGCTAAGACGCACATGAGTCTCCATCCGTACGGCGCAAGGGACTGCAGAAGCGGAACGTAGTCCGCCTTCACCACCACACCCTGACCAGGAGGGCGAGAGAAACCTTACGCTCTCTTCTTTCATCAGAAAAAAAATAAAAGAGTTCATTCCTAAATGATATGGCTCTGGAGTTATCTGAGCTTGAAATGAGGGCGGCAATACAATATTGGTTGATATAGCGCTTTAACAACAGCTGAAGCTGGAACAAAGCGCTAACATGGACACAAAGGGAAATGCACTCCCCTTGTGGAAGGGAAAAAATATTGCCAAAGGCCATGGCCAGTGCTTTATCGGCACCCAAGCATGAAAAAAAAAATGGCGCTCGACATCATACTTTCAATTCCCGAATAAATGAGTGAATGAGCAGTGAATGAGTTAATGACGGGTGTCATTGCATCATGCGAGTGTTGCTCATACTGGAAGAAAAGGAAACGATGACAGAAAAGATGAAAACATCTTCATGTTTCACTCACATTGATGACAGTCCACTGCTCCACCACGATGGCATCGTAGGACGCACTCGCCGTCTCTTCTGTAGAGTTGTGGAAAATAAACACACTGTCGACACATGAAAGCCCGTTCTCTGGAGAGAGAAACACACAAAGATTGAGACCAATGAGAAGAAGAAAAATAAAAACAATACATTGTATTTATAAGCGCCTTTCAAAACTCTCAAGAACATAGCTAGCTAGCCAGTTAGATAGCTATATCGCTAATAATAATAATACATTTCATTGATAAGCGCCTTTCAAAACTCTCAAGGTCACTTTTCAGTCATGGGAGAAGTTTTTCTGTGGGTGAGCGGCGGCAGCCACACACGCCGGCGTTCACTCAACCCGGACGTAACTCAAAAAGATAGAAAGCTAGCTAATAGATGGACAGGTAGCTAGGTAACTAGCCAGCTAATCAGCTAAAAGATAGCTCATCCAAACCGTTTTCATCTCGAAGGTGGAAAAATCCATCGACGAGCTGCGCCCCATTGCTAAAGTGCCGAGTCATGTGATCCAGCCAATCGCCACGGACTTCCGTCACGAGGCCCGCCTCCCTTCGGACCCGCAAGGGAACCCGAAGCGAGTAGAACCTCAAGGATGTGTCGAGGTCCCCCGTGGAGTTGTATAAGGCAAACACTTGGAGGCCTACACGGGAACAAGCAGATACGTATGTCCTTGTCACTCCTATTCCGCGAGCCACAGAATATTCACTTTTAGGACTACATAAGCATTCAATGCAGCGGAAGAACTCTTAGACTCTCTTCTTTCATCAGAAAGAAATGGTTAAGTCCTAAATGATATGGGTCCGGAGTTATCCGAGCCTGAAATGGGGGCGGCCGTACAAAATCCAACACAAGACTATTAATATAGCGCGTTCACCACAGCTGAAGCCGTAACAAAGCACTTCAGGTGGACAAAAGGCAAATGCTGCCCCCTGGTGGGAGGGGAAAAACATTGCCAGAGGTCTGATCAGCGCTTTATGGGCACCGCCACGCAAGAAAACCAGAATCAGAAAGCGTTTAATAGTCCAGGAAGCGATGTGGAGTTACTCACGGGCCTGCGCCGGGCCATCCTTGCTGACAGCGATCCGGTCGTTGTTCCAAGTCAGGTCGGAGGCGCTTTGTTTGCTTGGAGGCCTGGAGTTCCTCTCGGGGGATTTTTCAGGGTCGGCTGGACGACGACACTCCTCTGGCCTTCCTTCACTCTGGGAGCGTGCGTGATGCGGAGGTGGGCTTGACTCTCTGAGGGGGCATTCCTCGGATCCCTTTGGCTTGACTCGCGAAGGCGCTTCTGAGGGCTTGCGATCCCGCGTCGGATCTTGCGCATTTTCACCAGGCAGCTGCGGAGGTTCTAAGGGGAGGCACACCGGCCCCCAGTCTGAAGGATCCCTTGGTCGGCGAGTGGGAGAAGGGCTGGAGTGCAAGGAGGACAGGTCGTCGGGGTCCCACTTAGGCGTGAAGCAGGGAGCCCCTCCGGGCTGATGGAGGAAGCCCAAAAACAGCAGCCCTTGCTCCGAGACATCTTGGATCTGCAGGGTGACGCAAAATTAACACAGAAAAACAAAAGTCTTGGAACAAGCCATAATAGCTTCCAGTGGGATTTTGCAAAGTGAGGAAAAATCAAAACGCCCTCGAAAACCTCCATACTTTGATTTTATTCAATTCACATTTTTTTCCATTGTCACCATCAGTAATACTGTTTGATCACATGCATGCGTGGAAATAACATTAACTCATTCACCAATTTATTCGGGAATTGAAAATATGACTTAGAGCGCCATTCCCCAATTTGTTCAAGTTTTGTTGTCATGCTTGGGGGCCGATAAAGCACTGGTCAGACCTCTGACCATGTTTTTTTTTACAAGGGGGTAGCATTTCCTCTTTTTCCCATGTTAGCGCTTTGTTGCAGCTTCAGCTATTGTTAAACTACCCAACCAAAATGCATCTATTGCATTGTATTTTGAAAAAACGCCCCCATTTCAAGCTCATATAACTTCAGTTCCATATAACTTAGAAACTAACTCCTTTTTCCTGATGAAAGAACAGAGTCGAAGGTTTCTAACGCCCTATTAAATGTTTATGTCGTCCTAAAAGTCAATATTCTGTGGGTGCTGCAATTCGAGTGACAATGACAAAAACCCTGGCACCGGAGTGGCCTCATTTTGGCACATTGTCTGGCAGTGAATGAGTTAAAACCCTTCTCACCAAATCATGGATAAAACTCATCACAGCGCATCTCGTAAGAGCTTTCATTTTACCATCCTCTATCGTGTTCTTTCAAACATTAGAATAGAACGTCATTTATATCGCGTGAATACGCCACACGAGATGTCAGGCGGCGGCCATCGTGTCAAATATTCAATTTGGTTGGCATGACACCCGCACAAAGGCAGACTTTGCTATTCAGCTGGATTAGAAGCGTGCTAATCATGCGCAGAGATCAAATATTCAATTGACAAAGGGACCTCATCTGCGAGCGCGCGTGTAGCGGGAGGTCATCAGTTGATATTTGAGCTGACAGGCTTGACAGGAGCGATATCAATAATGTGATGCATCTTCCCCACTTAGCGCACCTTTGTCACGCCTCATTCGTTCATACCTGTCCGCATGTTAGAAAATATACAAAGCTACACGTTAGCGCATAAAAGCCGTCCGTCCGTCCGTCCGTCGGCGAGTGGCGACAGCTTGAGAGTGGGAGGTCTGAGGAGCGCTGGCGGAAGACAAGGTGACAGAGTTGAACACGCTTATCTTTCAAGCCTTCCTGCTTCTCGCATCCGATTGGCTATTCGCATCACGGCGGCTGGAGCCCTGCATGCGTCATTGGCCATTTGCCATCCAATCAGCTTTTCTTTTGTGAGCGTTCACATGCTAATTTTCTCAATAGAGCACATTTTCAATTGCCGTTGTTGGCTTGGGGGGGGGGTGAATTTTTAAGGAGGGGAGAGAGCAAAAAGCGCCATTTGTCAGGCGTCCGAAGGGTTAAGTCAAACACGTTGTATTCGTGAAATGGTGGCGAGCGCAACAAGCGGGAATGCGGCTTGGGAATAAAAATGGATGACAGAAAACTGGGCTCCAGGTTTGTTGTCGCGCCGTGACGCAGATTTGTTTTCGACCGGATTTTCTGGTGCAGAAGGCCAAGTAGAAGAATAAGGCGGAGTCTTCTTCCCGAGTTTGTGGCGCGGCGATCATTTCTGTGGAAAAGTGAATAAGAAGGTTGGAGTCACCTTCTTGACGTAGTTCTGAATCACCTCCGGGTCAGCCGCCTGATGACCGGCGGCGCACACGTCGGTCTCCAGGCGAGGCCTCCACCATTTCTTTTGGGGGCTTTTCTCCCAACTGAAAAAATGGCGTCACGAAAAGCTTTCCTAAATAAACATGCCTCAAAACAGAAGGAAAGTCACTTCCGTTTTCTTCTGGCGAAGCAGAAAATGTGCTCACGCTGTTTTAACATTAGCCTGAAGGGCCTTGCTCTGGGATATTTTCCCTTTTCATTATCAGCCAGCGGCGCCATTACACACTTCTATTACACTTGGAGTGCACACACCCCCCGCGGCAGACATTTTGCTCATGTTGGTTTGTGCTCGCTCAAGCGGAATGATGACAGAACCATCGTGTCCGTTTTGGTAGCAAGCGGTTCATTTTTCCATCCCCCCCGCAATCACAACAGATTTATTACAAGCGGTCGCCAAGCAGTCGCTGGACGGGCGAGGTGAGGCCCGACACCTGCGTGCCTACTCCAGTGAAACGAGGTGTGCATTTTAAAACACTCTCCTTTTGAATTGAAGGAAATAATTACAATTATTTAGCCATCTTAAACACTGTTCGAGATAAACACGAAACTGGTCATTTCAAACGGTATAAATATTGCTTTGTTCTCAATAGATAGATAAAATAACAAAGAAGTAGTGTATAAACCAATATGTGTGTTTAGCATTGTAGTTTGGACAGCCGCCCCCATTTCAAGCTCAGATAACTTCAGGCTCATATGACTTGGGAATTAACTATTTTTTTCTGTTAAAAGGAGAGAGTTTCTTCCGCTGCATTGAATGTTTATGTCGTCCTAAAAGTCAATATTCCCGCAACATGAGTGAAAATGACAAAAACCCTGGCACTGAGGTGGAGCCATTTTTGCAGGTCTGGCAGCGAATGAGTGAAATTGTCATTGTCCAGCACATAATACCTCGGGGTTTCTCGTATCAGCACGGCCCGGTGGAGCTGGCGCTGGACGTGGGCGCGGTGAGGTCCGCAAGGGTGCATGAACGGGTGGACGGAAACCAGGACGAAACCTTGCGTGTAGAGTTCTCTGACCAGCACGGGAAGTTCTCGGACTGAAGACAGGCACAGAACAGACGACGCCGGCACCTCTGCAAGAGATAAATGACAAACGGAAAGCTTGCACCAGCTTTCAGACAACAAATAGCGTCACACCTTAAAAGCGTTGCTTATATTCCACATTGCTTCTATCAAGACTGAAAGACAACACGCCAGGGGCATGTTTCTGAAAAGTGCCCCCTCTCGGGCTCACTCGCTTCACGTGAAATACGCCTTTTTTTTAGGGGGAAGGCTGCCAATGGCGGGTTGCCGAGCGACGCCTGCTGTGCGCTACGGAGAATAGAAGGCGCCAGGGAAGGAGGCATGTTTACGCCCGAACGCTTGTCATATCTCCCCGTTCACTCTCATTTGCATTGGTCTGGAAAAACAAAAAAAAAAGACAATCACCAGAATAAATTAAAAAGGCAGAAGGAAGGGAAAAAAAGATGCGAGCACCATCTCATTTTCAATTTGGTGTGCTCACACTTGGCCAGATGCACATCAGCGTGTATGCACATGTGACCAGGCCAGGAGAGAGACACGTAGCACCGCTCATCCTACGATTTATTTATTTTGGGGTTGGGGGCTCCGCTGCTTGTTTTAAAAATAAGCAAAATGTGATATGTGCAGATCATAATATAGGCTTGTCGATTTGCCGTCATTTCCGACTTGAACACACACAAAAAAAAAACCAAAACAAGACAGTCGGAATGCTCTCAGACCCAAAGTGTCTCTATGAGAGCGCCACTTTAGTTGAATAATCACTCACAGATGTCAAAGGGTGACACGATGGCGATATTGGTTTTTCATGACTGTGTCAGAGTCATTAAGTAACATTGGCAGGCAAATATTATTAATGGCTACAAAATTGAATTAAGAGCGTGGGCGGGTTTTTTTTCTTTCTCCCAATGTCACGGGGAGACACGAGGATGCCTAGATGGACCCCTTACGTACACAAATACAAATAAATCCCTTTCCTGGGGAATGAGGTCTCTCGATCTGCACGCAAAATCAAATAATCCTCCGGGAATCCTTCACTCCTCCTGCTCTCAGTCTGGCAAATGGAAGGGGAGGGAGAGGGTAGAAAGAAAGCTACACACACACTAAGCTTGCTTGTACACACTCACACAATCAATTCATAATAGCCATGCGAGGAGAGCCATTTTAAGGCTGCTCAGATGGCATCGGGGAGTTTTTTAGCATATAAATGAGCGACTCCGGCCGTCTGCCGGAAGATAAAAGTGACTCGAAAAAAAAAATGGTTTCATGTTGTATCGGGATAAAACCATGAGCATTTTAAGCCGGTTTGGGGTTGACGCATCCAATCTTTGGACTAATTCGCAAGGCAAGTTTTGTTCTGTTGTCTAAGATCATCAAAATATACCCCCCACCCCCGTCCCCAATTTCAGAATCTATTTATTCCCATCCTTTGAAGAAAATCAAGGCTTTTGGGTGCGCCCTATACACCGGATAAAAGTGGAGAATGCAGACCATATCCGTACCTTCTTTCCCCAAAAGAAAATCCAGGAAGTGGTACGTGTAGGACACTCCCACTTTGGTCTCCACTTGAGGCCTTCGCAGTGTGGAGTAGATGTTGCCGGGGCTTTGCGTCTCTTCGCCTTTGCGCAACTTAGGGAGCCTGCAGCCCATATCTGTGCAAAAGAAAGAGAGACGTGGAGATGAGGAGAGCAGCTGCCGCATTGATTAGCGTTTCGAAATACCTACATGGCGGTTGTCAATTGAAAAATACATTCCCACTTTTGCATTTCGGTGTGCAAGCTCCAGCTGGGGGGGAAACAACACATTCCTCTCTCGCAGCCTACGCACGCGGGGTGTAATACAATAATGGCGAAAGATGAATCTGTCAGCCATTACCTGCTTGCCAGGCTGCGATACGGCAGTCTCCTAATCAAACGTGGCTGATTGGGAGCGACATGTTTGATCAGAACGAATTAAAGCAGAAATGAGAGTGATTTCCTGCCCTGTCAAGCGCGGCGAAAACCATAGCAGAAAGAGGCGAGAGAGGAGCGAGAGCGAGCGAGAGAGCTAAGATGGCAAACGTGTCCAATTTATATGTTGATCCACAAGGTCAGCATTCCATCACAAAGAGATTTTGTCAAGAGTGCGCCAGCGCAACAGGCAATTAAAATGACAATTTACAGTGCTCAAAAATCCCTTCTCTACTTGGCTCGGTTTTACAGCGGGCAATACCAAAAGCACCGGTGATAGAAAGCAGCGAAAAACAGGATTGAGATGCTTTTCTCGAGAAATAAGTAACATTGGATGAAAGGCTAACCAGCCCCGTCAGTGAGTGCTAACATGTTTCTTGCGAGTCTCAGTGTCTTGCTATGTTTTAGTACCCGGACCTGTTAGAGAGTGCTAACGTGTTGCCGCCGTGTCTCAGTGACTTTTACCGGCATGTTTTTTTTTTTAACCAGCCCTGGTACTGCGTATGGATGTATAATCAGGTGTGCTCTTTAGTCTGGAAATGATGATACTTCTTGAGAAAGAATGGCCACTAGCACACAAACAGCCAGATGAAGTGTGGATCTGATGCTGCCGCAGTGGTGTTATCATGAAAGCTAGAGGAACCGAGAAGCTACTAGTTCACGGTCTCTTTTGTGTTTGAAGTTAGCAACACTTTTTAATCAACTTTCTTGATCTCTCTCTCGCAATACTTGTGGTCACCCTTGCTACTATGTCACATTCGACACACTTTGCGCCTCTTCTTTCTCACTCACTCTCCATCTGTAGCACCCTCCTGTCCACTTGATCCATCTGTCTGATAACTCATCAGAGTTCCCGTCACAGACGCCATCCTCCCCCACTAAGCCCATTTCGAGGCGTAATTGACAAGTATGTTTCCAGCCAGGCGTTGTGAAATGCTAAATGATGACTTCCGTTTTCGACGTGCGCCAAACATTTGGCCGAGGAATACTCTATAGGGATCGAGTCGGGTCAACCTCCAACCTGGTTGAAGGATGACAGACCAAAAATTGGACTCAACAGCAAATGAAGAAGTTGTACTTGTGGAGAGACTCAAACAAGCCCCCCATCACAGGAGCTTTTTCTTTCTCCACATGTAGACTTCAAACAGAATGTCACAAGCAGCAAAAAAGGGCCTTGACAGCAAAAAGAAAAAAAAAGCAGCCATTAAACATGAAGAGACGCAGGCAGATAAAAAGCCAAGCGAAAGGGGAGAACGTGAAGAAAGAGGAAGGAAGGCAGACGGGAGTACAGCGGAGGGCTTTTCATTTGTAAAAAGAATCTTGGAAATGACGGGATTTGCGTGAGAGCATAATCCGTCTGCTCTGCTCTCTCTCTCTCTCTCTATATATATATTTTTTTTTGAGCACATAGACGCATAAATGCATTCAGGGCCTGGAGGTGGGTCTTGTTTGAAGTGGTGCAATCGACATCAACCAGGGAGCCCGTCCGTGTTTGACCCAAGTTGAGAACATTCAAAGTAGGAACCAGCTTGAGCCACCGGTGAGGCTCCAGTCAACTTGTGCAAATGCTCATTTATGGACATTTTTGATTTCAATTGCCAAGCGGCTAACATTATTTTGAGGTGGCACTTTACAGACCTTTATGCTTTTGACAAAGAATTCTGAAGGATTTTTGAAAGATGGGGGTGTGGTGGTTAGCGGCACTTCATTTTGCATGCTCTTCGTTGTTACCTTGTACTTTTGGAGATAAAGAGTCTGTTTTCCACTTCCATGTCCAAATTCTGTCAGTCGCGTGAAACAGTGTGTGCTGTATCGACAATGACTTACCGCTTAAGTTTTGAGGGACGCTGTTGAAAAAGGCAGTAAAATACAAGAAGGCCTTTGCTAAGCTGCCTTTTAAAAGGCTCATTCAACGGGCGGCGTTTGAAGACCAGGTCCACATCAATATTGCCCAGTTGCAAAGGATCCCCAAATAACGCTTCAATCATGACACACATGCATGGCAAAGGAGGCTGAAAGAATATGAGGCAAGAGGGATCGTTTTTCGAGGGGAAACGTTGCACTTTGTATTTGAACTATCTTTTGAGACAACAGTTTTGACACCTGGTCGATCTCAGAAATCAAACTCATTTTGGAGAAACGCGTGAATTGTGAGAGTTACAGCAAGGACCCGAGACTCCAAATGACCTTACCTTTCTTTTATTTAATCCCACGTTGTTGCTCCCCGGGGCTGTCTACATCCACAAGCGTTGTACAAGAGTTTCTAATGTCTGTTTTTTCTAAAGAGTTCCATATGAAACAAGATGTTAGTGACAGCTGTTTGCATTGTTCCAGTTTAGTAGGGAGAGCATCTTAACTCATTAGCTGCCATTCCTAAATTTGTCCGGGCTTTTTTTGGGGGGGGGGGGGGGGGGGGGGGGGGGGTGCCAATAAAGCGCTGGTCAGACCTCTGGCAACCCACGAGGGGGTAGCATTTGCCCTTTGTTGCAGTTTCAGCTGTTGTTCAAGCGCTATATAAATCAATATGCATGTCTTGTATTTTGTATAGCCACCACCATTTCAAGGTCAGATAATTCCACCCCCACATAATTTAGGAATTAACTTTTTTTTTCGATAAGAGTCTAAGGTTTCTAACGCTGTATTGAATGAGTGGACACATTTTTGCATATCGTCTGGCAGTGAATGAGTTAACAGAACAATTCATCATAAACAAAGCACCACGACTCCCCATTAGCGCCCAATATGAAAAGAGCAACAACAAAAAAAGTCAAAATGTTGGAAATGACACCATTTTGTTGGAACGAGACACACACCTGGCGAGTCCATTTGATTTAGGTAAACACAATGAAGCTACCTTCCCAACACTTTCACGCGACTTCCCTTCGGAAACTTAAAATAAATATGTACACATCCCTTAAAATGTCACGCAACTATCATTCGTTAGTTTAACAAAAGAAAAAAAAAACGTTTTAAGTGCCGGTTAAAGAGTAAAAACTCACCGAGTTTGGCGGTCGTCAGCGGGAGCGACAAACTGTTCGGCGTGAGACCCTCCTTCGCACCTTCGACACGCGGGTGAAAATGCGATGGAGTCGAAGGCTTCCGAGATGGAGCGTGGAGGGAGCTGTTTCCTTTGCCGGCCACGATGCTCTTCGCCCAGCTCACTCGGAAGACGTTTACGATCCGATTAAACGCCCCGAGTTTTCTTGACGTCAACGCCCCCATCAGGTCACACTTAGACTGCTGCGCCCCACGTTTGAGGTGCTCAACACTCCCCTCCCAATCCCCCACACCCCACTGTAAACTACACAAATTCATATTTAATAAGCCGCAGTCTAGATTTATTCATAATTGAAAGGTGTCTGAGTGAGGGCCGCGAGGTGGTCGTTCGTCCCAGTCACACCAGTAGACAGCTGATGTAGAAAGTAGCGAAAGATGATGGAAGCTGTTGCTAGGGAAGAAAAGCCTGAAGGGAAAACTCTTACAATAGAACTTGCGTGTATTTGGTTTTGTAGATTCAAACATATAGAACGCCATAAGTATGAACATTGGATGGCAGAATAATACCTTATAGGCATAGCCTTAAACATCCAAAGAATATGACACAACAATCCAAACGCAGTACAAATTGAAAATCTGCCAAACGTGTAACACAAATAAGGCATACGTGTACTGGTCTTCAACCTTTAGCTAGTGCAAATAACATACACGAAAAGAAAGAAATGGACTTGCATCTGAATAACAAGTAATCTGGTCACGAATCACTTGACTCCCCCCCCCCAAAACAACAACAACACTTGAAATGGCATTGTTAAAGGATTTTCGGGTGCCTTTTAAAATGTGAAACTAGTTGGCAAGTGATGGACAATCCCCCATATGATGGGCACAGTCATTTGGTTAGGGTGCGTCATCTGATTCGGTTGCCTTTTTACAAATTCCAGAACGTGGGCATAAAAACTAAATTGTATAAAAAGGCACAAAAGGTGATCTTAAAATATTTTTTTTTCTTCTTTGGTTGGGCAATGACCCAAAAAGCTAGTACGGTAAGAGCAAATGAATGAAAGAAAATGTATAAATGGGGTTAGAGAAGTGAAAATGATATTATATATGGGAGTATAAGTACCATCATCATATCCGTTATATTCCTTTGGAGAGACGGCAGAAAAACACGTAGCTTATTCTCACCGATACAAGCACTCTGTGAAAATCTCAAGTGCTGCGCTACCTGCTATGGTGTCAGAAGCTGCTAGAACTACAGCACAGTGTGGTTTGAACGCCGTAATCCACAAAGTTCTGTAAAACACAAGACAATTCCATCCTGGTCATATCCTAAATCAGGAGGGTCCTTCTCTAACATTTGAACACGGCGCCGAGAAGCAAGTATTGACTACCATCTAGTGGTATCTTTTCAAAAATTCAACTGGAAGAAACCATTTGTCCAGCATTACATATGACGAATTGTTTGAGCGTGTAATGTTTAGCTCTGAGGGTCATGCAAAGGAAAACATCAATGAGATATTTTTTTTAAATGATTTACATACTTGCCAACTTCTGAAACTAGAAAAGCCTAGTACGGTAATATAATACCGATTCAGATATGATCCTTAGCGATCTCGTTTTGACTCACTTGAGTGCCAGGCTGTGTTGTTTGGTCGTCTGTCCAGTGGGGGTGAGAGTACTGTGTGTGCAAGGGAAGAGAGCAGATGTCACACAGCACAATACAAGAAAAGAAAACAATGTGTCAATCCAAACACAGATTTTGCTCATTCGATGATATGAGAGAAAAAAACAAACGTGAACTGTACCTCGTAGGTGTACCCGTTACTCACTGGCATTTGTGGCTGGCCAAGATTTGCCAAATGGAGATGGTTATATGACTGCAAACAAGTGGATGGATGGATGGATGATGTCAATATCCGTTGGAAAAAAATGCAACAAGAAATGAAAGTTACAAGGAGCAAAAGAAGCCTCAATGAAATTTCTCATTTGTTTTTTGCTGTGTTAACATTTGTTTCGGTGTGTGTGCGCTAGTCTTACTGAAAAATAGTTGGTGTCACCACCAACAACGGATGACGCTTGGACCATGCCCCCTCCTCCAAGGGTTAAGCATTGAGAACAGATGAAAAAATGCGGCGGGCTCATCCAAGGAACAACGTTTTCCATTTGTGAATGTCTCCTCGTCCCTAGGGGTGGGCCACACGGGGTCTTTATTACAAACATCGAGAATGGCATCCAGGCAGCCAGGCTCACAATACATACGAAAATTCCTCTGCTTGACGATTGCGGGGCCCAGCTTCAGTGTTTTCCCTCTCCATGTGATATTTTGCTAAGAAACAAACAAACAAAATGTGTTATCGCTAACAACACGGCAATGAGTTTTGTCTTATTGACCCCCCCCCAAAAAAATGTGTACTTACGTCAACAATTGTCTTAATGTTGACATCTTCATTAAAGTACACAAAGCCATAGCTGGAAGAAAAAGCGGACAAATTCAAGACGGGCATCCGCACCTTTGTGGGTGTTTTTCTTTGCACACATTCAAATAATGTTTTTTTTGGTTTAGATTTTAAATATCGGGATTGGCTGGGCTAATCTGAGATGAAATGGAGTCGGTAGCTGCTGACCTGTCATGCCTCAATATGACTTCACATATAAGGCGCACCGGAGTACAAAGCGCAGGGTCATCTTTTAAAGAAAATGAAGACTTTTGGCTGCGCCTTATACACCGGAAAATATGGTACAAAATAATACACAAATATCGGCTGATGGTGCTGTGTGTGCATTGGCCTGTGGAGGGCAGTGTGGTGCCGTGCGGTCATGGAGTTCACACAAAGAGACAAGGAGAGGAAAAGTAGCAATTGAGCTCTATTAATCCTAATTAAAATGTCAATGACTTGAGAAGACGCACAACATAGTCACATTCGTGTCCGAATCTTTACTTTTAGGAGATTAGGTTTCGCTAATACATGGCTAGGAGACATTAGAAATCAAAAGTAAACAGTCAAAGACATACCCTTTGCTCAATCCTCCGCGATGTGTGATAATTTTCACATCCCTGACTGAACCGAATGTGGAAAAGAAGTCCTTCATTTGAGACAGACTGATCTAAAGGTTAGGAGGTCATTCCAAGAAGAAAATTAGGAGAACCTCTTTTCATAGATGCTGTACCGTACAATCCCGGGTGTCACTTTTTGATAGTTACTTGTATTTTTAAAGCAAGGTCACAGATCCTTACCCCCGAAACGATCCCGCCGACAAAGATGGCGTTGGGTGTCACTTGTCCCTCTGGCAGGATGTAGCCATTGGACAACTGGGAGAAAAGTGAATGGGGCCCGTTGCCCCACCGAGACTGGGGGTTCGAACAAAAAACATTTACAACAGTTACCGACAAAATGATATCAGAAGACATATTCCTTGTTTGCATTTCTGTTCTCTTCCTAAAACTAAATTAGGTTTCTTTTACTCTTAATTGTATATTAAATGACATTTTAAGCTACTGATTCCAGTAGCAATGTAAAAAGTGGCTGCCATCTGGGCAGAATGATGCCCTCTATATTTGGTCAAAACCCAGATCTTAATTGTGGTCAGCTTTGGTTCTTGAAATTTCTCGACTTTGATCGTGGTTATCAGCAATATCTGCTTTCGATCTTAGATCATGATGAATTTAATGACAAAGTCGTTTTTGTCGTTGCAAATATGTGCACATGGGTGCTATTAAATGCAATGACAAGTTTTATAACGCTCAGCTCATGTGACTGTAAAGTGACCTTGAGAGTTTTTAAAGGCGCTGATAAATTAAATGTATTCTTATTATTAATATGAAAATGCAAAGGCAGGATAACGGAGATTATCAGTTTCCATGACGTGACGACTGTAAATTTTGTGTCCAACAGAAGACAAAATGGCGGCGGAAACCAAGATGAAAAGTGCGCTCAAAACTTCCCGAAAGTTCGACGCATCATTGCAAGCGCAAGCAAATATCAATACAAGTATGTTAAAAAATGGATCAATTGAGTTTTTTTCCTTTCCTTCCAGACTTGGCCGACGAGTTAAATTGATAGCAATTAGCAAGTCATTCGCCGGGCTACGGTTCGAGTGAAGGGAAAGTCAACTTCGCAATTGCATGAACGTATTGATGTCCGTACAATCCATACAACATGTTACTAGAAAACTTACCATACTTAAAAGGCTAATAAAAATTACTACACGTTTATGACCAGTTCACGAAGAGCAAGAAGTGCGCTTTTTTTTCCTGCCCAACGACAGTAAACCGCCCCCGGAAAAAAAACGCCCCCTACGAGATCACGTGACCAAACTAACAGCCAATAAGTGAGGCATACGCCATTAAAACCTATCCATTCGCTCAATATTTTTTAATTTTAAAATTAGATAGTCTTTGTATATCTATATTTCTCTATATATATATCTCTATCTATCCATATGTTTACTCAACTATTTATGGAACACGTTTAAACTGCTATCTATCCATCCATCCATCCATCCAAAGTGCTGTACACTGTACATGGAGCAAAAATAATGTATTCAAAAAGTAGAAATAATGAAGAAATCACAAAACAGGAACTCTAATAAATCAAGTCTCATGCTGAGTCAAAAGCCAAAGAATAACAATTGCTTTAAGACAGCTA
The DNA here is from genome assembly GCF_051943395.1 of Hippocampus bargibanti. Classification (NCBI taxonomy): domain Eukaryota; kingdom Metazoa; phylum Chordata; class Actinopteri; order Syngnathiformes; family Syngnathidae; genus Hippocampus; species Hippocampus bargibanti. Next base: position 12,579,150 of record NC_142753.1, read on the forward strand.
GATATATATATGTATACAAATGTATAGATACTGTATCTAGATATACATAGATACATGTCTAGCTATGGATAAATACAGAGGGTTGTGTCAGCAAGGGCATCCGACGTAAAAGATTGGCCAAAACAAACATGCGGATCAAACCTCTAAAGATGGAGGACCCCTTCAAGGTCTGCGAGATGAACCTTTGAAACATGATCTCCATCAGTTTCATTCGGGATGATTTGAGTCAAAGTACTAACCTTTAGGAGTTGCCTTTTTACAGCCATGACATTCCACGAGCATCTACAGAGCCTGGCGGCAAAAGAGGGCTTGAAAGGGCGAAAGGCGGGTCGAGCCGCGGAGAGCTTCACCTGGAACATCACCGTCCTAAAGGTCACAAACGCCAATCCACTTGATTGATTTTTTTTTTTTTTTTACTCACGTTCGACCCTGGACTTTCGGCCTCTCGGAGGGTCAAGCTGATCTTCTCGCGAACGCCAAGGCTGAAGTTGAGGAGAACATGAAGCAGGTCCACGATGCCGCTCTGACGGGCAAGCTCGCCCGGGAGAGTCGAGGAGTTAGCAGGGCATGCGAAAAGCCAGCACCTCCACCTCAACGCGTGTGACGTCAGAGTGATTGTCGGAACAATTAGCAGACATTTCCTTCCTCGCCGATGATTGAAAGACTTGTACACAGCGCTAGCTAGCTCGCTATCTATCTGGCTTGTCCTGCGACTGTCAAGTGACCTTGAGAGTTTTGAAGAGCGCTTGTAAATGAAATGTATTATTATTAGCTATCTATCTATTTGAGTCACTTCCGGGTTGAGTGAACGCTGGCGCGTTTGGCTGCCGCTGCTCACCCGCAGAAAAGACTAATAAAGGCAAATCCAAAAACTCATCCTGTGACTGTAAACATACGTTGAGAGTTTTGAAAGGCGCTTCTAAATACAATGTATAATTCTTATTATGATTCCGGCGATGCGATACTCGAGTCGACCGGCAGCCACGACTCGCCGATAACGGCCAAGGACGCACCTGTACGTTTGATCTGTGGTGCGCCGTTCATGTCGGCGGAAGTCTGTTGATCATATTTGTAAAAACCGCTGAAGATTGTGAGAGCTTTTCTGCTGCGGAATCTATTTTCAAGTTGGGATATGAGCACATCAATTACACCCCATATCATGATCAATAGCGTCTGTTGCCTTCATCACGAATCAAAATCTACTCATTTTTTATTAGAGTTATCTCATGATAGGTTGACTTGTAAAAATAACAGTCAACTGAAATCATTTTTTTTTTTAATGCATACCGTCTTGATCAATCAAGGCCTCTGAAATCACCTCAAGCCTCATTCAATCCAGCATTGCAAAAAAAACAACAACCATATTTGTACTTTGTACTAAAATAGCACCTTATAATGTACTTTACAGGAAAACAGTGACGTCAATACTCCAATCCAATCCATGTATGATTTTGGGGCATGTTTGAAAGTCATGTCTTCAGCTGCAATTATTAAATGTGTTCAACACCCCCCCCCCAAAAAAAAAAAAAATAGACAGCCTTAAGTATTTTGCAGTTTTTTTGTGCATTCATGATCCTGCCAAATCCCCCCCCGCCAACAGTGGATACCAAGTAGGTGAGACAAGGAGTCGATGGAGGGCGTCAAAATGACACCGTCGAAATGTGAGGAAGTGACGGCTGATGTCACGAGTGCAAGAAAGTGGGGAAGGAAAAAAGAAAAGGAAGAACATTTAGTTCAAGTGAAGTGATAACATTTGAGCATGCATTTTTTCTATGTTATGATGTTATTTGGCCTATTTTTTTACATACCACCGTTCTTATTAAAAACGCACACAAAAAAAAAGAGATCTTTGGGAGATGAAATGACTAAATGGTTCATCAAGTCAAGGTGCCGGCGGATCCTGCACGCTCTTCAAACAGTCCTGAAGAAATGACGTCACAGTCGACATGTCCAACTTTGAAAAGAAGAGCAGCTCGGATGACGATGACGGCAACCACGAGTAGTTTGACAAATAGGCTTTACTTGTTCAAATATTGACGACGGTGAAATCCGAGTCCTTGCTGGCGCTCGAATCGTCATCCGGACCGGACGAAGCCGAGGTCAGGGGGTCGTTGAAGGTCCCGGCGGCTCCTTCGGGCTCCGTGCGAACCAAGCCGCGACCTCGCCGGACGGGAGGGGTGCGATCCCACGCGGCCCCGCCTCCGTCCGCCCCCCGCAAATCTCCCTCCTGGGATAGCAGGGTGTCGTCTTCCCAGTTACGAGCTTCCGAGGACGCGGACTGCACCTGTGCACGAGAGGACGGTCGGCCATTTTCAATGGAGTGGGCAAAGAGAGGAAAAAAAATGACAAAGAATTCCAGTGGGAGGTGTTTTGACATGCCGTGATTGTAAAAAGGATACATTTGGGGTTTTGTTTTTTCATGTTTGGGTGCCGATAAAGCGTTTTTTTTCCCTTCCACAAGGGGGCGGCATTTCCCTTTTTTCCATGTTAGCGCTTCAGCGCTTTATAAATCAATAATTGTATTGTATTTTGGACAACCGCCCCCATTTCAAGCTCAGATAACTCCAGAACCATGTAATTTAGGAATTAGGAATCTTTTTTTTTTTCTGATGAAAGAGGAGCGTCTCGGGTTTGTAACGCTGTATTGTCATCCGAAAAGTCAATATTCTGTGGGTGTTGGAATTGGAGTGACATGACAAAAACCCTGGCACATCGTCTGGCAGCGAATGAGTTAATTAATTCACGCTATTTTCTTAAAGTAATTGGCCAAATCAATAGGTTATCAATATCATTCCGATATATTTTTGCACACTGGCAGTGTATGAGTTGACGGCGTCCAAAAATGTCAAAGATGGGGACAATTTCAAATGATTGCAATGTGAATTTAATCCCAACATTGATTCCGTCGTGTCACGGTCAATGAACCTGGTGCGGCGTGACGGTTTGCTCCGCCTCCTCCTCCTGCCGTAGCTGCCGCTTGCGGTCATCCGCCATCGTGGCGCCGGATCCTCGCCTTTGCCCGCCGACGCTCGGAGCTCCGTCATCGGCTCGGGCCGCCGAGGCGTAGTGGTCGTCCGCAATGTCGATCTCCTGGTTGTCTTCGGCCTCCAACTGGCTCTGGTTGAAGCGGAGCGCCCCCTTGAGGATGTCTTTAATCTGTTGGAGGTCAAAACCATCATTCAGGTGGTTGCTCGGGTTTGGCTCAGGAACGCCGGCGGCGGCGGCTGACCTGTTTGAGCCCCGCCAGTGAAACCAGCACCTCGTCCTCTTTTTCCAAGCGCTCTTGCAAAATCACTTCCTGGATTTTACCTAAGGAAGTCGCAACACGGGACAATTGTTACAAATCTTGTCTGGACTCAGTGACTGCCAGACGATGAGCAAAAGTGTCTCCACTCCAGCGCCAGGGTTCTTGTCATTGTCACTCGAATTCCAACACCCACAGAATATTGACTTTGACGACTAGAACCTTAGATTGTCTTCTCTCAGCAGAAAAAACAAGTCAATTCCTAAATGATACGGGCCTGGAGTTATCCGAGCTTGAAATGGGGGCGGCTGTACAAAATACAAAACAATTATTGATTTATAAAGCGCTGAAGCTGTAACAAAGCGTTGACATGGCCAAAAAGGCAAATGCTGCCCCCGTGTGGAAGGGAAAAACATGACCAGAGGTCTGAGCCGACCTAAATTGGGGAATGGCGGTGGACGTGTAAAAAAAAAAAAAAAAAAAAAAAAAAAAAAAAAACAAGGAAAGCATTTGCTTTGCTTTGCTTTGCTTTGCGCAGCCGCCGGCCAACTTACAGATGTGGCTGTCCATCATCTTGGCACAATATTTGCTCATGGCCTCCAGGTCGTTGAGCTGACCCTGCAAGAAGGACACCTGGGCCTCCAAATCCTCTTCCTGTCAACAGTCCAAAAATCTCATCATCATCATACAAATGAGCAGATGAACGAGGGCCGATGAGTGGATCTGACCGTCGTCTCCTTCCTGCTCTCGCTGCGGGAACGCGAACGGCTGATGTGGAAAAACGACGACGACGGCGGCGGCGGCGAGGAGGAGGAGGACGACTGACGAGGCCTGACGCTGAGCTTCTCAAAGCTGGGAGAGGAGCCCAGTCTCTTGGAGCCTGAGAGAAGAGAGAGAAAGCGAGAGTGTGGGGGGTTCGCTGGGCAACTCCCACCAACTTGCATGCCAAACGACACCATTTCTCAACACCTTGTCAAGTGTTCTCTTAGCGGACATGAACGCCTCAGAAAGACAAAAACCATGTCGGCGCGTCCGCGGCAATAAAGCGCTGGATGAGAAGACTAAAAAAAAACGTATTTGAGGCCACAAACTCGTACCACAACAATGTATTATGATGATGATGATGATGATGATTATGATATCAGAGCAAAGTTCCCCCCGCCCCCCGCCCCCCCATTGGCTTACAAAGGCCGTCTGTCATCGCCCTCTGCTGGACAACCTGTTAAATGATCCCCCGCGTGCAAAAACACGAGCGCAGCCAGACGAGCGGTTGCGGTTTACCTCGCGGGGCAACCGGCGTGGACATCCGAGACCGGTCGCCTGAAAGCGCATCAGAGAAAGGCAAGCGTCAAGTGGGAGCAGCGAGCGAGCGAGCCGATGGCCCGGCGTGACGTCCCGCGACGTACCCTGACCCAGACGGACGGGCACGCTCTCCGATTTCAACAGGCGGCAATGTTGAGAAGGGGCGGGGCTACGGCTCTGCGGCGCCGACGCGGGCGGCTCGGCGAGCGGGTGCGCTAAAGCGGGCGCGGAGGTCGAAGCGGGGGAGGAGCCGACGTCGACGGCGGGCGACATGAGCTTCCTGCCAAAGTTGAGCAGGCTGCTGGATACTTTGTTGATGTTGAGGGGGGCGCCTTTGGTGCTGGAAGACAAAACGGCAAGTCACAATCTCAAAGCGCATCAAGTCAGCGACCTTGAGAGTTTGGAAAGGTGCTTACAAAGAAGACTACAAGGCGCACCCCCAAAAATAGCGTCTTTTCCAGTGTGCAAGGCCTAAAATGCGCACCCTCAATGGTGTCCTTTTTCAATATAAGGCGCACCGGACAGACAATAAGGCACACTAAGGTTCAATGAATGAAAAAAGTCCTCCAAATATAATAGATCTAGAAAAGATTTGCAAATCTGTGGCATGATGAGGCGCTAGCGGATTTTTTTCTTTGGAAGAAAATCAAGGCTTTCAGGTGCGCCTTCTCGAGCGGAAAATACGCTAACTGACTTGGAATCTATTTGCCAATCAATCCAGAAATACGCTTGTTTGTACCGTGTTTTCTTCATCAGGTCGGCGCCGCGGGTCTCGTAGTAATCCAGGTTCTGCTGGAACCGGTAGTTGACGGGTCGAGGGTGGTTCTCGCAGAAGCATCGAGAGAGGATAGCGTCATTTTTTGACAGCCGCACGCCGTGTCAAACAAGCAGCTGGAAAGAAACGCCTCGGCGCTCATGGCACCCCAAAGCGTCGACGCGCGACGGACGTGAGCGTCCCGCCCGCCTTGCCTCGCCTCACTTTGGTGGGAGCGGACTCAAGTGTGAAAAGTAAGCCTTTGTTTGGGGCCAAACCTCAGCAAATTCGGGAATGCTGCTCAAGGTCACACTTTTCAATTGCCAAATGAATTTAGGGATGCGCTCGGAGGCATTTCTTACTCGAGGATCTCGGAGAAAGAGCGCTTTCCGCAGCAGCGAGTTGACGTCACCCAGCGGCGGGTAGCGCATCAGGAGGCCCAGGCAAGTCTGGAAGTTGCCGGCAATCACTGAAAGGCACACCGTCCACCGATGCAGTACGCACGCGTGTCAAGCCGACGCGCCAGTCGGGCGTCACGTACGAGCGTCTCGGATGTAGAGCAGCATGGCGGCAAAAACAGAATCCACCAGGTCCAGGCTGACGCCGTCGGCAAAGAGAGCGTCCCAAACCACCAGCAGATCCCGGAGCGGGAATTCCCGACCAAACAGCAAACGCACCCAGCGGCTGAAAAGCACAAGGCGGGACGGGATGGGACGGACGGGACGGACGGGACGGATGGGACGGGAGCGCCGCCGCCGCCTCATTGGAAAAAAAAAAACCACGGCGGGAGCGCAACCACTGACATTCCGTAGATTTGAGGGGCGATTTCCAGCCGGTTGAGATGCATGTGCAGCTCCGCGTCGTGTTTCTTCACCAGCTGCTCTTGGATGCGGTTGACTTTGGTCACTATGGCGACGGAGGGCCCCGAGTCCCGCGGCCGAGCAAAAGGGATGCCGCCGAGCGTCTCCTCTTTACCCTGCGGGCACAAAAACGCCGCTCCGATACAAAGACAAACAAACAAACAAACAAAGGCGTACGCGCGTGCAGAAAACTGACCCGTCTCACTTGTCCCTCATAGCAGGAGAACCACGGCTCCGCCGTTTCCATCAGGAGCGAGAAGAGCGCACTAAAGGAAGCACGACAGAAAATGTCCACGTGATATTTGGAACACTTGAGGGTGCAGCGTTTGAAAAGACACCATTCATGCGCCTTATACAACGCAAAATACCATATTGATATATGATTGGTCGGGGGTGCGCCTTGTGTTCCGGTCCGCTTTCTACACAGCAAAATACGGCTATTGAGGACAAAAATAATCCCATTGAGACCGGAAGCCAAAAAGCTCGGGATCGTCAAGCCAGCGACTTCTTGTTCAGCTCACGTACATTCTAATGTTGACAAAGCGGCAAGATGTAATAATAATAAAACAGTTCATTTCTAAGCGCCTTTCAAAACTCTCAAGGTCACTTTACTCACTAGGCGTCGTGTTCGAGGTATCGTGGATTCAACAAGCACTTCATTTCCTCACTGCGGGGGAGGAAAAACAAACAAATAAGACGCCGTTAGCCGCAACATGAGCAAAGATGTGGAGGCTCAATCCCAAGACAAGCTCGACTAGACAAGTAGTAGGTAACAGTCTCAAGCGACCTGGGGCTCGCCGTCTCGCTGGCGTCTTGGAAGGCTTGCTGGTCGCAGTGAAGCACAAAGACAATCGGAGCCAGCAATTCGTGCATCCCCTACACAAAAGAAGAGCAAAAGAGGCTTCATTTGGGCTCAGTCTTCCTCGAACGGCGACGCACGAGCTTTCATTTCGATATCGTTAGCGGCCACAAAACGATGCTTTGCTCGACCGGTCGCCGGCGCTCGTTTGCAGACTCGGGGGACGATTCCATCAGAGGCAGGACTCACTTTTGGCGGGACACAACGACAACATTTGGAGGAGATCCTCCCCACCGACCTGTTTGGTCTTTCTTTTTAGAACCGCAAAAAGTTCTCAAAAAAATGAAGGATCAGTCGCGGGCTGATTGAGCGAGCGTTCCAAAGAAAGACAAAAAGGTTGTTCACAACGAGCGTCTTTTCTGGTATACGCCCGAGTATCACCTTCAATGAATGAACCTGAAAATAGGGCCACCTTGTTAAAAGGCGGAGGCAAAACGGAGTCAGCGGCTGCCGACAGTCGTTGCCACACCTCATTATAAGTTGACACCAAGCGGCGTATAAGGCGCAGGCTGATCTTCCGAAGGCGGCAAATACGCCACCTGCCATTGCGCCATCAATACCGAGTGGAGTGAGCAACATTTGTACGGAGACGGCGATGGAAGAGCCCCCCCCCCGCCCCCCGTACCTGTTTATAAAGTAATTGTTCATTTTCTCGGGCGTAGCAGAAGAGAATATCGGTCAGCTTGCTGCGCACTTTGTCATCCTGGAAGTAACAAATCTCTGGAAAGCTTGAAAAGTCAAAAGAAAAAGATGGTTTGTTTTCTTTTATTTGGTCACATTGGATTGGAATTTCCACACGACGTACGTTCTGAGTACATCTTGCTTGATCATCGCCTTCAGCTCTTTATCTCGGAAGAACTTGTTCCACGGGCTCTGAAAGCGCGACAGTGATCATGAAGGCAGCTTCACGGTCTTATTATTCGAAACGTGGGCGGCGAGCGGTTCGACGTACCCCCTCGTCCTGAGAAAGCGGATTGTTGAGCGCCAAATCCTGTTGGCCCGCGGCCTTACGAGGGTTTGTGATGTGCTGTGAAAAAAACACCACCGAGAATCAAGCATCATCGCATCTGCTTGAGTCTTGGTGACTTTGGGCAGCGGCGGGAAGGAACGAGGAGGTCCGACCCTTTCTTTAATCCGGTCGTAGCGGCCTCGAAGCTCCTCGGTCCTGCCGATCCAGCGAGCGCGATCCTCCGGAAGCGCCTCCAGATACAACTGCGGACAAGCGGCAAGCGGGCTAAAACGGCCCGGGCCGGCCAGCTCAGAGCGGACGGGAGCGGCCGCCGGTCACCTTCCAGCACACGCTGCGAAATCGGCCGCTCCTCAATCGACCGCCGATGCCCGCCTGCCGGATCCTGGACAGGTAATTAGCGCCGGCGAACAACTGCTCCCATTCTCTCCTGAAAGGCAAGGCGGGATCTTCATGTCGAGGGACGGGCCGGCGTCCGCATTTCAAGGCAAACGCGGCTCACCTGTATGAGGCGAACGTTGACTCGGAGTGAGCGGCGCCGTCAAGTGAGCCTCCTGCTGAGACAAACGAGGCCAGTCGCAAATAAACGCAAAGACAGCTTTTCCTTTTTTCAGGAGCAAAGAAAAAAAGACTCCGGACATGGAAACTCGCATTTATAAAGCGGAACTTGAAGAAGAAGAAGAAGGACGGCCAAGGGCGACGTGATGATTCTAACTCTTTTTTTGTCTTTGTTGCCAGTAAATACGTCAAATTTAGCCTGCGGTGCCAACATGCGCTCAAGTCAGGAAGCTGTCTGTCAACATTCATTACAGGAGTGGATCATTCCACAGGGACACTCACAAATTAATATTCAGCAGCGCCGTAACATGACAAGCCCTATTGCAAGACACACACACACACACACACACACACACACACACACACACACACACACACACCCACACACACGCGCTGTGGCAGCCCGCGGATGACACAAATCATTCCAATGTTGAATTGCGAAGAGCACGCACGCACGCACGCCATGTGATCGCAATGGCGGTTTTGGAGCCCACTTACGACTGCGGTTCTTCTCGATGACGTTGAGCGGGTCCGAGCCCGTCTCCTGGCGCTCGTCCGCCCGCAGGGGATGGCGGGTCTCAAAGTTTGGGTGCTGCATTGCCCGACCTGTCGCGTGGAATTCAAAATGGCTTGAGTCAACGTCAAGCGCGGATTCCAATTGGTCAATTGGTGCATATGAGCTGCTGTTTGGGATCCCAAACCCGCCTGGATGTTCATCGCTTTCCCGGCGAGAACGATTTTGCAAAGAGATGCGTGCTTTGAATATTTCATAGATTTGTTTTTTTCATCTTGATATATGGACCGGTCGCGGCTTGGCATCGAAGCGGATTTACGTGGCGCGGGAGATGTGAGACGTCCATGGATGCCACAGCTTCTTTGATTTCAACACAACGCGCGCATTATACCGTGACGTCCCTGATCCACTGGTGAAAAGGATGCTTTGATCGCCTTCTATCTATTTGAGTTACTTCTGAGTTGATGAACGCTGGCGCGTGCGCCTACCGCTGCTCACCCGCAGAAAAACTCATCCTGTGACTGTAAAGTGAGCTTTGAAAATAAAATGTATTATTATTCTTCTTAGTCTCCCAAGGCACATCCAGATGTTTATTAGTTTACAATTGCGTCGCAGAGTTAGTTATGATATTTCTAAATTCAGCAGTACTGCTAAAACTAAACTATCAAAGCCATTTTGACAGGCCTAACAGGCCCAAGCTATTGTATTATCTCCCCCCCCAAAAAAAAATCAGCTTATGATCTGACGAAATGACTTGTTGCTTTTTTCTCCCGCTTGCTGGAACTTGTTTCCGAGTAACACAAAAGGATTGAAGGACCAAATCATGTGATTGCGTTGCACTTTCCTTCAGGGATTGCTTCCATCATGCAATCGAGCATGCTTCGACTCAGCGCGGCCGAGTTGGAAAGGACGCAAAAAAGCACTTGAAATTCCACGGATGCACTTTGACATCACCGCAAATCATACAAGTGTCTTTTTAGACGTGACATGACATTTTGACGCCCTCCATTTAGTTTTTTTTTTTTTTTTTTTAACCAAATGCTGATCGTTTTCTTTGACATCCCTCTCGGAACGTTGGCAGTTGCCATAAACACCTCCGGATCCGTTTCCGTTCGATTGGAGTTGCGGTCTCACCATCTTTGGCATGCATCGTGACAACGCTTTGGGAACGGACAATCAGCCGATGAGGGTTCAGGGGTGGCGTCACCTCACTACATTGCAAATTTAATAGCGCCGCCTCTTTCAACTGCTGGTTTTTTCCCTACAAACAAGCAGCTCACAAAAAAAGACACAGTGTTCAGTGTCGATGACATGATAAACAAGGACGAGCTTGTTCGGAACAGCTTGCTCAGAGCTCTTTAGATTAAAAGGAATCAAACCGATAGACTTTTTTTTTTCCTAGAGGGGGCAAAAATGCTGATAGGCTGAGCTTCAAATATTCGCCACCAAGCTCAAGTGATGTTGAACATTTTAAATGAAGCCTTTCATGCTTCAACAATGATAACATAAGCCGGCGACCGCAGTTCAAACTCGAGTTTTTTCTCCTCCTTTTGTGGATTTCAGCAAGCAGCAATGACAAGTGTGGTCCGCGGCAGGCAGCCCAGCTCAATAAACTCGCAAGGCACTCCTTCAAAATGGAGCTAAGAGCCCACGTATGCGCGAGGTAGGGGGGGGGGGGCACCCGGCCACCCGGCCAGCCGGTTGGCATTTTTAACACTAAACGCTCTACGTCAGTGACAGACAGACAGAATAATCCTTTTTGTTCGTTGTGGTGCACCGTGCAGTGATTATCCATCATGTCAAACACGTGGTTCGGCCGCATAAATGTTTGGAATCGTTCATTTAGTATCTTTTACTTGCTTTACACATTTTAGGTGCACGCAAATTTATAACCGCTTAGGCATGACAGTGATGAGGATCAATAAGCGTCGACAGGTACCTGATCAATGTCACAACACGAATCGACGGAGGGCGTTACGCAAAAAAATATATTTGCGGCCAGGACAAAAAAAACCCAAAACGAAATCTATGAATACTATAAATGCAAAGTTGGATTTCGGTACATCAAAAACATGGACGTCCAGCACATTCATACGAACACGGGGCAGCTAGCGTCAAACTCGGAAGCACAATCGGCATGCAGCGCTCGACGACGTTAAAAAGAAATGGATGAAATGCCAATCGCACGACCGTTACAATCTTAAAAGGGACGAAACATTAGTCACTGTAAAGTGACCCCGAGCCTTTTTAAAGGCACTTGGAAATGAAACGTGTGCTTATAATGCGACGTTAGCACCGCTATTAGCACGACCCCGTTGTTACTTCCGCCACACGCGGCTAGCTAAACTCGAAGGCAGTCAAGCAACGCGAGGAGTCGCGACTAAAATCTTTCCCGCACACAAAATACTCACCCAAATCTTAACGAGCGAAGCGGAGTCCGTGAGCGAACATGTTTGTGACTGCTTTCTGTTGGCGCACGAGCTCCAATCTGGCACTTTTGGAACAAGCGAAGCTTTGGAAGGAGTCGCCAGGCAATCAGGAAGTGCGGGAGAGCAGCTGACTAGTCACGTGGTCGACTGCAGGTAAAGCCACTTGAACACGTGACGTCGACGACAACTACACGCTGAAAATGTACTTGTCATTATTATGTTATTTTTTAGAGAAACATGAAGAAAAACACACACGGTCTTCACAATCCACCGCTCAATAATTCCCCAAATCACAATTCTGCCACAGGCTCAACTTTTATCTGATATAACATCTCTCTCTCTCCACTGCCTGTGCTCATTAACATTTTTTTCTCCAGGTGTGTGTGTGTGTGATTATTTACAAAACATAATTCTTGCTTGGATCTCTCGCTATGTTATTGATTCATTCGATTTGTTTATTTATCGAGAAATGAGGTATATGTCGCTGTAATGACAACTCATTCACTGCCAGATGTGCAAAAATGTGTCCACTCCAGTGCCAGGGTTTTTGTCATTGTCAATTGCATTGCAGGACCTACAAAATATTGAGTTTTAGGACTACATAAACATTTAATACAGTGTTAGAAACCTTAGACTTTCTTCTTTCATCGGGGAAAAAAAACAGTTAATTCCTAAGTTATACGGGTCTGCAGTTATCTAAGCTTGAAATGGGTGCGGCTGTACAAAATATAATACACGGTTTATATAGCGCTTAAACAACAGCTGTAGCTGGAACAAATCGCTAACACGGAAAAAGGGGAAATGCTGCCCTCTTGTGGAAAAGAAAAAACAATTTGGGAATTCCTGACTAAATTCATGAATGGCAGTGTGAATGAGTGAAAAAAAGAACTTTCACGTGAAACGGAGGCAACCATGATAAAAAAAAGGGGAAATGACATAGCATATTTTCCATAGAATTTTAACTAACGTAGCAGGAATATTCAAGACATGATGAGAGAGTCCGACACAATTGCCCTTTTGTCGATATGGGCTCTTAAAAAGGCAATTGCGGTGTGAACAGCAACAGTTCTTTTTGTGACGATGCAATGTGAAGCTATAATGGGGCGGGGGGGCAACATTTGTGAGTCATCCAGTCAAAAAATGTGACATTTGGAATGCCATTCAAAGTACATCAACCTTTTAGTGAGCGTTCGTTCATACACCAGCAGAGGGGAAAAAGACAACGTGTGAAATGATTCTCCCAACGGACACATCCATCCGGACTCCAAAAACAAGGCGAGCGAGCGAGCGAGCGAGTCATAGGTGAACATCATAAATGGGGTTTGAAATGCCGTAGCTTTCATCTTCTTGCTTCATGGCGGGAAGAAGGGTTTGAGTACTAAAATCCACCCCTTTTAAAGTCATGGTGTTCATCTTGCCATTTGTCACAAGGAGTCTTTTCTCCTGGTTCCTTTCTTCCGTTTCGGTCTTGACCTCCTGCTCCCGCCGACTTGTTTCCACGATGGCCGTCCTGGCCGCGCAGCTCTCCCGTCCGCGCTTCAACATCTGACCTTCTGGATAATGGCGAGCGGCTATGAGATCTTGGCTGTTGAAGAAGCCCCGGATGATGCGTTTGGGCAGATCCAGCTGAGCCGAGAGGGTGTGGACCGCCTCCTCGTCCGGATTGAGGCCCACGTCTTGGATGAAGCTCTGCAAAATGCCCAACGTCTGGTGGTTCAATCCCACGTGTTGCAAGTCACCTTCCCGACGTGCCCGCTCCCAAATGCCAAAGCTGTCGTCGTCGCCGTCTTCGGCCTTCGGAAATGGATTTTTCCCCTCTGTGGCCATTTCTTTTCGGACGTCTCCGCCTTCATCGGCCTCCGCCAGCGGATCGCCACTTTGGGCATTTGTCACACTCATCAAAGGATTCCAGTCCAGCGCAAAAGTGCCGTTTTCTTCTTCTTCTTCTCTTCCCTCAACCAAATGGTCGGCATCGCTCTGGACTCGGAAAAATCCCCAGTTGCTTCCGCTTTCCAGCTCGGCGGGCGATGCGGCGCACGGTTGCCGTGGAGACAAACGAGGTCCCGCGTCCGGATGCAAAGGTTGCTGAGCTTGCGGATGGTGCGGCTGGCACAGCAGAGCGTTGCGTTGATACTAGAGAGGGGGAGGAAGAAAATGACAATGACTATATTTCACCATTCAGAGCTAAAGTCGTTGGGAGGTTGTTTGCTGCCGTCAGGAAATACAGTAAAGTCTCGTTATATCGATATTCAAGGGAGTCCGAAAAAATATCGATATAACCGGGACTATCGATATATCCGATATCGATATAACGAGACTTTACTGTATATAGGTGCAAACGTGTGTTCACTCCAGTGCCAGGGTTTTTGTCATTTGCACTCCACAATATTGACTTTTAGATGACATCAACATTCAATTCAGAGTAAGAAACCTTGGATGCTCTTCTTTCATCATCAAAAAAGAGTTCATTCCTAAGTGATATGGGTCTGGAGTTATCTGAGCTGGAAATGGGGGCGTCTGTACAAAACACAATGCGCTCCATACATCGTGCTTTCTTTTTCTAGCGCTTTGAAGCCGAGACAAAGCGCTAACGTGGACAAAAGGCGAATGGCGCCCCCTCGCGAAAGGGAACAAACTGGCAGCTATCCGATCGGCGCCTTATCTGCAAGAAAATCCAAAATCAGACCAAAATATTTGGGAACGCCGCTGCGCGTCATGTTTTCAATTCCCCAATAAATGCGGGAATGAGACGGAAAAGAAGGCCCGTGTATTTTTGAAGCCTTACCAATCCGTTTTCATGTGCGAGGAGTGCACGTCTGTCAGCGGAGTTCTGCGCAGGGATGACGCTTTCCTGCTCGTAAATGGCATCTCTTTCGCTCTGGGGCAAGCTCAGGAAACGGCGGATCACGCACAAGTTATCCCACAGTGTTCGGTTCTCCGGATTGGGTTCTTCTTTCCAGCGAAGGAGCTCACAAAGCCAGCCCTGCGGAACAAAGCCACGCCACGCACGTGTCATCCGCGGCTCCCGTCACGCAAAAGCAAAAAGCTTTTTCCATTTCCACCATTCCCGTACGATACGCGCGCAGCTTACATCCATCTCATGCGGGAAGAGCAATTCCCAGTGAAGCGCATCCAGAAAAGAGTCTTTTCGGAAGTCTTCGCGAATGCTGGCGACACACACAAAAACATGGCCGATGCCCAACCCAACACCAGCGAGCAATACAAAACATCCAGATGCGCCAACAAGAGCGAACACAAAAGATCCCGCATGGATGACTTTGCCAAGCACTCAGATAATATGAGAGAGAGAGAGAGAGAGAGAGAAGTAGGCCTAATGGGCGTCGGAGCAGCTGCTTTGACCATGATGACTGGTGACCTCATGACCTCAATGCATACTGATGCTCGAAAGAGAGAACGAGGGGGGGGGGGATGAAGGAAAGAACATTCCCTCCGTCCCTCGGCGGCAAATGATCCGCCAAAACAAAAGCAATCACCAGCTTACGGGGGCCGCTATGAAATATGAGAAGAATAAACATTCATCGCGTGCCCCGTGCGTACGTCCTGCTGTTTAGTTGTTTGCGGCAGGCGGGAAACGTGTACGCGCCCGCGCGCACGTGCGGAGATTCCATAGCGTCCACGTGGACGTTAATAGGAAGCAGCGTCAGGTGCCGTCGCGGGCGGATGCATTTTGCAGCCATTTTGTTGTCGCTTGGTCTTTCCTGGATAATTCGGGGCCATCAGTGGCAGGCCGTGGATTTCATCAACTAGGCCTTCAGTAGTGCTATGTCGGAATCAATCAGCTGCGCGTGTGGTGCGATATGACTACACGTCCGCTTGGCCAAGAAATGTTAACGGTTGGAATATTTACTAGCAACGTGTGGATTCATGATGGCCTCATAAAATTGCAATATTATTTGCTATTTTTGCTAGCTTCGGAGCGGTCCGACCTTTCTTAATGATGCCATTTTTTTTCTTGAAAAGTCCATCTTAAAAATGGCTTGAACAGTAGACGGGGAACTAAATCCATTTCTTCTTTATTAGGCCAGCGGAGAAGGCCTCGGTCGGGGTAAATCCCTCCCGCTCATTTAGCGCGGTCATACCTGACTCTTGGACACGGCCACCTTGGAGAACAAAGCCTGGGAGACTTTGGCTCGCCTCATTTCCTGCTGGATCTCTTCGTAGATTGAGGCGCTGACGTTGACAACGCAAGCGTCTGTCCTCACGCTTCGCTCCGTCGTCACGGGTGACAATCCGGCCTGCAAGAAGAATGGGGAGGGGGGGGCCCGAGGGCCATTCCGTTACGAAAAGTGCCCATGAGCAAAAGGGAATTAGCCGCTGTAAACTGGCAGCGGGCCAATCTATACAATAGAAAGTTGTTAAAAAGCGCAGACAAAAATAACATCAAACAAAACGAATGTTTGAACAAAATAACCAATTAATTATAGTATTGATTTTGAAGTCATGGCATGATAAATATTGGCTGTTTTTTTGAGGTCACAGAAATGAGCCCAAGTTTCACTCAAGGACGATTGCTGCGTGTGGAGTTTTCACCGATTGGAAAAAAGCACTTGTTCCGTGCGTCGCTGGCGGTTGCCACAGCAACGGAGCCAAGGAATCGGGCAAAGATTTCAACGCGCTGATCAAGTGGGTCAAAGGTCTCGGCTTTGGAGGACGATCCAAAGCTGAAA
This sequence comes from Hippocampus bargibanti, assembly GCF_051943395.1. Classification (NCBI taxonomy): domain Eukaryota; kingdom Metazoa; phylum Chordata; class Actinopteri; order Syngnathiformes; family Syngnathidae; genus Hippocampus; species Hippocampus bargibanti. Next base: position 12,595,325 of record NC_142753.1, read on the forward strand.
TGGTTCCACTTTTCTTATTTGATTCTATTCGAGTAAGACGTCGCTGCAGTTTGGTGCAGATAAAAAAAGAAATAAAAGGCTAACATTTGGCTGACATCAATGAAAGTCGTTTCTTTTTTGTAGCCGGAGTCATCATTTCTTTTCATCAATCGTCAGAATACACACACAAAAAAACAAAGAAAATGAAGCCCCGCAGGATAGTAATGTATGCGCATTGCAATGTCACCACATAAATAAAAATAATAAGCCCGGCAAGCTATGCGCCGCACAGCATCGGCGTCATTACCTGAGTGCATCTTGGTGGCGTGTTGTCGCAGCCCGGCATGAACGTGGTCAGAATTCGCTCTTTCTCCTCCTGGTAGAAGCGTTCTCGTTCCGCCTCGGGTAGCTGCAGGAAGCCGTGCATGGCTCGTAGATTGACCAGCAGGGATTGCGAGGCATTTTCAGGCTCCTCCTCCTTTCGTAGAATCTCCGAGAGGAGGCCCTGTTAGACAAATGTGGCGCATTAAGTCAAGCACGTGTTGTTTATTGGGTCGCTTAGTGCGAACCGATCGCTACCTCCTTCCTATCAATCTCGGATTGGATTCGCCTTTATTAGTCTCGCAGTGGAGAAATGAAAGTAAGACCAAGGGAAAGGAAGGCGTAGAAAAATAAATTACAGGAGCTGCTGCAAAGGCAGCCACACTCGAGGCGCCATCTTGAAGTCACAAGAACAAAAAACAAATAATGTGACACAGACACTCGGTCGCACTTTCTGCGCCCTCTTTGTTGTGTGAAGCGGTTCTAAATGAAATAGGAGAGGATCTAAGCCTCCTTTTCACCAGCGGATCAGGGACGTTATGGTAAAAAACGTGCACGTCTGCCACAGGCTAAATGTTGAAAGCAAACACACAGCTGTAGCATCCATTGACGAAAACAGGCTGTCTCACATCTCCTGTCCCACGTAAATACACTTCAATTCCAAGCCGCGACAGTTCCACATACGCATCGACGCTCTGCACTGACGCTCATTTCTTCTCACCCGTGAAAATGTTGCCCATTTCAGGCGCAAAAAAAAAAAAAAAAACAACACACACACACACAAAATCGTGCTAGAGGTGTCCAACGATGACAGTCAAATGGCACTGACATTCCATCCCGAATCAAAAACAGTGCTGGCGAAAAGCAGAGTCTCCTCAAATGGGAATTTCTATTCAACAGATGAATATTTCAAAGCCAGTTGCAGGCTCGCATCACTCCAAGCGCATCTCCAGTCGACGCACAAGCCATCAAAGTCCTCTCTCTACAAATGGCAGCCATGTAAAAAATGAATGATGTTTCAAGCTAAGAGCTCGACAGCTCGTCGGGGGGGGTCGTCACGCGCCCCCTCCTGTATGACAAACGATCCCTTCCACTTGGAGATGGCATCTTGGAATGACGCCAACTTGCACGGATGATACTCGGGCACCCCAGAGCTGGCAATGGGCGGTGGGGTGGCCTGCTCCGCTTATTGTGATGAAAATGATAATGACCATAATAATATTAACAAGCCTCCTTTGAGTCCCGTTTCTGAATGTAAAGTGGCCTCGGCTAATGTGGCATTTTCACATTCGAGCCGATATGAGATTTGGTATGAAAATGAGGGGGGGGACGAAGGAGGATAAGATTAGAAAAGACAGATTGACAATAAAAGGTCAAATGAATGGAAACTCTGCCAGATTGAAGGATGGCAAAATGGAGGGAGGGCCAGCGCCAAAAGGGAAGCAGAGGTGGCAAAGGATTTCTCCAAGGGCTTGTGATGAGGTAGCCGGCAGCTGCTTCGGTGTTGGCGCCACATTTTTTGCTGCAGAGCGCTGGCGCAACAACGAACGGGCCAAGGGGAAAGGCTGGGGGGCATTGCGGCAAAGGCCACACCGAAATGGCGCCCTCAATTTGGGGGATTTTCAAGTCGCTCGGGCGGGCGGGCGAAAAGGAGAAGGGCTCCTTCAGATACATATACAAGCAAAGAAATAAATAAATGGACGCATACATCAATGCATGAATCCATAAATGCATAAATACATAAATAAATAAATGAATAGCCAAATGGCTGAATAAATAAAGGATTGACTATATGAATAAATAAAGACATGAATAAATGGATGAGTGAATACATGAATAAATAAAGACATGAATAAATGGATGAGCGAATACATGAATCAAATCAAGAAATGAATGGCGGTTTCAGAGTCCGAAGGTGAAGGCTGTTTCAGACCACGGCCTCCCTTCCAGATGCTGTTCCGACCGCCTCAGTTCAAATGTCATCCATCACACCGTGAAATCAACACATTCCTGCTTTTTTTTTTGGTCAAAATACAGACGCTCCCCAACTTACCAACAACTTGAGAAAAACGCTACATACGAACAATTTTTGTCCGCCGAGCTCGTTTACGATTGGCTGCGTGGAGTACGCGAGCAGGGAGGAAATCCCTCTTCCCGGTCGACAAAAAAGTCACGGCTGCCGGCACGTCATTTCATAATGAGGTGCCGGCTACGTCGTCATGCTACCGTTTTCTACTAAACCCCGTTCAGTGTTTGACCTCCAAAATATAGCAGTGAAGCAACTTAGGAACGACCGCTGGGAACGTATCTCGTTCGTAAGGTGGGGAACGTCAGTACAGGCAAAAGAAAAGAGAAGCCTACCGAAGTGACTTTCCCGGCGATTAGCCTACCTGGGTCCTGTTGAAAGCCACTCGCGCAAAAACAGCCTGCGAAATTCCCGCTCTCTTCAGTTCCTCACGCACGCAGTGGTAGATGTCGGTCGGCACGTCGAGCGGGCCCAGGCACGGGCCGCTCGCCGTCTGCTGTTGCGGCCCGGCCGGCTGAGCTCCGTCTTGGCTCCGCCGAGGGCCCTGGGCATCGGCTGCTTTGGGGACGCCTTGGACGGGGGTCCTCCCCGCAGGCGCGTGCTGGAGATATGGCCGCGAGGCCGGCGACGGGCCCCGGCCCGTTAGCATGAGGCGGACGGCGTATTGCCGGTTTAGAATTTGAGTCGCGACTTGCTGTTGAGACCTGCCGACGGTCTGCGCGAGCAAGTCGGCGTCGCAAAGAGTGCGAGGGGGGGCCGCGGCCACCGCGTTGGAGATCCCCCCGTGGAGGTACAGAAGGCCTGAGCTCGGATCCGATGGGCTGCCGTTGACGGGCTGCTGCTGATGTTGTTGCTGCGACGACCCCTCTGGGAAGGCGTCCATCTCTGCTGAGGAAAAGCGCAGGCAAGCTATGAAATCAACTCCTTCGCCGATTGGGCTTCAATGATGTTCCATCAGCCAAAGTGTGACTGGGCTCCACTTCTCAAATTGATTAACATGATATTTCTTAGCCCGTCTATGGCATTTCCCATTCTGCATTAGCGTGAAGCGAGCAGCCTTCAAAGGAAAAGCTTCTGAAACGGCTACCTTTACAGCAGCTCCTGCATTTTGTTTTTCTGCTTCCTTCTTCCCTTTCCTCTTCCTCCACTGCGAGACTAATGGAAGCTAATGCAATCCAATACAATCCAAATTAAAAAGTGTCCTTCTTTTTTTTTTTTACAGTCCAGATGAAAAGTGATTGACGGTTTGCTTTGGAAAGCTCCGACTCACTGTTGCATTTGCTGCTCTTGAAGTGTTTATACCATCGTCCAAACTCCTGACACTTGGTCGCAGAAACGGTGGCGTAGTAGGTGCAATTGACGATGGAGGAGATCATGCTCTGAAACGTGGAAATAGAAGAAAATAAAATCAAACGCATCACACGCTCGCATATTTGATATTCAGGCACTCACGTCTGGGTTATTAAAAAAAAAAGAGCCCAAAGGTAAAGACAATAATAAAGACGGATGAGGGTGCATGCATACAGAAAGACGTCTCTTTCTGGACCTCCCTCTAACTGTCTCTCTCTTCATTTCTCTCGCCCATTTTCCCTCAAGGCCTTCCTGCGCAATCTTTACATCTGATCACACCTTTCATCTTCTCATATTTCTTTTAATCTGTGTCTTGCAAATAAACAGCGACAGAGACTGAAGATGGCGGCGTAGGGAGGACTTTGCCCGTCTCGCATCTTCTCGCCGGCTGAGATGGAAAGAAGAGGAGGAAGATGGCAGATAGCGAGCAATCTCTCTTCTCTCTCATCTGTAAACCCGAGGGGACTAACAGATGCTATCCGCACTTGCCTCTGTTCCAAAGAGGGAAAATGGAGATTGTCTATTTCAGTCGGGCGCGCACTCCCGCATGCGAACTTCCTGTCTAACTATTGGCCCCACACGGTCTGTCATATTACCAGCGATAAGTGGAAAAAAAACCCCGCAGGTTTTGTGTGCGCGTGTCGTACCTGAGACAAAGGACACTCCTTGGCCAGTGTACTCTGGTTCATTTCCTTGAGAAGTTCCTTCAGCGAGTTTCGAACAATCGAGTGGGTCCACTGCTCCGCCGGCAAATCCTCCAGTTTGGGGTAGCTGGATAAATGCCATTTCATATCACGCTCTTTGTAGATGATTGAATGTAGAATGCGACGCAAATAAACCCGTTCACTGCCAGACGCGCAAAAATGTGGCTACTCCGGTGCCAGGGTTGTTGTCACTTTCACTCAAATTCCAGGACCCGCGTAACATTGAGTTTTAGGACTACATAAACATTCAACGCAGCGTTAGAAATCTTCTTTCATCAGGAGATGAAAAAGAGTTGATTCCTCAATTATTTGGGTCTGGAGTTATCTGAGCTTGAAATGGGGGCAGATGTACAAAATAATGTATGTAACAAGGCTCAAATGCTGCCCCGTCGTGGGAGGGGAAAAACCTTGCCAGAGGTACGACCAGTGCTTTACGGTGCTCCGCGTCATATTTTCAATTCCGGAATAAATTTGGGAATGGCAGTGATGGAGTTCAAGGGCGTGCGAAACAAATAGCAATGAGGATTTGCACGTACGTTTGCAGCTGTATTTTAAGGGTGATAACATGGTGGACGTCCTCCAGCATGTCAGCCACGGTGGCGTCCGGAGCATTTGTCACACTGGAAAGAGGCAACGGTTTCCACTTGCCCACCTGGATCAAACCTGATACAGACACACATGCACATGCACAGAAATTATAGATTAGATTAGCCGTTACGAGTCTCCTCCGTACTTATTTGTCACGTCTTTTTTTTTTTTAATAATGATACTAGTGCAGCCTGTTGTAGCAAAGACAAATTCCTCGTGTGTTCTCCATACTTGGCGTATCACGATGATTGCGATTTCAGTGTGTAGGATCTCGAAGCGTCCAAGGTATGTCAGACTTGTGTGTGGCACCTTTGGCCTGAGCGGCGGAGCTGTGTGAATATCCCAGCGTCAGCAGGGCCGTCTCGATCAGCTGGTTGAAGAGCAGATCTCGCTTGATCAGGACAAATTCCGCATGCTCTTCTTTCCTTTCTCCCTCCGTGGGATTCTCCGCGTGCTCCACCACGCAGAAGACAGGCACCGAGCTTCCTGGCGCGGGAGTGGAGACCATAGTTCAACGATACGCCGTGCTTTTGTTTTAAATCATAATAATACATTGGTAGTCTTTCAAAACTCTCAAGGAATAGTTGACCGCCACGTTGTTTTTTTTAGCATTCAGGATGTGTCCTATTTTACCTGTGGGCTGATGATGAGAGTTCCTGCGCTGATGCCTTCCCGTGTTGCTTTTCTGGAGCACGTAGGAGGGGCTTGCCTGCTTACTTCTCTCTTGGACCGCGGCGCTTGCCACCCCGTGTTGCTCCAGACGGGCCATCTTGGTAGGAGGGGGCCTCAGGTCTGCATTGGGATCGGCGCCCTCTGCTTTCTTGGCTCCGTGACACAGGGGGTCCATCTGGGGAGTCACACTGCGCACACAAAATCCTTTCCGGTGAGTGAACGGGGACTTGGAAGCGGGCGGGGGGTCTGCTCTTCGTTCATGCGGATGAAATAATAAACGAGCTGCATGGTAAACTCGGCCGCATTCCTGATATCGCTTGCCATTAGATTTCAAATGAGATTCCAATTCCAAAGATACTTCATGACCTTCCCTCGGATTGCACCCATCGGCTTCCTCTCCAGTCATAAAAGCAGCCCGCTTTTCCAAAACAAAGCCGCTCTTGAGCCACATTCAAATAAGCCACTGCATCCCCACGCGCAAAAATAACCCACCGGCGACGGTTTTTTAACCCTGAAAGTTGAATGGAAAGCAAGCGTCGCGCAAGCCAGCTCAATCGCGCCTCAGATGACGGCGCCGCCAGTCCCATCGACCTTCGACGGCGTCCAATTCATTTGAAGCGTACCTCCGAAGACCCTCCTCATCTCTGCATTGCTTCGTGGCGCCACGGGGACGGTCTCGGTCCCGCGCGGAGAACAATACGCCGCCGCTCGCTCAGCCTCTTCTCAGATTTAGAGGCGTGCACACACGGTCTCTTGTTTTCCTGCTTCTCCTCCAAAGACCAGAGTGCGCGCCCGCGAGTGAGCGAGCGAGCGAGCGGGGTGGGTGCTTCAGGGGGGCTGCGAGGAAGGGGCTGGGGGCTTTACGGGAGCGGGGAGGCCAGCTGCATTAACATATGGCGTCATCATGAATTCACTGGCGCGCTCCATAAATGTATTAAAATACATCTCTTTCCTTTGAATTCTGCAGCATGCTGCGCAGCGCCTGTACTGTAACATTCATGTCGATTTTATTTTATTCATTTATTTATTGAGGGCGGGGGAGGGTAGCGGCATAAATAATAACGTGGATACCAAACAAAGGTCGACTAGTGTTGTTTTTCACTTCTGGTCACTTTGCATCCTCAAGCGGCGCTTAACTCATTCACTGCCAGACGATGTGCAAAAATGTTGTCATTGTCACTCAAATTCCAGGACCCACAGAATATTGACTTTTAGGACGACGACATAAACATGCAATGCAACGTAAGAAACCTTACAAGCTCTTCTTTCATAAGAAAAAAAAAAAAAGAGTTAATAACTAAATGATTTGTTTGTTATGATTTAACAACAGCTGAAGCTGGAACAAAGAGCTAACATGGACACTAAGGGAAATGCTGCCCCTTGTGGAAGGGAAAAAACATGGGCAGAGGCCATGGCCAGCGCTTTATCGGCACCCAAACAAGAACAAAACCAAACCCACGCTCGACGCCATCTTTTCAATACCCGAATAAATTTGGAAATGGCAGTGACTGAGTTAAAAGTCGCACGGTTGACTCTTAACATTGTTATTCTACCTTGCTATGTCAATTATATATTTGTCATCCATAATCACCCCTATGATGCACTTCTCAGTCCTCTCTGAGAGTGAGACAGAGAGAGAGAGAGATGGTGGTGTCTGTTTTCGGGTTAAATGCTGACATTATATGCGTAAAATGTCCCTTTGAGTGATTAAATCTCCCACGTCACACTATTTTACAAGCGACTTGATATGTTGTCAATGAGCCCGGCACGCTAAATGCTAATTAAGGCCATTACATGCTCACTGAGCATGTTAGCGGCGCATGGCGCAGAACGGCGGGACACTGTAAGCTTCGTCTCGGGAGACACCCGATGAGTCGTGTTAGCTCTCCCAATTAGCTTCGAGTTTCATTGCGGTCGCGGTTCGTGAGTTATGATATGCTTGCTGAACCCAGTACGGAATTTGATTGACTTGTGTTTACTTGTTTTTGTTTGGACACTTTGCACACCGTTAGCCTCCTTGTCCATCAAAACTTTCTTCATAAACTCCATCTAGTCCAGAATTCCTCAGCCCGGATCATCACAAAAAAAACATCCTTTCACCCCCTCATCCCCGTCCTCCAGCAGCTCCACTGGCTCCCTGTCAAAAAAACATCTATGTACATTTAAAGCCATCCATAATCTTGTCTGACCGTCTTCAAATTCCAGCTCCTTTCTTATTTATAATGATAGTTATGGGTTTATTGTTCTGGTGTTTATTGTTGTTTTTGATTGTAAAGTGTCCTTGGGTGCTTGGAAAGGCTCTTGTACTGGTAAATTAAATGTATGATGTGTTATCATAATCATTCACAAAGACCATTGATTGGAAAGCGGTGCCAAACAAGCGAACATTTTTAGCTCACGTTAGCATTTAATATCTGAAACGTGATGAAGTTGCCAAACAATTTATGACTATGAATAAAAAATATGGCATTGGCCAAAGTTGCACTCCATTCCATCAACAGCAGAGGGCGCACTCCACCATATATTCACCACTTGCATCTTTTGTCAACCGTATTTAGTAAACAGGCTCCAAAAACTGTCATCATTTGACACTCCTTCAGCACAGATCAGTTCACTCTTTCGTGCACCCAAAAAATGGTATCCAAAAATAAGGGGTGACAGTGAAGATGTTAGGGGACATCGCGGCTGTGAAGCGTGACGTATAAAACTTCAACCACTATTGTGTCCCCCAAGTGTGCAAATTAAAAAACAAAACAAAATATCATTGTAGGAAGGGGGGAAAGTGACATTGACTCACGTGTACGCCAATTATCTGAGAAAAGGGTCAGTCTGCCGCCATCTTGCCGGATTTGCGCTCTTTCCCTTGTGCACCTCTCTCAGATTCACCTGCAGGTCTGACGTCACGCCTGCCAATCCTAAACAATGATCTTCTGCTGCATGACCAACACTGTCCCAAATGACACGTTGTCGCCATCTTCTGGTCAGTATGAGTAATGCTGTGGGAAATACAAAATGAATAGATTGAGTTTTTTCCCCCCTGTGGCATCTTAGGCTGCTAAATTCTATTTTGCTTTTAGAAGTCAAAAGACATAAGGGAACGATTGTTTTTGATGTTCCTACCGTCCAAAGTGTTCCAGGAGAAAGAGATGGGAGGTGATTTGGCAGATGCTCCAGTAGCATGACTCGACGGAGCGGGAAGCCAGCATTCATCGGCGCTTTCTGACGCAGCTATTGTTCTGAAACCCGAACACGGGAGCAACTCAGACTCATTTATCAAACGTGAGCTCCATCGGCCCCATTCACGTCCTCTCCTTTTGTCTCCAACGCAAACACAGCAGCTGGCTGGCATCTCACACACACACACACACACACACACACACACACACACACACACACACACACACACACACACACACACACACACACACACACACACACACACACACACACACACACACACACACACACACACACACACACACACACACACACACACACAAATCAAATGGCTCAAACATAGACTTTTGGTCTGGAGTTATACAATCTTGAAATGGGGGCGGCTGTCCAAAATACAATGCAATACATATGTATTGATTTCATATAGCGCTTTAACAAACAATGGAACAATAGAACAAATGAAGCGCTAACATGGACAAAAAGGGAAATGCTGCCCCCTCTTGGAAGGCAAAAAAACATTGCCAGAGGTCTGACCAGTGCCTTATGGGCACCCCCCACCAAAAATTAAAAAATCAAAAAAAAAAAAAATTGGAATGGTGCTCCACGTCATATTTTCAATTCCCGAATAAATTCGGGGATGGCAGTGAGTGAGTAAAAAAACATTAAAAAAAAAACAATTAATCTTAACTTCTGACGAACAGTCATGTTGGTCATTTATTAGCATAGCAATTCTTGTACCAGATCTCAAAATGGAAAATGAAGGGTTAAACGATTGATCCCAGTACATCCCACGTGCAGCTTCGCGTCATCCAACTGACTGGACACGAATGCCAAGCAACGCAAAACCTCCTGGGAGGAGAGTCGGGATTGGGTTTTTTCTTCCTGTTCGGGATCCCGCGAGTGCCGTCCGACAAAACCGCCACAAACTCATATCGTACGCAAGTCTTGCATTGTTCAAGGTTAAAAAAAATACATTATTTTGGTGTTGATACATTCATATAAATATAAAAGTTGCAAAGATTGTGCATTTCGACATGTTGTTCACCCCAAACAACAACTCGGCCGCAAAAGCCTTGAACCGATGTTACGATGGCTCTGCTTCAACAAAGTATCGAGCAAGTCGCATCCTGCAGACAGCTGGCTCAAAATGTCACGTTTGGTTTGGAGTGTTTCATTCTTTCAATGGAAGGGTCAAAGGGCGAGCCGGTTTCCCTTGCTCGGGACATGCGGCAGATGCCAATGTGCAACCATGTACAGTCTAGCTACGAGCCCCCAAAAAGTGCTCTGAGAAGCATGCGGAGCGAGAGTGAAAGAAAGAGAAGCAAAGCCTGCTCAGTGTGACAGACGACAGTGTGACAGCCCCAAGCCCGCAGCCCCCCTTCAGTTGCCGGAGGCCATCACCCGACCCGACTCCCCCCTTTTCCCCAAGGACCAGTGGTTAAAAAAAAATATGTCCGGCTTCTTGTCTCTCATCCCTGCAAGGCGGTGGATAATTCCAACCAATCGGGGTTGGGCGTTGGGGGTCGGAGGGGAGGGTCCTCGGGGAATCAAAGTGCGAGTTGGGGAAAGAGGGTGTAGTTGGCAAAAGATGGCTTTTCTCACCAAATGGCCGCTTCCGCTAAAGACTTGCTCCTCAGCAAGTATTGTCTTTTGTAGCCTTCATTTTGACAGCGTGGGGAGGGCCGCGCACCTGCCATTTTGGCCCTGGAAAAAAGGTATAAAATCGCAATCATAATAAAAATCGCACCCTCAGAAAGAGTCGACTGTGTGTCTATTGCTTCAAAATGTGTAAGCTGCCTCAAAGGGTTATATTTGGGTGGCGGGAATACATTGATAAATTGCTATCAGCTAATGCTAACGAGTCATACGTTGTCATGCAAGTGGATTTTCTTATTGCGCGTCTCCAAACGCAAAAAAAAAAAAGACATCATCCATTGATGTGATGGGGAAAAAAAATCAATAAAAAATAAGTTTCCGCAGGCTGGCTACAAACTCTTGGTTTGGTTGTGGTACATCTGCATGAATCCACAGCGAGGGGAGCGCCCGGAGCCCCACCGCGGGTCTGCGTCACTCCCGTCCTGCCTTGACCCGATAGAGGTAGAAAAGCCGTCTTTGCAGGGGTGGGACGGAGGCCGCCCGAAGGGCGAGGAAGTCACGCGTGCTTCTGCCGTGACGCAGGAGACCTGCGCTTGAAAGGGACTCGGGGCGGAACCGAGCGGCGGCGCGGTTCGGGGGGGCCGCCGGGCCGTCCAGACGGAGGGAGGGAGAGGGCGGTCCGCAGGAAGGTCGCCGCGAGGGGAACGCGCCAGCGCGGCTTGGGTCTCCGTGAGCTGGGCCATCCGCTTCATCGCCCGGCCCAGGTCCGCCACTTCCCGGCCCAGGTTTAGCACCTGTCAGGGTCAACAAAAACAACGGCCAAAGGAAATCGCAAAGGGCAGTTTTCCCTTTTTATCTGCTGTTTGGATTTTCAAAGGGTCACCTCCACGACATCCCAAGGAAAATCACCAGGAGAGAGCATTCCCCCCCCCCCCCTCTAAATAGGCTTTTGGGCTCCTTGGGGTCATTTCAAGCCCCTCCCCTCCATCTATTGATCAGACATGGACATGAAAACACCCGCCGTCGTGAACCAGCGCCATTAATGATATGTGTGGCGAGGCGAGGAGGCGCCGTGCCCCCGCGTGTCGACAGAGGGCCACGAAGCCGTGCCAAGGCGCCATCTGTCTCTGTCGCTTGGAGCGTTCATTGCCATTCATCGGGTCAATCATGCATGGGGGGGGGGGGGGGGGGAGGGAGAAAGAGAGAGAGAGAACACCGGCAGATCGCGAATCACCCGCTACTGTGGGTGGAAAGCGAGATGATCGCTCAGTTGTGACCGCGCCGCACCGGCCACAAGATTAGGCACACCCCCAGCCAGGGATCACGTCTCGATCAAGACGGACTAGTAAAGGGGGGGGGGGGGGGTAAATCTGGAGGTGCTCACACAGGCCGCCGTAATCAGTGGCGGCGACCAACGAGAAGCCCGAATCCAAAAATAGAAACGTGAGAGCGACAGTTCAATCTGACACGCCGGCGACACGCTGGCCGTTCTGCTTGGCCGCCTCGGAGAGGGGGAATTGTGGGAAGCGGTCAGCCAAAAGCAGCATCGTATGAGCGGCACGACGTGAGGCACACCTGGACCATCTCGCATGCTTGTAATGCTAGTTTAGGGATGCTTCCTGTTGATGTCGCCCACTTTTTTTTCCTTTGGTGGAACAAACTCGCCTGTTGGTTGAGATGTCGGAGTTGTCCTCTGGTGTCGTCCGCCAATTCCGCTGCGCTGACGACTTGTGGCATTTCTGTCACCCCCCCCCCCCCCCCCACACACACACAAAAATAAATAAATACATGTATGACAAACCAGTCGCAGTTTTTTTAAACATCATCTGGCAGTGAGAAATTCCAAAAAGCCTCATTAACTCATTCACTGCCAGATGATGTGTCCCCTCCAGTGCCTGGGTTTTTGTCCCTTGCACTTAAATTCCAGGACCCACAGAATAGTGAGTTTTAGGACAGGATAAACATTCAATTCAACATAAGAAACCTTAGACTGTCTTAATTCCTAAGTTAGATGGGTCTGGACTTATGTGAGCTTGAAATGTACAAAATACAAATAGCAAAACCCAAATAAATTCGGGAATGAGTTAATCATCGCTCAACAGGCCAAGGCGAGTATTTCGACGGATTGCGCGTGGCGACGCACCTGCGGTGGATGATGAGGCACTGGTGGGATCGTTGTCACGGAGACCGAGGAGGGAAGCAAAGCCGGGGAAAGGCGGCAGACTTTCCGTCCCGTCGGCGTCCTCGGTTCCGTCCGCTATTCTGCGCGGAGGAAATAACGCGTGAGCCAAATAGCGACAGGCTAAGGCGCCAGCTATCCAAAGATTGCTTTTGTCCAGGTAATTTAACAGTCCGTCCGATGTGGCGCAGATCATGTAGCAAAATGCGCTAATCGCAATAGACTAGCGTTGGTGCTAGCGCAGGGCAGTTACAAAGTTGCGCCAGTGGCTGTCAAAATGCGTGGATGGCGCAACGCATCCCTGCACTCTTGAAAGTGATCCAAACCGACCTGGGGCCGAGGTGGGAAGGCTTGAAAGGGAGCGCCGTCCTATCCGGGCTCATCCGGCCAGACTTTGCACCGCTCCGTCCTGCGTTCCCGCAATGGCCTCGGCCCAGGAGGGTCGCCGCTCTGTTCCGCCCCGTCGACAGACACTCATCACCTTCCCTCTCGTCCCTCTCATGTGCCCCCCGGGCTTCGGCCGGAGGCGGGCCACCCTGAACCGGTCGCCCGTTCCTCTTCACAGCTGGCTGGAGATGGAGGGAAACAATCAAGTCAGGGAATCAGATTTGATGGATTGATTGGGAAACGTGTGAAGACATTCATCCATTTTGAATGGCATCAACCTGCACCGGTCGACGCACATCGGAGACAAAGAAGTGCATATCAAAATGATAATTCAACCCCGGGAGAAAGTGCTGACAACTTGCGCCCTGTTTTGTTTTGCATGAATAACACATTTTAATGAAGATTACAGTACCGTAATAAGGGGTTATGGTCAAGACTTAAATATTGATTGACCCAACACGAAGACAAAAAAACATCTCAAGCACAAAGTTGACGAACGTTTCATTGATTTTTTTTACCCCGAGTGCAGCCTGAGTGCTAATTGACCCGACATTGCAACAACAAAGTCATCCCCCCCCCATCCCCCTGCCTCAGAGACGCCTCCATTATTTGTAATGTAGTACCTGAGGATCAAGAGCTGCTGTGGACAGTCGAGCCTTCACCTGGAAGACAGCCAAAGAGAAGAGAGGGAAATGTGCCTTCCCGAAAGACAAAAAACAGCAATCAACCAGTATCTGGCTGCTCTTTAAACAGGGCCGCAAAAGCATTTTCTGCCCAACATGGAATTGGGCATCAGTATGTCTGACTCACGTGTGTCTCTTGTCCCTCCCTCAGGTTGTAGGTGAGATCCTGCTGAATGTCTTGCACGAAATGATGCGAGTACTCCGGGTAGAGATCCAGTACCTCGTACAGACCCTTCAAGTTGATACACTGCAGGTCGCAGTAGGTCAGCGCTTTCACATCCGCGTTGGTTTTGATCACTCGCTCGTCTAAGGAGAGGTTGGCTCCAATCAAGTCTCCTTTACCTTGTTGGTCCCACGCACAAATGAGGGGGCGGCATATGGGATGAAGGGACATCGCAGGAGGTGCCACAGAAGACAGAAAAAAAGCATTCCAAATTCTGTCCTCGATTGACTTTGTAATGATGCAATTAAGTTATCCTCACCCAGGAGGGAATCAACACGCACACACGCACATACACGGGTGCGTCGCGCATATTGATTCTAGGTGAGAGTTGTTCCTCGCAGATGTTTGTGGATAGAAATACTCATCATGGGAATCAGCTTGGTTTAAATTGCTGTGACTTTCGGAGAATTACCCCGTTATTACGGAGAAGTACCCCACCTCCCCCCCGCTGATTGAAAGCCGGAACAAAAAGAATCACTTGGAAAAAGTTCATTGTTTTGTGTCGACAAAGGCAGCAGCCACGTGGCGTGTTTTCATGCGGGCCGTGCGTGGTTTGCTTTTGCACTCATTAAGGATCCAAAAAAATGCTTTGGATAAAAATACACTCAGATTTGAATTATTATACGCGCAGATTTTTTTTCGCAGACTTGCATCTTTGCTGAAAACTTTAGCTCATTAAATGGGAGGTCGACATTTTTATCACAAACTTGTTTGTGTCGTGTTTCATTGCAGTTTTGCAAACATAACCAATGTGTGTGTGTGTATAGCTAGCTATCTCGCTACCTATCTATCACGCTAGCTATCTCGCTTGCTAGATAGCGAGATAGATAGATAGATACCTAGCTCGCTAGATAAATAGATGAATAGATAGACAGATAAATAGGATAAAACCTGATAGGATAAACAAAGGATTTAAAAATATGAAGAAAAAAAAGCTATAAAACATAAAAAAATGTAAAAAATAAAAAACTTGGTGGAACTGACCGAGTATTGCCAACACCATGTCGTTCTTCAGGACCTCCATGCTCCCGGAGCATACGAAGAAGATGGCCTGCAGGGCGTCGCCCTCTCGGAGGAGATACTCTCCGGGAGCACAGAAGGTGGTCTTGATGTGCAGCGACAGCGAGCGCAAGCAACCCCGGCTGGCCGAGGCAAACAGGGATAATTCCAGGATCTCTTTGTTGAGGTGCATGGTGATGTCGGAGCGGAGTTCATCCGGGAAGTCCCTCAGCAGCTGGGAAGACCACCAGAAACATTCCTGAAAATTCCTGAACACACTGATTCGGGGTAATTGAGCGTTTTTCCGGTGTAGAAGGTGCACCCAAAAGCCTTCATTTTCTTAAAAAGATGATGACCCAGCGCCTTATATGCAGGCGCGCCTTACACGCCGGTGTATGGCAACGGTGTGCCATACACATCAAATAGAAGGCCAAAATATCCGCGAGAAGCTTTTGACAAATGCTCAACATATGAGCTGCTTGTCAGGATGACAATCTGGAAGTCGGCAACCAGAAGAGCGATCAATGAGCCATCGGGGCCGAACCCACTGTAATCAAGAGGCTCATCTTTAATTCATCTGTCTGAGATTCATCAGGATGGCTCCGTCTCGGCGTCGCCGCGCGAGGGTGACAGCTGTCTCGCCGCCGCCTGCCTCAATTCTTGCGGGCCTGGGCTCAAGGTGGCGACGAGACGCCGTTCCTCGCAAATTCATTTTGGCCAGCAAAAATATGTCCTTATGTAACCTAAGGTTTGAAAAGACACCATTGATTGGGGTGCGCCTTATACACCAGAAAATACGGTGAATGGAACACCAACAAAATGAAAATGCATACCAGCAGTTTAAGGGACGGAATTAGTTTCTCCGCAATTCCAAAGGAGACAAAACCTCTCTAGTTTGTACCTCATTACAGTCGATGCCGTTGTTGACTGACCAGGTTGTCTGAAAATACTCCAGCATTCGCTGCTTCAGTCCGTGCGGCAGATGATGCACTCGGATAAAGTCCTTGAGGTCTTTGGTCCTGGTGTGATACTGGGACCAGCGGGAGTACATCCTCTGGATTATGGCTGTCACATTGCCAAAGACCAACGCGTGCATCAGCGCTGCGGGAGGAAGAAGGGGAGAAAACAAAAATCCATGCATTTGATTGCGTATGGGAAAAGTGATGGCTTGAGAACATTGTGCAAGAGTAAGGATGCAGGGGTTTTAGAAAACCCCGCCGCCGCCGTGACCTCTTTCCGCCCTCCAAACGCAAACGGCAGGTCAACAAGCCGAAGCTGGATCGCACTGACCCAATTCGATCGACTTGATGAATGAACCTGCTACATTTTACACAGGCGGCAGGGAATTGCGCTATTTCAGCGACTTAAAAAGTCCCCGCAAAACAATACAAGATCATAATATCCCCGGCGTACCTCCTATGAGCATGACGCAAATGGAAAAGATTTTCTCCACGTCCGTGTTGGCCGACACGTTGCCGAAACCCACGCTGGTGAGACTGCTGAGGGTGAAATAAAGCGAGGCCACGTAAACGCTGCGGATGGCGGGCCCGCTGCTGGTGGCGGTGGTGGTGTTGGCGCCTCCGACGGGGGAGTACGGCGACTCCAGACGCTTGGCCAGCTCGTGCAGCCATCCTGGTGAGATGACGGAATATTGCTTAGCCCGTTTGCCCCCACCACCAGGCGCTTCGCAGTATGAGGTGCTTTGAATGGCTGATTTTAAAACTTGCTTTCATATATTGGGTATTATAAGGCGCATAGAGAGTTTTGAAAGGTGCTTAGAAATTAAAGGTATTATTATTACTGTGTTCTAAAAATTAGCCATAACTGTGGCTGCACTTGCACCACGCATCCACTAGATGGAACAACGCTAAAGATAATACAATAGAACTGTGGCAGCTGTAACAAAACATGTGTAAGTAATCTGAATTTTGATCCATATCTAAGGCGCATCGGAGGAGAAGGCAAACGGTTGAATGCTTTTTGCTGCGTCTTATAGTGCGATCCATTTCAACAGTTTCAGTGCTTGCGCTGAGTCGTTATGACAATTTTTGCCACTAGGACGCCACACAGGATGCTCAGTCTTCAAAACAGAAAAAAAGTGGCCGGAAGGAAGCATATCAGATGTTTTGGGAGTATAATGAATTCCCGGGTCAAGCCGAAATGAAGACATGCAGATGATCCCCGGAGACACTGATGAATGGTAATTGGACACAAGCAAGCTCCAAAGCCGATTCGGCGTCCAAAATGCATCATTAGGACACGACGCATTCATCCTGCCTCCTGTTTTTTCTTTTTCTTTGGTGTTGATGGCACCGATACGCAATAATTGGTCAAGAGGAATCGGTGTCATTCTCCTCAGTGCTCGCGACCAACGCTGACCCGGAAACCATTTGTGAGGACAACAGCGAGGGGTAATTACAAGCGGCGCAGTTCATCAATACCGACGAGGGGTCCCTTCTCATTAAATGGGGGAAGCCTCGGCTTGAATCTGAAATTCGCACAATCAACCCGTCCGTCTCCACAAAACACTGCAATCGATAAAAACGACGACTCGTCATCATCTAAATGTAGACGCTTAAAAAAAAACACAGCCATTTTGTCGCATATACAGTGAATTAAGTTCGAAAAAAAAAAAAAATTAATATATACAATTTTTTTTCCAGGTGAAGGAATTTCCGTTTGAGAGAAGTCCTTATGAGAGAATACTTACTGTATTTTTGGTCCCTTCATAATAGTATTGTGAGGGCTAAAACGAATGTGAAATTTTCCATTGCTCACCGATATCCCAGTTGTAGGAGTTGGCCTCCATTTCCATTTTCCCGATGATGTACCAGATGCAGGCCATCCAATGGGCCAGCAGGGCGAACACGGACATGAGCAGGGTCAGCACCACGGTGCTGTGCTGCGAGTAGCGGTCCATTTTCTGAAGGAGGCGAAGCAAACGCAGCAGGCGCACCGTTTTTAACAAGTGCACCACGGACACCTGGTGGAAAGAGATGAAAAAGAAATCAATAAAAAATGAGGTGTGATCAAATCCAACCGTTTGCAGATGCAGTTTGTTGGTTAAGAGGAAGTAGTCTTTCTTTATGTAACCCTTTGCAATGAAGCCACACGGCAAGTACCGCATTTTCCGGCGCATAAGGCGCACCCCCAATGAATGCTGTATTTTTTTCCATATGTAAGGCGCACCGGAGTATAAAGCGTACCTTCAATGAAGGACACGTTTCCCCAGATATAATACACAAATATATAAAAGTTTTCCAAATATAAGGCACACCACATGATAAGGCGCTACGGTAGAGGCTGAGGATCCGTTTTATATATCCCGCCCAGCATGAACTGCGCACGACTTGTGCAGGGCGAAATGGAGTCGGTGGCTGCTGACAGTCGTGGCGCAATATGACTTCACTTGTAAGGCGCACCGGCGTATAAGGTCATCTTTTGAAGTCAAATCAAGGCTTTTGGCTGCGCCTTATACACCGGAAAATACGGTATATTTGGGCGCCTGAGTGGGGAGTACGAGCCAGTGGGACATAAATGCTATCCAAGATGCAAAGACCTGCGTCATATTGCAACTCGGAAGGGTAAAGAAGGACATGGATGATGAGGGCGTTTGAAGAAGAAAAAAACCCTTTGGGGTTCTTTCAGTGGACAGCTTATCGCGCGTTCATGGTCACATGGTGCGTGGAAGGCTTCAAGAATCAATGTGCGGTCATTTCTCATCAGAGCTGGCCCAAAAAGACATTTCTTGCTGTGAGAAATTGCGCGGTAATGAACCCCCCTACCAGGCCTCGGGGAGCGACTTCATCTCCCCACCACCATCCATCATCGACGGCGAGGCCCTACCTCGTCCACCAGGAAGCCGCAGAAGAACCTCCCATAACGTTCTGCCTTTCTCCATCAGCCATATTGCTGCCTTCATCTCATTCGTGTCGCCTCACTCCAAATTTCCCCCCGCCACTCCATTGCTCACCGTTTCTCACATGGGATTCGTTTACTCACATTTAAAGGACACCTATCGGCAGCAACGTG
Organism: Hippocampus bargibanti; assembly: GCF_051943395.1. Lineage (NCBI taxonomy): Eukaryota > Metazoa > Chordata > Actinopteri > Syngnathiformes > Syngnathidae > Hippocampus > Hippocampus bargibanti. The sequence continues at coordinate 12,614,241 of NC_142753.1, forward strand.
TGCCTCTCCTCATCACAAGAGTGATGGACCGACTCGACAACATATGCTAGCGCAACGGCTTTCGGGTGAGTGGAAGGAAAAAGGCCTTGTCAGGCAAAGTGTCAGTTGGCCAAGGTCAAGTGGTGCATCTCCAACTAATTGCCGGCTTGCCACTTTGCACTCCGCTTTCCTCAGAGGGCGTCGAGCGCTTGAGTCGGGCTGCGCGGGGGGAAAAACAAAAGTTTCACCACGCAATCAAGTTGCCTCTGCGTGCGCAATCGATAGAGAGAATCAAGGAGGCGGCGGAGCAGCGATGGGAACCAGACCCGCGCCAGAAGGCGCTGTGTCCAGGAATGTCGGATGGGCTTCGTTAAGGCCTCTGTTGGGCAAGATCGTCAGGTCTTGACATCACTTGACGTTCGGGTGCCTTAAAAACCTTAAATTAGTTCCGTATGATTTGTCTTCAAATATGGTAATAAAGCCTCCTCTGCTGAAAGTTGAACGAACTCTCATTTTCAAAGCCAAAGCGATCGTATCGACGATATGCAGAGGCTACTCACCACGCTGACTTTGAAGGCATAGAGCAGGTCAAAGGGCAAGGCGGCCACCAGGTCGATGACGAACCAGGTGGTCAGGTAGTGAAAGCAAATCTGCCGAGCGTCAAAGATCACCTGGCCCGACTTGCTGACGTAGGTGGTGCGGAAATTGAAGACAATGTCTGCGGGAGAGTTTTTACATTTTAGGGATGGACATTCAGAGAAGGCTGACGCACGAAAGGCACGCAAACGAAAAGGCCAGCTCCCGGGCGAAGGTTTGTAACGCACCCAAGATGAAGAGAATCTCCACGGCGATGTCACTGACGGTCGTGCTGCGGGTCAGGTCGTCGTCGTCGCCGATGAAGCAGACGTTGTACGGCACGGTCGCCGCCACGTAGAAAGTGGCCAGCAGGATCAACCAGTCCCAGCCGGCCTTGCATGTGCTGTAATGCGGCAGGATGAATTTGGACTTTTTGGCATCTGCTACCTTGTACTCTGGAAGGGCGGGGGGGTCGCCAAACACATTCTGGACAAGACACACAATTCAAATGGACATTTGGAACACAAACAAAATACAAACGCAATCGACGCTGCCCGTGTTTTGAATGTTAGCATGTGGAGAGGATACCAAGCCATCTCATTTCATCTCAACAATGCCCGTTAGCTTAATGCTAACGTATAGCACGGAACAGAATAGTTGTCTTTTTAAATTACAACCCCAATGTGCGCTAGGCTGTTCCGAATGTGAGCATGGAAGCGTTGAAAGAAAGGCTGCTAGCTTAATGCTAACACGCAATAGCTAACACAAGTCAGTTGTATTTATTTGTGTATGCATGGATTTATTTGTGTGTTTATTTATTGTTTTATGTATGTTTCCTTTGTTCAGTTTTTTATTTATTCATTCATTCATTTGTGTATTTATCACTGTGTATTTATTCATTCATTCATGTATTTATTTATGTATTATGTAACAAATGAATGTTTATTCATGTATATATTCATTTTTTGCTTGCGATATCTTAAGTTTAAGTTTGCTCTTCTCTCTGCTGTGGGTGTCCAGAGATGTGTTATTTATTTATTCATTCATTTGTGTATTTATTTATTTATTTTTATTATTTTGTTATGTATTAATGTATAGTTTATTTATTCATTTTTTATTTATTCAGTATTTATGTATCAATTTACTTATTTATGTATTTCTTCATTTATTTCATTCATTTGTTCGCTCATGTATTTGTTTGTTAAATTATTTATTTGTTTATTCATGTATACCTTATTAAGTTTAATTTTGCTCTTCTCTCTGCTGTGGAGGTGCCCAGAGACGCGGTAGAGCACGGTGCTGCTGCGCATTCGGGCAGAGCTGAACGGAGAGCTTGTTCGGATTCTGCCACGCCGTCGCTCTGAAAAAAAAACAACAACAACAACAAAAATGAACACAATCGATGAGTTTCGTCACATCGTGATGACCAAATTTTCACGGGAGTCGGATTGATACAACGTTTTTATATACACATCCTACGTTACTTCATTTCTTATTTTTACATGTTAGATTAGTCTACGGATAAATTTGATTGATTGCGATGACTCTTTCGAAAAAAGGGCTTGATGGATTAAGACGTTCTCCGACAAGGCACGGTGACATTCTGCGGAAGCAGTTTAACCGCGATAGACGCGTTACGATCAATCTTGGCTACTGAAGCCATTTCGTGGGTTGCCGTCGTAGCGCGCCGGATGGATGGTGTGATGCGTCGAGAACGGAACTCGGATATTGCCGGCGCGCTCTTAACCTACTGGAAAGGACTAAGTCCACATTGGCCCCGGGGCAGATAAAGGCGACAACAAAGGTGGCCGGCGCAGAAGAAATGAAGCGCTAACTGCTTTAGAGTGTCCTCTTGGAAAGCGCCGGCAGACCCCCCTCCCTCCAGATGAGGGGAACAGACAGGGCCCATCCATAAAGAGGCAGCGCAGCGCCTTGGGGGACACGGCACGGCAGGAGCGTTGAGGTGGTGAAATGCTTTATTTTTAGACCTAATGAATATCCCTTTGCTGTTAGAAGCGTTGGCGTGTGGTGGTGGTGGTGGGGGGGGGGGGGGGGGTCCATAGGTGCTGCGGGAAAATATACCAGCATCAAATGTTACCCGTTGCAAACGAGCAATAGATTTTCTATTTATTTATTTTCTTCCTATCGAGAATCATGATGCAACCCACAAGGTCATGGATTTTGCGCTACTTTCCAATCGGGAAGGGGAAAAAAACCCGATGGCGGCAACTTTTACAAAGAGACCACCAAAGTGAGGCGCTGGCAACGTCAGAGTTTTCGCAAACTATGATTGGCTAGTCACCAGCTAATCATAGTATCGCTAGCCGATAATGATAAGAGCAAACTGGCCAGAGCTAGCACACTGTATCGGTCAGCAGGCTGCATAAGCAAATATATTGTGTTCACTTAATAGCCGTTTTGTCAACCCACAATGACGAAAGAATGAGAAGAAATGACTTTGGTTGCAGATTTACTGTTAAACCCATTTTCAAGGAGGATTTTTCAAGAAAAAAATGGACATGATTAACAAAGTTATTTCCTAGCTATTGGTACCCTCTGGTGTACTTGTAGTAAATCACACAAGTCTGGATTGATTCAGACATAGCGCTACTGAAGGCCCAGAGCTGGAAATCCACAGCCCACCCACTGAATGCATTGTCACTTGCCTTCTTTCTTGTCTTCTTGGATACTTTTGGCCTTAACGTCAGTGATGTTCTTGAACGAAGACAGAAAGAGCACCACATCCCCTTTTTCATTCTTAATGGGTACAATGTCCAACAAACACCAGAAGAGCACGCCTGAAAAGAAAAGAAAAAAGACTTTTCTTGACCGCCTTTGAGTGAAAGTGGACACACGGCGTCGCGTTGTCATGCGCATGTGCGACCGGCCTCAACCTGACCATTTTCATCAAACGTCTATTTTCATTTTATTCACGAGCGCAGGTGATCTTGTGTCTTCGTACTTCAGGTCGAAGGTGTCAACTTCAACTTTTTAACAGTGGTTAAAAAACCACGAGAGGTTTTTTTCCCCCCTTCTCGTCTGGAGGAATAGGAATGAACCAAATGCAAAAGACGACAATCTCCCATGGAGTTTTCTCCCATCACGCTCACTCACACTCACTTGCCTGCTGATGACTCAGGCAGTGCGCGTGTATATGTGTGTATGTGTGTATGTGTGTGTGTGTGTGTGTGTGTGACTTTGGGAGACTTTTTACACAACGTTTTGGCGGTCAATTGGCTCAGGACTTAAACGCGTGCGCCACCTTTTTATCCTTTAGTCATTTTCCCCATATTACAGGGTAGCCGGAAAACCAAAATCATGAGATGATCCATCGGGTCAATGATGAGTTTCAAGATTGCAGTGGTAGGAACAGCGGGGTGTCGCCAGCATAACAATTAGCTCGTGTGTTGGGTTTCAAGCTGAGAGAACAACAAAGGGCCTCAAAGAGGATGGGGGTGCTGTCAACAGACAAACTATACATTGTGGAAAGAGTCAACTTGAAATTGCACTTTGGAACAAAGTGCAAAAAGACAGATGTTGGAAGCGGCTAAAAAGATCCACGTGATATGGGATTGCCGAGTGTGACTGGAAAAACAACACAAAGCGGGACTTGCTGAGAGGACCACATCTGTGATGCTATTCGCTAAAAATAAATAAACAAGCAAAACTATGTATATTTATCTACCCGCCGACCTACATCATTTACCGACGCGTCTTCATTCACCACTTTGACTCTTTCCGGGTGACTTATAAGGGGTGGTGACTTATACGTTTAATTCTGAAATAATGAAGGGGCGGAAGCAAATGTCACATCATCTTTTTCTTCAGCAAATAATTGGATTCCTCCATGGCTGCTGTACATCAGTGCCAACTCAAATGAGGCTATGTCCGAAAATAGATGATCGGGACTACCATTTTATGAATATTTACTGGGAGGATATGGTGAACCGTCTGTCCGGGCACAACTGAGTAGCACAAGTTAGGATATGACATTTTGGGTCTGAGTACGAATGGAAAAAGATGAACAAGACTAGACAAAAGACTGTGTATTTCGTCCTGCCCAAATTGAGCAAAATGACCAGCATGATGACCGAGCCGTGGCTGACCTGTCTTACTGTAAAACATGATCTCATCCTTAAACTCTTTGCGCCCCTCCAAGGCATCGTCGATGCCGATGATGATATTTTCACTGGTCTCCGGGCCGTAGAGGAACTTGCACGCGCAACTCTTTTGCATGACTTCCGCCCTGGAGAAACCCGTCAGCTCGCAGAAGCCATCCGAGCAATAGACGATGGGGAAGCCTTTGGACACCTGAGCGTTGGCCAGAATGAAATTACTGTCTGGAAAGAGGAGGAAAAGACGAGGCATTTGACTATTAGTGGCCAAGACCCATCCAGCATTGTTGAAATTCCCGAATACAGAGAGAGCATATGAAAACATTTCAGAATGTTACCCCTGCTACCAACGTTCAAAATGAACACAATTCTTAGCACACGCTTCAGCTATTTAAAACACATTGGAAACACATTTCAACACGTACGCCGAAACAATGACGAGAATAAAACGGATAGAAAACTTTACGTTTAGTAGTTCCTCTAACAAAGAAAAGTTTACTGTCAAAATAAAGAGAAGAAATAGAAGTACATTTTCTGCGTCTACAATAAAAACAGAGCTTCGTCTTACGGTCGCTAGCTTAATGCTAACGGTCGACGGGCTAATGAAATGCACGTGTGTCACACACATTGTTACAAACCTTGAAGAGAGAAATATTGGAATGAAAAAACGGCGGAATGTGAATAAAGACGAGGGTTTGGGGGTGTCGGGGGGCTTACTGGGGACCCTGGACCGGTTCCGTGGACCGCACAGCTATGGATATTCAATGCTAACTAGTACGATCGTCTCACGCGATTCTGCTTGACCTGGTAGCAAAACAAGACCGGTGTAAAAAAAATACAAATACAAATAACTATCAAACCAAACTACAATAAATAAATTACTTTGTCAGACAAAGTAATTTATTTGTTATTTTTTTTAATATGGACAAGAAAAAAATAATTGCATATTAAATCCGAATTGCAAATCAGAAGACAATTAAAACACACACAAATGTACGTACTGCATATTAATCATCAAGATGGTCCAAATGTAATTTAGACAATAATATGTGTTTTGGCTTTTCATGTTGCGTGGATGTTGATACATTATGGCCTCTACATTCCATACAGTACAGTACACGGGGGACGGGGGCCCCCAAAATCAATTGATGCAACCCTATTACACAAGACAAGAGTCCTAACCTGATAATATTCATTGGTACAAGTCATCCTGCAAACTGCCTTGTTCTCATAATTTCTATTTTCTGCATCAATAATTTCTCTCTCAACACACACACACACACACACACACACACACACACACACACACACACACACACACACACACACACACACACACACACACACACACGCACACACACGCACACACACGCACACGCACACGCCTGACAACTGCACCGGTATTTAATTGCTTTATGTTGCACATCAGGCTTTGATAAATCGATCAAAATGTACCAATTGTAGCCACAATCCTCATAAAGGAATGAAATCCAGCGACAAGATAGAAAAGGGAGGCACAAAGCAGGAATGTTTTGTCAGCGGCAGTACTTGGACAAGACAGCTGGTCAAAAGGCGCTCACTGCATTGGGACCAGCTGTCAGTCGTAAGCCCCCCCTTTCCCTACCGGCCCCTGATGGTAAGCAAAGACCAACAGGAGCGCTGGCCTCTAAAGGCCCGGATGCGAAGGCCCTGGGCTTGTTTGACGGCGCACGAGAGACAGTATTGGACAGGAAAGGAATGCGTCAAAAGCAAACGGCCGCAGTGCTGTGGAGGACGGAGAGGTTGAAAAATGCTTGCGGAGAGCCGCTGGAATTCCACCAGAGTAGCCATCCTCTCCTGATCATTTATTACCCCCAACCGCCTCCCATCCCTCTTTGGGCAAACACCTTCTCACAGCAGCATTAGCTTTGACCGACCGCTTCCTTTCACCTCAAAAACACCCGAATCATCTCTTTGCCACACTTCTTTTTTTTCCAGCCTCTTCATCATCTCCAATTTTCCACAGACGCTCTTTTCTCCTCGTCCTCCTCTCAATGTCTTGAACCTAATTGTTCCAATGTGGAAGCCCATATATCATTCCCTATTAAGCTCGCAATAGTGCCCGACAGCTGTTGAGGAAACCCAGAAAGTCGGGACGGTGGCAAAAGTGACAGAGGAAAGAACAATGACAACAACAAAAATCAAACTAATTGAATGCATTTTTCTAGACTGGGGTCAAAAATCGCACACACGTGGAAAAGCCTGAACCAAGACCTCAACCCATTCATATCTCTTTCCAGCACAACAATTCATGCAATGGAGGGAAAGAAGATCCGTCATGGGGGGAGTGGACGGTGACGAGGAGAACATCTACGTGGAGATGGAGCGCGATGGAGTTGGGAATGAAGTGACGGATGAGAACATCTCACGCTTCCGCAAGAATTCATGACGGCGACTCTGAAAGTAAGACGGAGCAGTCACATCTTGTGAAACGTCATCAGCAAAGGTGAACCTGACAACCAGGAGGGACCATTTGAACGCTTGGCACCCAACTCAAGTATTCAAGCTTCAAACTGTTTCATCCAAGCACCGAGTGGCCACAAGATGGCGTGAAGCTCCTCAACTCATTTGGACACAGTTCCTTCAGGGTGGCAAAGAAGCTCCAGAACTCAATGAAACGCATTCTTTGACCACCATGAAATGAAAAATGACAAAGGTCGCGACATGATACAAACGAGACGGGCAAACTTTCTTCACGGGGAGCATGTCTGTCTTTTGCCTGTCTTCCTATTCAACCAGCCAAGTGGTTTTCCAATCAAGACTCGAGCGAGACTAAAATAAAAACCTGCAACTCGGCCCAAAATTCCACCGGTGAAATCCACGTTTGTCGACAGGCCATTAGACATGGCCATTCAGGGCGGAATTTTGCTAATTAGACACTTTAACGAGAGCTGCTCTCATTCCCAAGTTTGGCCATTTTTAGTGGGCAGTAATCATCCCCTTGGGTGACCTTATCGCCACGACACCGCGACCTACGAAGCTGCTTGCTGGATACAACCTTGGATTCAAATTGAGATTTAGGATTTAGGACCTAGATACACATATACAAATATATACATATACACACACATACACACATATAGATACATATACATCCTAATTTATAGAGCGCTTTCACAATAGCTGCACCTGTAACTTCACATAATAGTCAACACTAAGCAAAATAATAAACACAACAGGAACATAAAAACATGAACTATTGCGCAATCTTAACGACTTTCCCCATGTAGTATACGATGTTTGAGTACAAGACAAACACTTTATTTGATATCTATGTATATATCCATATTTTTTTGGGATATTCATTCCATCATAACATTTGCATTGCAGCCATGACAAAATCTACCAGTATGCAACATGGAAGAATTTCTCAGGGAAAAAAAAGTACAATTATAGCTCTTGCGTTGATAAATATTTCAACGTGGACGATGCTTAATAATGAATTTCAATGTCCCAATCCCCAATATCAGTTTACTACTTGATAATATCAATGTTTAATGATGGCAACAAATTGAAGAATGAGGTCAGGTAGCCTTACATACTGAGTCATATGCTCGGTGGAATTCCAAAAAAAAAAAAAAAAGTCTAAAATGCTCGTCTTAAAAAAATATTTTTAAGCTTGGCTAGATTTGCAAATTATTTATTTGCAGCTTGACACAAGGCAATACTTATTGATTTAGTAGCGCTTTAACAACAGTTGTAACAAAGCGCTATCTACAGCAAACTCCACAATAAGATATCTAAACATAATAACAAAGATTTTTATTTAAATTAAATAATGCCAAATATATTTGAATAAATAAAAGATATTGACAAAAAGATAAAAGCACCGGATGCCACCAATATAGTGTCAAAGACAGTGCGCTTCAATTTTTTTCGCAAAACAAACATATTTCACTTATACAACAATAACCACGCTTGTCTCTTTCTGTCAGCATAAAAAACAGGATCCCGACAGACGCCTGTCAATCATTTTCAAGAAAAAAAACGTTTCACGGCCCAATGATTCATTGTTGTGAAAGTGGTGATAATGTTATGGCAAAACTACACGTCTTTAACTCTCCCCCTTCACCATGTTCCTTCTAAACACACCATATTAAGTGGGACTTGGAGAAAATGGAAGCAGCTGAGCCAATCCATCGGCAGGAAATGAGAGCCCCCCCCCCCCCCCGCCGTGCGTGTACCCCGCGGTACGACAGTCAATGATGATTGATTACGCCCTCGCAGGCGTTCACCTCATACACGGCGGGCAACTGCTAGTCTACCGTCACACAATTCGGCTTCATCCCATTCTTCCAACGCAGAAAGCAAAGAGTGCCACTGAAACCAGTGCGGCAAGAAAAATGAACCCCGAAGGGAGTCGGGCAACCTTGTGGAATGTCCTGATGAAGGCCATTTCTAAAATTCAACAATTACAAAGAAAAAACACTTGGGAACGAGACCGGTTTGTACTGCGGGGTTAAAAGGTCGTGATGGGAAAATGAAGCTTCACAAAGCACTTGTGATCGTTTTTGGATGCTCTATGTGGCTCTCCGTCCTTGAGCCATTTGAAAGGCGCTTAGAAATAGAAAGATGCAGTGAATTTTTCAGACATTTCCTTTGCACTAATCTTTAGCTTGAAAAGTGCTTCACGAAGCTTCATGAGAAAACAAAGCTTCGCAAAGCACTTGTGATCATTTTTGACTGCTCTATATAGCGCTCTTAGATTAAATATGCAGGGACATTTTCAAGACGTGAAGCTCAATGGGAAAACAAAGCTTCATGAAGCACTTGTAAAAGTAAAGGTTAGTGCAAAGGACATGTCTTCAAATTTCACGGCATCTTTAATCCAAGATTGCCATATAGAGCAGTCAAAAACGATCACAAGTGCTTCGTGAAGCTTCATTAAGCTCCCCATCACTAATAGAAGGTCATGCATGAGTGTAGGTGAAATAAGCAACACCACAATCTCAGCCGGCCGGAAGGATCTGAGGGGCAACGGATTCTTTGATCGTCCCAGATACTCTGATGAGTTTTTAGGCGGATCATCTGAAGAGGCGGACGAGAGTGGTCATGAGAAGTGGGGGTGGGGGTGGGGGGAATCCCAACAGAATCTTATTAACGACTTAATTGGGAGAATGAAGGCAGTTCCTTTGTGGCCTTCTGTTGAAAGACGGAGACAAATGAGCTTCTTGGAGCGCATCGCGGCAGGAAAAAAAGTGCCGAAACGTAGCAAGCGGGACTCCGGAGTGATCAAATAAGAAAATCTGCGCAAACGGTAGCGCAAGCGGTAGCGCCAATTTATTCAGGAATTGAAAATATGACGTCGAACGAGCGCCATTCCCAAACTTTACCTCAAAGAAAAATGGGAGCGTAGCTCGAGTTGAGCAATAAAAAAAAAAACAGGATATAACATGTTGTGACCTCTGACCTTTCACGTCTTCTTGAGTTCTTGGGCTGGTCCGGCAAGAAACTTGCAAGTACATTACCACCACCTACTGGTAAGGATGGCGAACTGGGTGTGCCCAAAAATTCTTGTTGCCCTTTTTTTGGACAAAATTAGTCCAGTTTGAATTTCCAATTTTAGAGCAGATTGATATTTTTTGTCTCTCCTTATCCCTCTCTTTTGGCAACATTTGCTCAGTTTCAATTTCCCTTTTTAGAGTCGATTTAGATATTTTTTGGTTTCTCCCAATTCCTTTTTTTTTATGTATGTATGTATTTGAGGAGTTGATCAATGTCGTGGCAACTCTGCATTCCCAGCTAAAACGACATTCAACAGGAGCAAAATAACAATTCTGAAAAGTAATCAGTCATTTCTTCTTCTCCTCATATTGGATCTCTTTACGATAATGAAGGTATCAAGTGCAGCGCTAATGGTCTTTTGATCGGTCGCACGTCGCGCGGTGATTCGTCCTTCAAGGGATCTTCAAGTGGCGCCAATTAAAGCGGGCAGGCCTTATTCAAGCCGCTTGTAGATCTCGGCAGCGACGGCGACAGCGACGGCGACGGCGACGTTCATCAGTGTTATTTCACAGAGCGCCGAGTGATCAGCGCCTTTTCACAGCCCTCGTATCAATTCTCGCTTGCCACTACTTTCACAATAGCAGGCCGAGCGACTAAATCTCACAAACTCTCCCGTTATATGTTGAAAAGGTTTCCAGTTTAACCCTTTGGCGCCATCCACTGTAGTAAGCGGCAAAAGGTTAAACGCCGTACGTCCATTGAATGTGAGAGGCCTCCATGCGGGGCTCAGGCGAGGTGGAGGCACGTGAAGCTCTTGAAATGCATTTGCCGACAAGGCCGTCGCGGCCTCCGTCCCGCGTGTCAGAGTTCAAATTCCCCGTTGCTTTGCTGCCTTGCCATTCCCATTCAAGGAGGACACTCGCAGACCAAGGCTCAAACGCGCAGATTGTCTTTGATTTCCGGGCAGGGCGCGCACTTTTCATGAAAGCATTTCGTGAGCGCTTCTCGGAAGCGATGCCCGCCGCCCTCCGCCAAGCTATTTATTGAGACTTTATGCAAATTTAACTGATACTTGAGTAAAATACAGCCTTCTTGATTTGAAAACCAGGCCCCTGGACGTCCCACGGTAGTACAAGGACCAACACCCAGAAAACAACACAACGTAGACATTTTAGTAAACCCGCCAGTGAGCTCTTCCTGTGCCCAAGGCTAATTTTCTTAAATTCCTCAAATTGACCCCCAGACTTTCTGCGCTTCCACTGTAGGCCTTGCGTGCAGCCAGCTAAGCGTACCACAGCATGAAACTTTTCAACATGTTAACCGCTATTCTATCTATTGTGTATCACGCTCGCGCGCTAAAGATCCTGGGTCAATTCCCCAGCGTGAGAAAAAGAGCGAAGAACGAATCCGAGTGGAGTCGTCTTGGAGTCATTGTATGATGCGGAAGCTGCAGAATGTTGGGCGGAGGCAAATGAAAAAGCAGCTTGGGAATGCCGCGAAGGCGCACAAGTACGGGTTGGGCTGGCACCTTTTCTTGAATTGGAAATCCTGCCGCGCCATGTTGCTTTTCATCCAATCTCGTTGTCATCTAACATTTATTGCGATGCACGATGGCACGTCAACACGGAAATACAGCCCAGTAGATTTTCATTGTTGTCCAAAAAGTGCCGCTCATTTTGGGCATCCGTGGAAGTAATGAGCTGGCGTTAAGTTCCAGCATCATGTTCTCGGATGAAAATGTCACGGCGCAAAGGTTGCAATGGCATTTTACAGCTCAAAACAACATCCGTGAAATAGTACAGGCCTGCTATTATATATTTGACACGATCCAATTGCTGAACAAATCGGCTCTGATGAAAGCCTTCCGAACCAAATGGAAACATATCAAATCAGCACATACAATAGCACCATGTGTACGCAGACGTTCAAACAAATCCAGCAAGGGAAAAGAAAGGCGGCTTTTGTCGCTGTACAATTCATGGTGATCCACGATCTGGTTTCTTTCAAAGCTGCACGCACGCACGCCTCGTCGGATACAAACGAGTGTTTGACATCCACAACAAGCCTGTGCGCTACTGGCCATGGTGCTGAGCACAGAGATAGCTAGCTAGCTAGCTAGCCAGATACATACTGCACTTTAAAAAATTATTTTGGATGAAAAATAGTTCCTTATTTGGGCAAGCTATTAAAAATGGACACAGAACAAATATAGATAAATACACAAATAAATAAATAAATAAAAATGAGTAAAACCAGTAAAAATAAATGTTAATACACAAATAAATCAATTAATAAATAAACAAATACCTATATAGATAAATACACTAATAAATCCACAAATACATAAATTCATACATACAGTACACACATTCTGTCCATACATACATATTGAAACAAATAAATTAAAATAGATATTTTCCTCCCGTAAATGCATCGTGCTCTCTGCGGGGGTGCACGTAAAACTGCTGGTTGTAATCTGGGGAAGTATGGTCATGAATTCTAATCCAAATAACACTCAAGAACAACAATAAAAAATGGACAATACCACAAGTTATTATTATTAAAGTGTTAACCAGGTCACCCCAAGCGCCCGTTATTCGATTGGCCGATGCCAGGAACATTGAATAACGTTTCAAAAAGTCACAGGAAGTGTTCGAGATCAGGGAAAAAAGATCGCAGATAGCGAAAAAGCAAACTTACGAGTGCCATCAAAGCGCGTTGCTATGGTGTCCAGAAAGGTGTTCTGAGGTGCAAGTAATCCCTTCATCACAGGCATTTTCCCTTCTTGCTGTCCCCATCAAAGTGAGCGAAGAGAAGTCGTCCGAACGCGTCAAGTGCACCCGCGAAAGGGGTTTGTCGTTTTCTTGTTCTTTTTTGGACGCCCTGTGTGACGCTCACGAAGTCTCGATCGTTCGATGGAGGCGCGCTTGCTTGGGGAGCTGCGCCTTGTGAGGTTTGGAGCTTCGTTCAGGAAAAGCCGAGGTGGCGAGGCGAGGGGCGGCGACGTACTTGCCGCCGGGAACGTAGTTGGCTGGGGCTGGAGAGGAGCGACAGCGGCACCGGCAGGGTGACGGACCGCCTGTCAGCGGGTGACATTATTGTCACGCGGCTTCAGTCGTCGTCTATCAGCAGCGTGCAACGCCGGAAGACGGCCGTCACTGTCACTTTTCTCAGCTCGCGCACGCATTTCGAAGTCGCCAGCGAAAAACCCTCGATTGACACAATCGAATCAAAGCCACTTTATGAGGCACCCTACCTACAAACGCCCAGTTTGGAGGGCTTCGTTTTCAAACCGAGCTGACTTTGGACGAAGGCGTCGGGGAATCAAGTGTCCGCCGATGACTTCCGTTGAAGACGGATGGCTGGCCGGCTTCTCAATAGATTAGTGTTGACGGCGCCGCTGTCAACGAAGGGCTCTCGTTTCAAGTAAACACACCTGCGATCGGGTGGACGGTTGCCGGATAGCGCGCGAGCCGCGAGCGCCATTTAGAGACGTCAAGAAACGCTCCGGGAGTGAAACAACGCCCTCTGGTGGACACCAACGAGCGGTGCCGGAAGAACATGCGATTCCCAAGAAAGGGGAATGAGCTTTGGTACCTTACCTAAAGTTACCAACACACACACACACACAAAATAAATAAATACATTAATAAATGAGAGAGAGATGAGATTAATAAATGATTAAAAAAATTGCTAGATAGCTAGCCAGCTAGACGGATAGCAAGCGAGCTAGATAGCCAGCGAAGGAGCTAGATAGCTTGCTACCTCGATATCTCGCTAGCTAGCTAGCTAGCGAGATTAAATAAAAACACTACTTTGCCTTCATTATTGATTTTATATTTTTTGAATAGAATGCGGTCCCATACTGATGCTAACATTGTAAACTGAATACAGAATAAATAAGTACAACGTTGGATCCGAGTGTAGAATGTTAGAACACTGACAGGCGCAAAATTTGGCAACTGTTTGAGCGATGAGAGGCGGAGACGAGTGACATAAGTCTATTGTCCATTGGCCAAGCGGCATTCATAACAAAATGCACAAAGTGAAAAGTTGCTCCTTGGCGTCGCTATGACGAACGTTCTTGTCAATCAGCAGAGAGTCAAGTCAAAATCAGTTGAAGCTTTTGCCGCGCTCACGAGGGCGACGCGAGCTGCTCAAAGTACCACCGCTGCGCAGGACGCGTGGGCCCCGACCCGGTCCGACGGGAAGCTGACGTCCATCTTTCACAGCTGAGATTGGCGACGGAGCGACCGGCCGCTCGTCCGGAGCCGATCGGAACGGTGCCCGTTTCAAAGCCACCTCCGGGGCTTTGGATAAACAAACACGCCTCGACATTCCCGCGTTACCTCGATGAAGATCCGCTGGAGCTTTTGGCCGATTGGCATCTGACACCGGGAAAGGACCGCCCGCCCGCCCGCCCGCCCGTTCTCCTGCGGCGCGCCCGCCCGTCCGAGTTGAGATGGCGGCGCCGTTGTCACCTTTGCGACCTCCGTCTCGCTTTGTGGCGCGTGAGTGAGTCGTCGCCGCGGTGACCCGACCGCCCGCGCCGCCCCGTGAGGTTCTTGACCGCCACGTTGTACGGCTTGAAAAGGATGTCAATAGTCGAGGTGAGGGATGAGCGGCGTATGGCGAAGTAGCCACCAAGCTAGCTCGCTAGCCAGCCGGCTCGTGAGAACTGGACGCGGTTGCAACGACGTTGATTTTGTCACAATGGAAAGTCGTCAGTGACTTGAGTCCGAAAAGTGAATATCGCGAGGGTTGGGGAATTGGAATGAAAAATGACAAAAACCCTGGCAGGCACCGCAGCGGACACTTCCTGTGGCGAGTTCACTTTTCTTGACGCAAGTGTCCAGAAGAAAAGAGCAAGAGGAAGAGGCCGCGCGCCCCTCTGGCTCCTCGTGACTCCCTAATGAGGGATGAGATGTGCCCGGTTAGCGAGCGTCACATGTGGACGTGCTGACCAGCGGCAGATTGAATTAGCGCGCTCGCTCGCTAGCAGGCAAGCAAAGCGCACAAACAGGCAAAGCGCGGCGGGACGAGCAGCGACAACATCCACGCAAGCGCCAAAAGGGGACACATTGACGCTCATCCTTTCAAAGGAAGAAAATGGCTGGGCTAAAATATCTCTTTCTTCTGGCCTGCCTCTTTTCTTCTGACCAAGCGGAAGGACGCAAAAGTAAGATGGAGAAAGGAAACTTTGTTGGGTTGCCACGTTTGAACAAAATGCCTTTGTTTGTGCCAATCTTATCCATTTTACTTGCCGTGATGACGTCCTCCGTCCGGCTCGCCGTCTCATGAGTTTGATTAGCCAAGTCGTCAGCGGTGAAATTTGACTGCATACTTTCAAACTCCTGAAAAACAAAAAATAGATCATAATGTGTCAATCAAATTGCAATAGCCGTCGTCTTCCGCTCAATCCGAAAAGCCGTCACGGTCCCACAGCGAGCGCATTTAGCAACGTGGACAGAAGACGTCGCCACACCTGTCCAAGTATTTTTGTCAATTTGGAAATTCATTAACTCATTGACTGCCAGACGATGTGCAAAAAACACGTCCAGTCCAGTGCCGGGGTTTTTGCCATTGTCACACGAACTCCAGGAATCCCACAGAAGATTGAGGTTTAGGACGACCTACACATTCAATGCAGCGTAAGAAACCTTAGACTCTCTTCTTTCATCAGAAAAAAAAAAAATTCATTCCCAAATTAGATGCCGTCTGGAGTTATCCCAGCTTGAAATGGGGGCAGCTGGACAAAATACAAGACAATTATCGATTGCTATAGCGCTGAAGCTGTAACAAAGCGCTAAAGTGGACAAAAAGCAAATGTGGAAGGGAAAAAACCATTGCCAGAGGTCTGACCAGCACTTTATCGGCACCCTGCCTGAAAGCAACCAATTTGGTTGGCGCTCCACCATTTCCCTAATAAATTCCGCAATGGCAGTGAATGAGTTAATTTAGATAATTAACGCCTTAATTCCTGCCATCATAACCCCATTGCACTGCAGATGAACATAAAAAACAAATATATACACACACAAGTATAAATCGATGAAGTTTTCCGCCGCGCTTGCGCAAGAGGCGGGATCCAGCCCGGACCGGATAATGCCAACTTGAGCTTGAGCTTGAGTCTTTGTCTTTGTCCAGCATATGCTGACATGTTCCCCCACAAGCACGGCCCCAAAGCAAAGTCTCCACCGGCCATCCCGGGCTGGACTCCCGACAGTCGCCCGTGGGACGCTGACCTCTACCCGCCCATCAAAGCTCAAGCCGGAGCAGGTGAATTTCCCGTCGCTCCGTTTCCTCTTCCTTTTGCTCAACCTTTTGAACGCGACAGGAGGCGAAGTCGCGGTGCGCCTAAGCGGCGACGGCCCGGCGCTCCGCGGCTCCGTCATCACGTTCACGGCCGCGCTGGCGTTCCCGCCGTGTCAGAAAGAGGACGACGGCGGCCAACCGCCGCGGGACGAGCGCCGCGACGACGGTAGCGAACCCTCACGCGCCTTTTCCATCTCACATCGGATTCGCCTTCAGTCGTCTCGCAAAGGACACGTTGACAAAGTCACGGAAGGAAATGAACTAAAGAGACGAGCGGCCACTCTCGCAACGCCGTCTTGGAGTCAAAACAACAACAAAACACTAAATCACAAATAACGTGAGCGCACAAAGACAGTCGTTCAATCTTAAGCACTTTCTGCACCCTCCTTTGTCGTATGAAGCGCTTCTTAATGAACTAGGAGAGGAGCAAAGCGTCCTTTTCACCAGTGGATCAGAGACGTCACGGTGAAATGCGCACCACTGCTACAAGCTAAATGTGGAAAGCAAAACACCGAGCTGTAGCATCCCTTGACCAAAAGATTGTATCACGACTCCGAACCCGTGTAAATCCGCTTCAATTCCAAGCCGCGACAGTTCCGCATACAAATCAACCTTTCCGCCATTACAGCCGCAAAAAAAAAAAGTTACAATTGCCCCAGAGCTGCCCCAAAAAGACAAAGCTAGTGCTGCTCGCACTAGCTGACGGCTGCCTACGCGGATTGAATTTCTTTTTTTCCATATTCAATATTGAGATTTTTTTTTTTTTTTTTTTTTTTTTGGGGGGGGGGGGGGCGCACTCACAGCACTCGCACGTTTTGTCTTGATTGCAGCAAAGGGACAAGCGCCTTCGGGTTACGTGGACGACTGGACGTCCTGGATGGACGACTACGGCTTTGTCAAATGTCCGGACGGCAGCAAATGCAACGCCTTCCCCGACGGGAAGCCGTTTCCTCAGAGCGGCGACCGGAGGCGCAAAAACTACGTCTACGTCTGGCACGCCATGGGTGAGGGAGGGAGGGAGGAGCCTCCAAACTGACTCTTGCATTCATTTCTCCACAATCCTCTTTTCCAGGCCAATATTTTGAGAGTTGCGACGGCCACTCGTCCAGCCTGAAGCTCAACACCTCTGGAATCCCTCCGGGAGCCGAGGTCATGGAGGTCATGGTGTACCGCAAACGCCAGCGCAGGAAATACACTCCCTTGAGTACGGACAACATTGTTTTCTACGTCACGGGTAGAGTATACTCTTAGTTTCAACATTTTAAGCATGATTATATCATCTCCCCCCCCCCCCCAAAAAAAAAAAAAAACAACAACTGCAACCCGTAAGAGGGAGCATTATCATCCACTGGCTGCAAGATTTTTCTTTTTAATCTCATTCACTGCCATTCATGAATTTATTTGGGAATTGAAAAGATGACGGAAAGCGCCATTCCCAAATTTGTTTGGCTTTTGTTTTTTCATGCTTGGGTGCCGATCAAGCGCTGACCGTGGTGTCGAGACATTTTGCCCCTCAAAGTGTGGGTTTTTAACAATGAAATGTGGCAAAATGTGTCCACGGCCGCTCGCTAACCTGATGTTGTCCGTGTCAAGATGCCATCCCAGTGGCGGTGGACATCTCCCAGAAACGGCCGCTCAAGCGCTCGGCCGAGCGCGTGTTCCTGCGAGGCGAGGACGTGATCTTTCAAGCGCACGTCCACGACCCCGGCGGCTACCTGAAGACGGCCTCGTCCGTCGACTACACGTGGGACTTTGACGACGGCGACCGGGCGGTGAGCCAAAGCCAGGTGGCCACGCACGCCTTCGGCGCGCCGGGCAACAGGAGCGTCAAGCTGGTGGTGGAGGCGGCCTTCCCGGCCGAATGTCCGCCTCCTCCCGCCACCTCCGCGCCGACGAGTCCAACCGGTAAAAAGACTGTTAAAGGTTGTTAGCTCAATATTTCAACAACGCTCCGACTGCTAATAATTGGCTTTGGCGCTCCATTTCTCCAGCGGCCGTGACGACGAGCCCCCAAAGTGAGCTCAGAAGTTGCTCCTTTGTACGTACCTCAAAGATGGCCGCCGCTCCATTGAATCCACGCCTCTTCTCGCAGTGGTATCCGGCTCTTCTCCCGTCTCCGTGACAACCACGGAAGTCCCGCCGTCCATGGATCCCGGCGCGACCCCGGAGTCGACCCCTTCAGCCGCGGCCCGAAACGAGCGCGTGCTACGGGGCGACGCGTGTGTCCGCTACGTTCGCGGAATCTTTGTGGGCAACATCAGCGTCATCGGTGGGTGCGGCGCAATCGGCGCTCTTTTCTCATCTCAAAGTCAAAAGAGAAGCGGCTTGAAGTGCAAACGGCATTTGAAGGTCGTTTTTAAATGCTCACAAGCCGCCATCTTATCTTGTTGTTTATTTTTTACCACGTCAAATAATCAATGCGGTGGCGGGCTGTGCATGTCACTCGTAGGCCTTCAGTAGTGCTAAGTCTAAATCAATCAGCCACTAGAGGGTGCAGTTAGCCAGGAAATAACTAGACAAGGAAACTTAACAAATACTGTCATGACATTTTTACTATGAATGTAGGGATTCATAGTCATAACCTCATAAAATTGGAACATTATTTGCTAGCTTCTGCCCTCGTTTCAAGTAGTGTATTTTGTCCAGCTGCCCCCATGTCAAGCTCATATAACTCCAGACCCATATCCTTTGGGAATTAACTCTTTTTTTTTCTGACGAAAGAAGAGATTCTAACTTTTCTGACCCTCAATCGAATGTTTAAGTCCTGGAATTCCAGTGACAATGACACAAACCCTGGCACCGGAGGACACACCGTGAACGGCTTAAGGTTTCGTCCCAATTTGGACTCATTGAGTGTAGCTGAGCACTTTTTTTCCTGATCGATCATTGCAACAAATTCCCCCCGGCAGAGCCCAAACGTGCACCGCAGAGCAAAGGCAACAGCCGAATTGTTGACGTTTCAGCTGCCAGAGTCACCAAGACTGACATCAGCTTCCTGGTAAAATGTCTGGGGAGGTAAGTACACGACAGTAATCCCTTGCTACTTCACTTCAGTACTGTACCTGTAAATATACTGTATATTGATAGTGGACTGATTACTATATCGCATTCGAGTTTTGTACTGTACTACTTTGCTTCTTTATGCATGTCATGTACTGTGTTCCACTAAATTTGGCCTCAGAATTATTTTTTTGGGACTCATACACATGTAAATTAACCAATATATTTTGGAGTTCGCTACTTGACGGTTTTTCATCTATAGCGGGTTGTCCCGCTTTGCATTAACCGCGAGGAACGGGGGATTACCGTATTGTCATGAAACGTTGTCGATTCCAAAGGGTGGTGCGCGGGCTCCCCCTAGTGGCGCTCACCGGAACTACTGTCCAAATATCGTTCAGTTGTATATAAGTTAATTAATTTTTCTTAATGTATTTATTTAAAATATATAACAAAATAAGTAGTAAAAATCTTATAATTGCAATTTAGTAAATACTGTTTTTCATACATGTAAGTGCAGTGTGAATGTTCAAAGTGGCCATTATGTGACTGACAGCGGCTTCCAATAATATGAAAAATGCTCGTTCAAGTTTGCTCGAACTCGCCTTCAGCGTCCCCACCTCGGCGTGCACTATCGTGTCGGACCCCACGTGCACGTCGGTGCACGGCATCGTGTGCGACGACCTTCCCCCTTCTGCAAAGTGCGAGGTGAACCTGAGAAGAACTTTTCAGGAGCCGGGGACCTACTGCGTCAACATTACCTTGCGGGATTCTCATACCGCGACACTGACCAGCACGACCGTCACCGTCAACAAGTTGCAAGCAACCCCCGGTGAGTGCAACGGAGAGCGTTAGAGTCGAGCCCCTTGTTTGCAAAACCTTCGTAGACTATTTGGTTTTGTTTTGTTTTGTTTTTCTCGCCAAGAGTCCAATAACCCTCATACGATTGAGGTGATCCTTTCAACAAGCGCCGTCCTGGGAGCTTTCTTGGCATTGGTTGCATGTGTCGTTTACAGGTAAGTCAGTCTTCGCTTTGGACATCCCGTGTCGTAAATAACGTTGAAGTAATCAAAAATGTGCGGAAAGACAATACCTGAAATCAATCTTGAAGAGTTCGTCAAAAAGAGACTGACTGGTATATTTGTCCCTGTGTTATAGAGAACGTTGTCAATGATCCAATGTATCACAGTTTGTTTCATAATCCCCACGTGTGCCCACAATGCGCTAGCTTGTTTTAACAGTAAAGGGGGAACTAAGAAAAACAGTTAACAACAAATACATTAACTCGGCAGTAAAACTAGCCCGCTTTTATCCATCTCGGGTGCGACCGTTTTGCCATTAGCGGTCGACTAAATATGACGTCGCGCTTCCTCCGGTATCAACCAATCAGTCGCGGATCCGTTTGTCACGTGTCAAACGAAGTAAACAAGTCAGCCGTGATTGGTCGTTACCCGCGACGCCATTTTTAGTCCACAACAAGGGCTAAAATCTAATCGCGCTACGCTACGACCATACAAATAGATGAATATTGCTTCAAAGAATATCGATTCAAATTACACATAATCTTAATATTTAGACAAGAGGAGGCGTATAAAAAGTGGCTTTGTAAAAGGCAGGAAAAAAGCTTGACTTTTGCGCGTACGCAGACGCTAAAAGGGCAATGGTGTAGTCGTCGACTGGTGACGAAGCCGCACATTTGTTTTTCTTCCCAGACGCTACAGGGTCTACCGGCCCATTCGTCGCTCGCTGTCGGAGGATACTCGGAGCGGCGACCGCGCCGGGGTTGCTGGCAGAGCGATGCGCCTGAGGGAGGCGCTCTTTCCCGCAAACGAGGAGCGTCATTACCTGTTGACCGAAACGCACCAACTTTAGACACCCCCCTCCCCCCCGTCATATAGCAGTGACTGGCGGTTCATGGTAGTAGATCCAAGTCATATTCAAAAGAAAGAGGATCCAATACTCTTAGAACAGATGTCAGAGAGAAAACCACGGTGCACGCTAATCTTTTTTTTGCAGCAACGCGCGATGCGATATGGTGTTTAAAAAGTTTCTAACAAACGTGAAGCAGCCAAGCTTGAAATAGCAATTACTTTTAAGGCCTTACAGACTCTAATAAAAAGCTGTCAACTAACTTCATTCGTGTCCAAATAGTTTCATGAGTAGTTTCACGCTTGCTTTTGTGGATATAAGAATGGCCCATTCAAACATCATTTTGGGGTTTCATTTCGGTCAGCATTGATTTGAAAATAAGTGTGCCATTTGACCTCCGATACAAATGATCAGAGCGATGCCGTTTCCCACAGGGACAAATGCAACACTTACAAAAATAACATCCCGGTGCGAGTACAAACTAGAGAAGGCTACCAATATGATTTTTTTTGTCCTTTATTCAGAGGCATTTGACAAGTGGAACTGTGTGAGGGGGAGGTGAAGGGGCACGAGCATGTTTGCAGACCGGGTAGCGTGTTTCATGCTGTAGTTGGATCACTTTCCCAAATAAAAGGAGGACCCCAATCCCTGAATTCAGTCCCATAGTAGAAATAGCACACAGCCAAGAAATGCTAACAGAAGAAAATGGCTACCAATAAAAAAAAATCTGCAATTGAGTAGCATTTGTGAAAGACAAAGAGAAACAAGACTTGGACTTGTATCTATTTTTGTATTCTTACAAATTTGAACAAAAAAGGCAGGCCCTTTAAAATGAAAAACAACAACAACTGCATTTTTTTCTCATCAACTATTGAAAGCTAAATCAAAACAGGTGATTTGACCTTTTTTTTCTTCCCCTCCCACCCAAAAAAAGTTCAAATACAAGTAAGCCACCAAAAAGAGAAAGCAGAAAGATGGCTGGAGGAGTTCAATTAAGCCCCCCCCCCAAAAAAAAAGTACATATAAATACTGAAAATCTGTTTTTTTGATCACTTTCCATACATTTTTCGCAATTCTAAAGAGTACATGATTTGATTATTTTTTTTCATTCATATGCGGGGAGCGGGATTAAATTCTAACAAATAGAATGCCTCTACTTCAAATACTTGTCTAAAGAGGTAGATCAAAACAAACTGCGGAGAAAAAAAAAATAAAGGAGGTGTCATTTTAAGTCTCACTTGTGCCACTCAGTTAAAGGTGATGTTAAGATGGCGCGCCGGTGGGAGGAACAGGGGTCAGGGGTCGGGAGGGGGGCTGAGGTAAACGTGCGCGCTCAGTGGGGGCAAAGAGGGGGCGGGGCATCATAGCCTCGCCCGCCCCCTTTAGCTGAGGTAGACGGCGTTCTTACCGTGGAAGGAAGCGCTCCACTTCCACCGCAATCAACATACTATTTACATTCGGCCATTCAAACACGCAAATCAAATGGACTTTTTTCAACCCCTTCGTGTCAGGGTTTTTACTTCTTATCCCTCCCAAGTCAGTTTGTTCCTAAAAATTGAAATCCCGTTTCGTCGTATGCTGCAACTTAAGAAAGAAACAAAACACGCATCTATCAGTGCGAGTGCCCCGCCCTCAACCATGCAGTGATGGACGTTGATTAAGTTTGCTTCAACTGCTCGGGTTGGAGCCTCGATGGGGCGCAGAAGTCAATGAGAGCCCACTCCCCATTTGCGCCATCTAAAACCCGGACCGCGGAAAATTAATTGAATCTCATTGGTCCAAAAAATTAAAGTACCATTTAGCGGATCAAGTCAAAGCCCCCCCCCCCAAAAAAAAAAAAAAAAAAAAAAAAACAGAAATGACATTGCTGTAATCGTGTATCGGTTGCCGTGGTGTTTTTGTCATTCAAAAAAAACCCAAAACAGTTGGACCCCCTTAAGGGGGGGACGGGGACTGAGGCGATACTCTGGGATTCTCGTGTCAGCCGCCAAGCTGAGGCGCGTTTGGGGGCTTTCTATGTACAAATAGACGTTTATGTACAGACTCATCTTTAGTCCACTCACACACATGTACAATATGGCCGCCGCCGCCGTACAGCAAGAGGAGTTAAAGGCCAAAGTTCAGTTGGCAGCCGACCCGGAAACCTTCCGATTTTTTTTTTCTTAAAAAAATAAAAATGTTCAAAAGACTATCAGCTTTATAAAGTATACAAAATACCACAAAAGCAAAAAAAATAAAAAAAACTTTTTTCTTCTATTTTTTTTTTATATATATATATATATAATCATTTTTTTTGTGTCTCTTCTGAGGTACTCGATCCTGAGGTAGTTAAGTAAAAATGCATATCAAACTTTGTTTTCCTTGGGCAGCAGCAGCAGCCTTTCAGCAGCATTTCCCAAAGCCGCCCTCACCTCTAAATAGATATTTATAGATAGAGAGATAGATGCCTGATGTGTGTTTATCTATGTATTTTTTTCAGATATATATATATATATATATATATAATGTATTTCTATTTATTGAGGACTATCTATAAAATGCATCCGAATTTGTAAAAAAAATGCCACTTTTCAATTTGAAGGGGGTCCTGGCCTCAGACAATCTTTCCCCTTAAACATGGCCCGACCAATTTCAGCCAACCCCCCCCCCCAAAAAATAAATAAAAAATAAAAAAATAAGGCTCTGGTGGTCCCCCCACTAGGACCGTGAGAGCAATGCCGGTTTTTGGGAAACCTTTCAACTCACGAGAAAAGCTTCATGAACCAATTGAAAGAGTGAAAAGTATCAACCAAAACTTCTTTGTCGGGTTTGAAGAATCACACCAAAGAGGTGATAAGCGGGAGGGGGGCCGGGCAGGTGGGGGGCCGGGGGGGGTCTTCATTTCTTCTTTGTGTTGCAAGTTAAAAATTAAAATTAAACGGAAAAAAAGAGGCGCTCTTTGGGGAAGGGGACAGAGCGGGTCGAGGAGGTCGAGGAGGCGTACACGCGAGGGCAAAGTGACGTCGATGTCTGTGATGCAGAGGCGAGGTTGGAGGGGGGGGGGGGCAAAAAAAATGAACAGCGGGGGTCTTTTCGCCACACTTTTCGATTCAAGTGAGGCGCGGAGGGGCTGGATGTTTTGCTGGGCTTCTTTTGACCCCTGAGAGGAGCGTTGGTTGTGGAAACGCCCCCCTCCCCCCCATTGTCGTCGTACCCCCGCTGCATCCGTCCCGCCGAGCGTCTTTGCGAGTCAGCGTTGTCCATCGAGCGCACGCCGTCCGGCAGGCGGCCTTCCTTCTACTTCCTGCGAGGTAGCGGAGGCTGACCTCCGCCGGGAGGCGCCTTGGGCTGCTGCTGTCTTCTCACCTGGGCCAAAATCTCCTGAATCTTCCTTTGGGCCAGCTGCACGCCAACAACAACAAACGACAGAAGAAGCGTCACATTTGGGGGCCATCGCGTACTTTTCAACTCGAAGCGCGTTTTGTTTTCATGTCCACCCGACGCCGATTTAAGTTCCCAAAATAAAGAAACATATGAGCTAAAATAGATCACGTAAAAAGGAATACATTCAAGTAAATACAACAAAATGCCTCATAGCATAACTCCATCAAATAGCGAGAATAAAGAAAGAAACCCGAGACATGTGAAAACTAAATAAATAGGAAAGCCAATAAATCTGATATGAAATGAATAGAAATCCAATAGAAGGGGCATAGTATAATGTCGGTTCAAAAGTTTGGGGCGAAGCGAGCCGTCCCCACCTGACACGCAAAGAAATGTCCGCTGATCTTGACGATGACCTGGTCGTTTTCGTCAGGCGTTTGCTCGCGCGGCACCACCACTTCGGCGCACGTCAGGTTTTGCAACTCGTTGACCTGCCACGCACACAACCGTCGCGCCGCTTAGCTTTGGTCTCTTTCTTTTCTTGGCGGTCACGGCGGAATGGCGGCGGCTTACCGTTTTGCCGCCTTTGCCGATGACGCGGCCGGCGGCGAAGGAGGGCACCTTGATGTGGGCCTCCAGTTTGACTTCCTCCTTGGGCCCAAAGAAGTTCTCCTCTTTCAGTTTGCCAAAGATGCGACACTGAGCCTGCGGACGGGGGAGGGGCAACATAGCAATTGAGCGAGGCCCGCCCAGACCTCCATTTCTTTCGCCGCTTCTACCTTAAACTGAGCCTCCGGCGGCCCGACGATGATCACCATGCGCTGTTTGGGATCCATTCCTTCGGCAGGGGCGATCTGAGGAGGGGGCGAGACGCCGTGTCATGTGAGGCGGCGGCCACCTCCTTCCCTTGCCCTCTCGGGGCCAGATTGGCGGGCCACTCACTTTGATGGAGGCGCCGGCAAAATGCGACAGCTGCTTGATGTGTTGACCCTGTTTGCCAATGATGGCGCCCACGGCAAGCGCGGGGATGAACAGGTGGACCGTCTCCGACTCCGGGTGTCCCTGCCGAGCGGGGAAACCTTAGCGGCTTTTTTTCATTTTCACGTCTTAGTGATTGCGCAACAATACCATTGGTCACTTTTTGCCCTTTCGTATTTCTTGATGCGATTCATTCGGTCTGAATTTCCAACGGATGAGGCCATCGACGTGGAAAACGCGTCTCCAATTTGAAAACCAATTCGGCGGAACCAACGTAATCCATTCCGAGATGTTAGTTGATGTGGAATTGTTTGTCCGGCACGGGGCCAAAGCAACAGGGGGCCCCACAAACCCACTTTTAACTCCGTCACAGCCAGACGACAAAAGTGCAAAAATGCGGGCCGGCGGGGTCTTTGTCATTTTCACCCAAATGACGGCCACTCACAGAATACCGCGTTTCAGGACGACGCAAACTTTCAATACGGTGTAACAAACGTTAGCCCGTCTTCTTTCATCAGGAAAAAAAATGCTCTAAGGAGTTATGTGAGATTGAGATGGGGGCGACTGTCCAAAATACAACCCAGGCATAATTTGTATCGCGCCGAAGCCGGAACGAAGCACCAACACGGAAAAAAGGGAAATGCCGCCCCCTTGCGGAAAACAAACAAAACACTGCCGGAGGCCAGAAAAAGCAAAAGCCGAACACTTTGGGGAACGGCGCTCGCTCCACGTCATGCTTTTCACTTCCAAAATCAATTTGGGAATGAGGTGAAGGCAGCTCGGCGGCCTCCGGCGATTTGCCCAAACGTTACCAGGAAAAGTCTTGAAAAGCAATCACGCCACGGCAAAATAATATCAAGGTGGAGATTTCTTTTCTTTCTTTCTTTCTCATTTTCATTCGAGAGGGGAGAAAAACGTTGTCACGCCATCACAGATGCTCCCGCGCAAAGCGCCGCGGCGCACCGCTTGCTCAAAGACGCAAGCAAGAGAAACATCAAAGTCACAAAGAGGCGTCGCGCGGCAATAAAGGGAGTCGCCGTGCGAGGGTCTCAAGGGGACAAAGTGACTCACTCCGAATGACGGACCGCCGGCTCCGGGGGGGGGCGCGTGGGACATGGACGGACCCATGCCGGCCGTGCCGCCGGGGAACAAACCCAAAGCGTTCAAGTTCAAGCCTGGAATCAGGTTGGACTGCAGCTGCGGAGGCACAAAAGTGGCTGTTGCGAGGGGATACTTTCTTTCACTTGACAAAAGACGCGAGCGCTCACGTTCATGGCCGCCATGTCGCTCTCGTACGATTCTCGGATCTTCTTCATCACTTCCTCCTCTGCTCGGGCGCAGGCTTCGATGGAGCCCTTCACCGTGATGGTCCGCTCCGGGTTGTACAGGGTCAGATCCTGAAGACTGAACCCATCAAGGGAGGCGATTAGGGGCGGGGTGGGGGGAGGGGCCATGGTGGGGGGGGCACAAGATCTTACGGTGAGATTGTGATTTTGGTGCCTGTGTCCTGCTCAATTTTCTTCAGGTTTCGTCCTTCCTTCCCGATTAATCTTCCCACAAAGGTGTTGTGGACTAAAACCTTCAGTGGGATCTCCTCGGTACTGCAAGACAAAGAGACACAATCAAAGTCATTCAGTGCCAGGCCATGTGCAAACACGCGTCCACTCTGGTGCCAGGGCTTTTGTCATTCTCACTCCAGGTCCAGGACCCACACATTATGTGTTTTGAAAGGCGCTTGAAATAAAATGTATTATTATTATTGAGTTTGAGGACGACATCAACATTCAATTCAGCGGAAGAAACCTTGGATGCTCTTCTTTCATTCGGAAAAAAAAAAAAAAACAGTTAATTCTTAAGTTCGATGGGTCTGGGGTTATCAGAGCTTGAAATGGGGGCAGCTGTCCAAAATACATGACATACATACATATACGCTTTAACCACAGCTGAAACTGCAACCGAGCGCTAACATGGACAAAAGGGAAAAAACATGAGCAGAGGGCTGACCGGCACTTTATCGGCCCCCCTCGCAAAAAAAAAGTAATAATAATTCTGGAATGGCGCCGCACGTCATATTTTCCATTGGGGAATGGAAGTGACCGAGTTAAAAAGGAAGCGCGCGGGGGGGTGTTTGAAACTCACAACTTGGTGTCGAGCGCTTCCTTCTGCATGATCTCCATGAGGGTCCGGCAAGCGTTGGAGCAACCTTCCGCCGTGGAGTGGATGGTGATGGGCTTCTCGGCGGCGCCGGCGTTCTCTTTGCGGTGAATGTCGATCCTGAAAGATGGCAAGCGAGAATGACGGAAGGTTCCGGGGCGTCGCGTCGCTCGCCACGCCACCCACTTTGAATGCGTCTGTTTGGTGACGTTGCGAATGGTGGCGCCCTCCTTGCCGATGATGGCGCCCACGAACTGGGTGGGCACCAGCATGCGCAGCGGGATGTCCGACTGCACTTTGGGGCGGGCGCCCGGGCCGGGGGAGCCCGAGCGGGGGGGGCCCCGGGCGTTGAAGCCCCTCCGACCCCCCGCCGGAGGACCCTCGGGGCCCGACGTCTCGTCCGGGATGTAAGACACCTTCAGAGCGCAGTTCTCCATCATGGAGCCGTTCAGCTTTTCAATGGCCCTGGTGGGGGGGGGGGGGGGGGAAGACGACGACGACGACAAAATGAGCGACTGAAAATCTCTACACAATCCATAGCTCAACCGTTCTCACCATCGGAACAATCAATAGATTATCGAGGAAGTAGGGGAAAAAAACCACACTGTACGACGACGTGAACGCATCGCCAGACAAGAGCGATGTGCGTCCACTAGAGGGCACTAAACGGCAAATCGAACCCCCGTCGGCTTCGATCACTTTCTGACAAACCAAATTGACTTTTTAGGAAGCCTTTTGGGATAAACTAAGACGATTTTTGTTGCGCACCTTTGTGTGTGTGTGTGTGTGTGTGTGTGTGTGTGTGTGTGTGTGTGTGTGTGTGTGTGTGTGTGTGTGTGTCTGTGTGTGCGTGTGTGTCCACTCACTGCCTGGCCTGGTCCTTGGCTGCATATCGAACATTGACAACCGCAGTCTCCGTGTCAGTGTTGACTGTGAAGGAGCGCACAGCAAAGATAATCAATCATTCGTTAGTTGGACAGTCACGTGACATTTTGATTTGATTTTTTTCAGTTTCTGAAGGCCAACAAATTCCACAAAAACTGCCGCCCGTAGTCACCTTGTTCACAGCATTCGACGGCACCGTACTGGGCCAGGACGCCATCCAGAACCTGGGGAATGCAAAGCCAAAATTAGCCGAGACCCCCTTTTTGTTCTCGGCTCCAAGTCTATCTATCACACTGCGGAATGAGTTTCATAGTTGATATCGATAGCATCTTTTTTTTTTTTTTTTTTTTGAGTGGCGGTTCAATCATGACTTTCCACCAACCGGATCACACTGACCTCTCAATCAAAATGGGAACAAAAATGGCTTTAAAAAGAGAGTCGAAGGTTTCATCTGTGCTGCATGTCATGCATATTAGCATGTTTGACAAGAAAGCTGACTTCAATGTTGATGTAGTCCTAAAAGTCATAATAATAATAATAATACATGACATTTTAAGCGCCTTTCAAAGCTCTCAAGGACACTTTACAGTCGCAGACAAGTCATCAATAAAATCCAATCACAAATACAATGATAAATAGAAACAAGAGAGCGAGCGGCACAGAAAATGCCATTTTAAATTGTTATTAAAAGTCCATATTGTGTGGGTCGTGCAAATCCATCAACCCTGGCACCGGAGCGGACACATTTTTTTGCACATTGTCTGGCAGTGAATGAGTTCAAATAGGCTAAATGCGTCGGTGATAATGAATGTTCCACACCGCACCGCCGCCGGAAGCTACAATCACAGCTAAATACAACCGGCACCAACAAGCCAAACATTTTATACAACCCCCCTAAATGAAGACAGATGACTCTTTCGGGTAATATGACAAGTGGGAAAAATGTTCCCAGGAAAATCCAAGCGGGCCACCTGGAGACCGACCGGCGCATTTGAACTAAGCCATTTGTGGCGGAGGGGGGAGGGGCTAAGAGCCATAGGACCTAAGCCCACCGAGACCTTTGACCATACGCCGCTGTAGCTAAGGCCCCGCCCCCTCCCCGCCAAGGGCTCGAGCCCACGTTGTGGCCAACAAGACTGCCCCCCCACCCACTTCCACGCAGGCACACACCCCCCCGAGGCGACCCACCGAGCGCGCAACCTCCCGCCTCTCTGCCATGTCAACGGCGAGTCATTGGCTGCGCCTTCGGCAAAAAGCGCCGCCGCCCGCCGCCGGCTGGCTGGGCCGCCCGTCCTTCCGCAAAGGCGGTGGGGGGTTGGCCAATAAGAATCCAGGCCATTCAGGAAAAGGGTGGGGTGCATTCCAACAGGAAGAAGGGGGCTGGGGGAGGGGTGCCAGCTCATGCTACACATTCTGTGAATCGAAGCACATGGACGCAAGTGCGGAGGGGGTCGGGGGTGCCATCCGGGCCTTAGCCACACACGCCACAATTCTCGCCATCTCGAATGCGGCGCCACCATTGTCTCATTTACCTGAGAAGCAAGCAGAAATTCAGTTATTTGCTATCTATTAGCAATTTTATTAGCTATCTAACTTATCCTGTGACTGTAAAGTGACCTTGAGAGTTTGGAAAGGCGCTTAGAAATCAAATGTATGATTATTATTATAAGATACGTAAGGGAGATGGGGGTGGCATTAAAATAACCCCCATTTTTTCCCTAACCCTCCCCCGTCCTCCCAAGGGTGGGGGAGACCTCCTCATCACCTTTGGAGAAGGCAACCCTAGGCTACATGCTAGTAACACGTGCGGAGCCACAGCGCCTGCTTCCTTTTTAGAAAAAAAATACATCCAATAAACGCACACAGTCAGACATTTTATGGCTTCAATTGTTTCACCGTGTGTGTGTGTGTGTGTGTGTCATTGAGGAAATTCAGAATTCTTGTCCTCCGAATGGAACAACAATGCAACAAGACTCCAAGCGCACAATGTCAGCCACTGTACAAAGAAAAGGGGAGCGCGGAGGAATGGCAAGGCAAGATTGGTGATTTAGCATCTAGATTCAATTGAAAAAAAGCCCCCCAAAAATACAATACAATAATCTCTCACAAAAGCCAGATTATTGACGTCAATTCCAAAGCAAAAGTCCAATAGGGTAAAAGTGACATTTCAACTCGCACCGCCTGCTCCACTCATGACAGACTTGCCAACATTTTGGTAGTCATACATGTAGTATTCTCGCCGGTTGTACGTATCTTTATAGATTGTATTAAAGCTTTCTTTTTCAGTACAAACCAATGCAGGTTACTTATACAAGTCTAAAACGTGCTCATGAAAGCCTTAAACTTCCATTCCATCCAAAATAGAGCACCGAAGCAACTTAGGAACAAATTCACCTTCCAAAGGACCTATCTCGTTCGGAAATCGGGGAGTGTCTGTATAGCTTTGCGCATCGATCACCGCCATTTTTATTAAACCTCTTTTATAATTGATTTAATCCATAGCATTATCCCCCCCCCCCCGCCGATTCAATCACTACATCTGCACACCCACTTTTAGCTTTGACGCGATCAATTCTGCTGATAAGACACCGATTGGCTCGAGAAAAACATTTGCGCGCATTTGATTGAAAGCAAAGGGCGAGCTCCAAGAGCAGGCAACATGTCGCTTATGCAAATTTTCTTGCACATAAAAATAGAACGAATCATAATGAATGAGAAAGTAGCCCCACCACATAGAGAACACCCGTTAGCTAGCGTGTTAGCACTCACCTCCCATCGCATGTCAGGCGGGATGTTCCTGATTTGCAGCTTGCAGCTCCTGAATAGAGACAAAAAGATGATATTGAATGAGAGAAGGATGCTTTTTGAAATGAAAAAAAAAATGGTGGGGGGCGAGCAGCAGAGGCAGCATTTATTTTTGCTGTCGGCCATCTTGAAAGGCGTGAGCGGTGAATTCTAATCGGCTTTGCGAGTGTTGGAGACGTATCTGGTTGGTAAAAAGTGCAGGGAGGCCTCTGCGTTCAGGATGTGGAGATTGAATTTAATTGGGGGGCTTTAATTGAAGATGAGATAAGAAGCTCAAATTGCAACACCAGCCCCCCCCCACACCCACCATAAAGGAAACAGACCATTGAGACCACCCAAAAAAAGAACAACTTGGGAACAGTGCACGAAACAAAATGAATGTCCTACTTGCACTATTGCACGATTGTCATGTTGGGGGGGGGGGGGGGCATTAAATGTATGCAGTTGTTCAGCCAGCGAAGATGAGCGCAAGTCACGGTGCCGATTGCTTCAAAACAAGCCACACGAGTCATTAAAAGCAATTGGGAAGGGTTTTTTTGGTGAGGGGGGGGGGCAAGCAAAGCGGCAATTGGATATTTGAAGCTTTTTCCCCCCGTGGGAGGACGTTTTATAGAAAGGGGAGGCCGCCCGCTCCAAAGTCCGCCGCCTGTTGACAAACCGGAAGGCCCAGAACGTCCAACCGGACAACCAAGGTGGCCTCATGGACCAGGTCCAGCACAGGTAGGGAACGGGGGGGCACAAGTGTCAAAGGGATCTTAAAAGGACACCTGAAGTTGATGAGGCCCCCCCCGCCCTTAGCAAAATCCGTGTGTGGTTCTCACATTCCAAGCAGCGGCACGCATTCACGCCAATGGACACGTCACAGATTCAACACTAGGATGTCTTCAATTTAAAAACATGGTGTTTGCAATTGCAACCAAAATTTAAAGATAACCCCCGCCCCCCCCAAGAGGAATTCCAGCCCTTTCCGGCCAACTGTGTGCCATTCCTGGCTGACACCCCCCCCCCCCACCCCAATAGCTCCTCCTACCCACACATTCTGTATGCTCTGCATTGCGGTGAGAACGCCATGTGAAATGTGCAAATGCACCAGAGCCGACCGACCTCTCGCTCCACAGAGAAGAAGTCAGGCAGGGTTAGGAGGTGGGGGGGGGGGGGGGGGTCAAGTGAAGAGGAGTGGGGGTTGGGTTCCCCATACATTCCCTGTCCCCCGCCCCCCTGCAGCCTTTGATTTGGGGATGGGTGATTGGGGTGTGGTGGACAAGGGGGGGGGGGCAATAGTCCAGTTTCAGGCAAGGGTAACAAGGGCCCACTCTACTCAGTGGGGGTGGGGCCCTGTTACCATGGACACGGACAAGTCCACTGACAGGAACATGTAGAGCTGGGCTAAATGTGGGAGGGGGCTGCTTTGTCATGTGATGACCAAGACCGAGCCAGCCGCCACTCCATACACACTTTCTTATTTCTATTGAATACGGCATCTCTGCGTGTGAGATCACAAATTAGCAAATAATGATAGAATATATGCGAGAAGAACAACAACAAAAAAAGACTTGCGTTCGCACTGGTTCTGACTGACTTGGGCTCCAGGTTCTGCCTCAAGGCCCTGAAATGCTCATTGTGAGCCTCCCACAAATACACAAATAATGGCCTCACATTGTTTCTTTTCTTTTTAAATCTATAGCTTGCTCATCAAATTAGCCTCTATTAAAAACGTAGCTCAAACATGATGTGTCGTAAAAGCAAGCTGCTAAAAAAATGTTTAATAATAAAAATTAACAAATGAAATGAAAAAAGGAACGAATGAGAAAAATGGCCTCACTTTATTGCTTATATTCTCTTTAAAATTCACATTTTTAAATCTGTCGCTTGTTCATAAAATTAGCCTCTATTTAATAAAAATATTGAAGTCAAACACGATGTCCCATTAAAGCAAGTTGCTAAAAAAGGTCATTTCTCTCGTTGACACCAACAACTGAAAACAATATCACTTTCCGTTGCACACGAATGAGGTCAATTGCTGCATTTCGATTATTTAAAACGATACAATTGGTATGTAACGGATGTACATGAGTGACTCAGTAAAGCAAACAGATTATTCTTTTTTCATATTGACATTGAAACGTGTGATTTTCTCTCTTCATCTTTTAGATTTCCAAAACCATTTCATCTAATTCCTTTTCAATCCATTTTGGACGTCAATGACGGAAGCGAGTCTTCAGGTGGACATTTTCATTTCTTGTAAAGCGCCTTTGATTGCCATGAAAAGCGCTTTCAAATTAAACGTATTATTGCTATTCTCATTCTTAATTCTCGATGCTCACCCCCCAAAAAATACATGTTTGCATCTTTTCCTGACCGTTTCTAGCACTTCCCCTTTTTTTTCTCCGAAGGAGTCCAAAGGTTAAAGACATGGTGATTGGCCAAGCGCCCCCCCCCCCAGCTGATATTTGCAGAATGCAAAGAATGGCCCAGCGCACGCTCTGCGGATGCGTCCCGTGTTGCCAAAACTCGCCATTGAAATTCACTTTCATTTCGCATTGTGCAAGTTTTTGTTTTGTTTTGAAACTCAACCGCGGCACTGAATAAACAATTGAAACAGACACGTTTGTGTGAAGAATTGATGCATTGAGCACATCTACTGTATTTCAAAGGCAAATTTTACTACGTACAAAATAAACTGCATGACATTCTGGTGTCGAGGGGTCAAAATTAACTCATGAGAAAAATGGCGGTTATTTTTTTTTAGGTCAGAGGCCCCGTCGGAAAAGATACAATTTCAATGTCATCAATTTCTAGATACAATTTTTGGGCCAGTTGATAAAAACATATTTTCCAAAGTAAAA
Source organism: Hippocampus bargibanti (assembly GCF_051943395.1). Lineage (NCBI taxonomy): Eukaryota > Metazoa > Chordata > Actinopteri > Syngnathiformes > Syngnathidae > Hippocampus > Hippocampus bargibanti. Next base: position 12,648,607 of record NC_142753.1, read on the forward strand.
GCCAGATCTTTCAAACAATACATTGCACACAAAACGTGTCGCCAATGACAAGAAATCATTCAACATCTGAGCTCACGCTATCAACGTACTAAATCGGACAACCTACAAAATATTGATCAGGCGCAAGATATGCACGAAAAGAGAGCCAGCCGTCCACGAGCATCAGCCCAAATGTCAACATCCAAATACAACAGGAGAGGTGACGACCGGTGTGCGCTTGTGCAACAAGGCTTTGCGCGACTTTAGGGGAGGGGGAGCCGAGGCTTCCCATTTTGCTCTTGGCGTCCATTTCGTGCCTGGCGAAGGAAGAAAAAAAAAAAAAAAAAAGGAAGGGGCGGAAGCAAGCAGTGACGGAGCAGATCCTTCAAATGGACCAACGACTCCATCAGGCCCCTTTAGCCAGAAAATTGACTTGTTTTTGTACAACCATAGTAGTGTCGCTATTATTATTTGTTGTGTAAAGTTTTTAGCTTTTGTGCGCTTAAAGGATTTTCAAGTTCTGGTTGTGATGTAATAAAGGAAAAGAGATGATCATTTCGATCTATATACTGTGAGTGGAAGATAAAGCATCTGAAAGGACTTTGAAGTTCTGCGTGTGATGTAATGTAAGGAAAGGAAAGAGAGGGATGGCCATTTCACGGTTAGATCAGAGCATCGTCATCCAATGCCGAGTCTAGTTTTTGCCTTTTTGAATGTCGCTGCGCCCATGAGCATTTTGCGTTTGGGAGCCTTTTACTGAGCGAGTTGCTTGCTCTGTAGCCACAAAGGGACATATGTCTTCTTGCGCCGGTCCCAAGCCCGGATGAATACAGAGGCTTGTGTCAGGAAGGGCCTCCGACGTAAAAGCTTGGCTTTCATCACTTTGCTGCTGTGAAATGTACATTTCTCCACTGCGAGAGTAATAAAGGCAAATCCAATCCAAAAACAATCCTCTAAAGATGGACGACACTGATTTGCTGTGGCGACCCCGCCCGTCAAAGGAAACGCTTGCCCAAAGGAAGACTTGAAGGGGACACCCAGCACTTGTCTACACAAGTTCTTTTGAAAAAACAAGAAATACACATCCAACCAAAAAATGTGACGGTTGAGTCCAAGAGGCAGCACCCCACTGTCAAGGCAGAGAGGAGGGAGTAGCTACAACAAGCCATACGCCCCTTTTCATTGACACCCACCCCCCCCCCCCCCCCCCAACACACACACACAACATTCAAGGGGGAGGGGTGCCAAACATACGTTTAAAAAAACTTTCAACAAAAAAAAGGTTATAAGCTACAACGTACCTTTTACGTTTTGGCACAGAGTGTTCCACATCGAGAAGTTTCCCATGGAGTTCAACTTTACCTAAAAAAAAAAAAAAAGCAAAAATAATTATGCATTTATCTTTGCTTGTATGATTTTTTTTTGCCTCTTCGTTTAATTAAAAACAAATCCAGGGACGGGTACGGTGAAGGGTTAGGTGTGTGTGTCTGTGTGTGTGTGTGTGTGTGTGTGTGTGGGTGGGTGTTACAAAATGGCTTTTTCCAAAGGCGAGTTGCAACGAGGAAACGGTTGCATTCAAAAGCATTCAGGTCAAATATCATATTCCTGCCGAAGAGCAACTATTATATTTAATATTTAAAAAAAAACAGTGTGGCTCGTGCAAAAAAAGCAAATGTATGAGCCTCATAGTTGGCCTACATTTGAGCAACACAATTAAACCACCTGGTGTGTCAGCATGGGCAAAATGGCTACACAACGAGCGACTTGTGACCACAGGGAGAAGAAGGCTTGGGGGACTTTTTTCAAAAGACGTTTGGATTTTAGGACGATAAGATTGCTCACAAAGCTACAACACACACACACACACACATTTATTTATTCACACGACGACGACCTCTAACCCGAGCGAAGGCCCGCAACAAGGTTCGACTGGATAAGAGAATCCAGCTGATATTTTTGATTCATCGACTCTATTAAATGTTTCAAAAAAAAACAACAAGATTTATATATAGAAAATAAAAGCAAAACACCCGAGTCGTAACGACCACATGCATTTCCACACACACAAGCGTAAAATCCAGTTTGACGCCGTTTCAAACGTCTCACCTGAAAGGACGTCGATGGCCTTCATTGCGGTCTTCTCGTCGGGGCAATCCACGAAAGCATAGCCGGTTTTGACCAGGAAAGGTCCACTGTGGGGAATGTTCCACGTCTCAAAGATAGTTTCGAAGTCCTCTTCGCTCGCTTCGGCGCTCACGTTGCCAATATAGAGCTTATTCATATTCATAACCGACATACACACAAAACAAACAAAAAAGCACCCCGGACGACTTGGATAGCGACTGTGCTACGATGGAGTTACCGCAAAAACAAAAATTAAAAAACAAGCAAAAAAAGCCCGTTTTGTGCACTACGGAAAGGAGCGATAGATTCAAAGTGGCAGCCTCGTAGTGGCTTGGCGCTCCCTCGCGCCTCTTCTCTCTCTCTCTCTCTCTCTCTCGCTCTCTCTCTCTCTCGCTCTCACTTTGCCTCTTCTTTCACTACGCAATAAATAAACGCTTAATTATTAATCTTGCACGCTCTTCCAAACGACGACGACGTAGAAATAAAGGGAGGTGAAACTACTTTTGCGTCTTCCTCCGAAGAGACGGACAATGTGACACACGCTCAGGCAAGGCAAGCCGCCTCTGGCTCGACTACAACCAAGAAGAAGAAGAAGAAGAAGAAGAAGAAGAAGCGACGAAGAAGAAAAAAAAATCCGCTACGATTCGTTTTTTTTTTTTTTGAATGAGCCACGTGTTCAAACTACAAATCAACCGACACGTGAGGAAACCCAATTGCTCAATTAAGTGTTTGGGATCGGTGAAAATTACTGGCGAATCTGGGGTGGGGACACTTTAGGTTTAGGGGGTGTGGGTGGGTTTCCCCCCCTTTTTTTCAAGGAGGGGAAGAAGAGGGGATTGGTGTAAAAAAAGGAAACGAACCTGGGGAGCTTTCGAAAAAAAGATTACATTCGAAGCACACATTTGCATGTCTTTTTCTGCATTAAAAATAAGCTTGCTTTTCATTGGGTGGCGGAAGCTATAGTAAATCGTGCGTGCGTGCGCGCGTGCGCGAGTGATCTCACTCACAGGGACGAAAGGGGGGCGGGGTGGGGCCATTCATAAATGATGTTGAATGACTATTTTGCTGGAATCAGAGATACGTGACATGTGGGGGGGAGAAAAAAGAAGATCGTGACCCGTGCTCCTCACGCAACGTGGGAATGACACGTATTCCTATTCAAATGAAGGCGTCCATTTTACGCTTTACCCCCCCCCCCCCCGTCAATACGCAACCAAAGTCAAACAACTCGGCCGAGTGGACCGTCACCACCCTCCGTCGCTATATTTAGATGTTGCATTCATTCCTTTTTGAAATGCTTGCACGGTTCTACTTTGCTGCTAGTTTGGGCTTGGCCATGCGGTTCTTCGGGAGCCCTTGGCAGCCATGTTGACTGCCAGTGGGCGGGGCTTTCAAACACGGCGTCCTCGACGCACGGCCCAATTGAAAGGCAAGAAGTGCCTTTTTTCAAAACGGACACGTCTGTTCGGTGAAGTCAAAGGTCAAGACGACGACGGGCGGGCCACAATATTAGGTAGACCCGCACAATCGAAGGCGGCGTTTGTCAAAAAACAAACTTTAGGCTCGCTTCACAAAACGGAGTGAGTCTCATATTTTCCACTGGGGAAAATCAACCGGGATCAACACCAAAGTAAAAATGTCATAAAAGAGTAAATGTTCAGCGGAGAAATTGTCAAGATGTCTGGCGGTCGTACCGGAGCGTTAAATGATTGTGTCTGTCACAATTGGCATATGTACATGAACCAAAATACAGTACTCGTGGTGGAATAAATACGTTAAACCAGTTAAGAATCATATTTAATAACAATATTTGTCGTGGAATATTTAATAAGGATTATATATAAAATTGCCACTGTTATAAAGCTACTTTGAGTTTTTTGATTGACATGTATTAAATTCACAACTGCGGTGGGTTATTTTCCAAATATTTCGCAGTTAAAGTACCGCAACGTATCGGTTTGATGCCACAAAAATGGAAAGAAACACGGCTTTCTGACGGTATGAATTAAAGCAAGGTGATGTCAGACCTCATTAACTTAATTGGACGTGAGTACCTTATCATTTTCCTTAAAGACGGATAGCATTACTCACATAAGCTACTGCCACATGTGGTTGGGTGAGCTTCACTTGCACTTTCTGTCAATATAAATTGTATCATGCTAACCGTGTCGACTCTCAAATTCACGAACTGTATACCTCATTAAAGGTGCAACATTAAATGCCGTACAATTGCTTTTGCATTAGATTTGTTTCATTTGTAGATACATACCAATATTAGAAGGTGTAAAAATGTATTTCGACACCGCGGTAGTGCTAAAGTTCTCTCAATAAAATTGTATGTCAAAGTCAAAAGTCAAAGTCAGCTTTATTGTCAAATATGCTAATGTGCATGACATATGCATACCAATGCCCGCTAAACAAGTATAAGCTCGGTCTATTAAAGTGATCAAATAGTGTATTGTTCGATGGGAAACTATGTACTACAGTAGTAGTAGAGTTCAAAGTGTCTGTTATTATTTTAAAGTAAAAATAAAAAGAATCCTCATCAAGTTGACGAGACTTTTGAATGAATGGAAAAGAGTCGGTCGGGCCGTGCCTCCTCCAAGAGAGCTTCCTCCTGTTTCACACACGCTGTGCTCTGATTGGTCGGGAGAGCTGACCAATCAGAAGGCAGCGCGGCCGCTCCTACTACTGCCTCCGATGCGGTCTTTTGATTGGCTGACGGAGAGCGACGATTCTATATGAACCGGCCCGCCAATGATGCGTTTACGTCCACGTTCAAATTGTTGGACTTTGGTTCGCGCTATAGGGATGGGACGAATTATGAGCCACAAAGTCTTTTTTTTTCAGATCGTTGTTGGGTTCTTGCTCAACTCGGGACTGTCTCGCAATTGATTTACTTTTACAACAAACCGTATGGAACTATAGGTTCTTTAAAATGCGTCGCGCCTACTTCCGAGAAGCGCACACAATTAATCTGTGTGGATTCTCGTCTCTGGTTCGATCACGGGAAGTTTTTAAAAACTGTTTTTGTCGACTGATCGAAACGGTGCGTTGACATCAACATTTGCGTTATTTGACACTTTCCGTTGAGGCGTCTGCGTTGATAAAAACGGTGACAATTTATCCGGCGCTAAAATGTGCGAGAAGAAGAAGCAGTGGGAAGGATGGCTTGTGGGGCCGCTGCGTGGACGGACAACTGCGGCCACGCCGTGCGAGCTCTCGGGCCGTGCACGTCGACTTAAATGAGCTCACGCGTGGCTGCGGTGCGGCTGTGTGCGCGTGCGCGAGGCGACCGATGAATGTATCGCTGAGGAATGTACAGAACGCCTCCCCCACACTTGCAAAGCCCTCCACCCCCTTCGATGGACTCCTTCCATAGGGGGGGAAGTAACATCAAGTTGGGAGTCTCTATCATTTCCGATGTTACTTGGTACACGTGGTCCAGATTTAACCGCGAAGTGGGGGAACACCGTGATTTTTAATTTGTTTGGGGTCCTTATTTGTTAGGTTCAAGTATGTCCTAGGTACCAATCAGTTGTTGCCGGCCTCGCTTACGTGAAGTCCTCGCACACCAATGTATACGACACAATCTGGATTCTGTCATCTGGTGAGAATTCTTTACGTTTTTTATTCGATCTCATCTTTGCTCAGGTGGGTTTTCGCCTAGTGTTTAAGCGTGTGCGACGGAGCATATACTGAGTGACCGTTTCGAGCGCCATGTTGGAGCCTGGCAGGGCTTTTTAACGTTCACTGATGTCTCCTCACACAAGCCGGCGTCTTAAGACTTTTTTTTGTTTGAAAACATACATCCACGAAGCCCAAGTGGATCCACGCAAGCTCCCCCTAAAACAACGAACGAACTGGCTGGTTTTTAAGCTCCCCCCTCCCTCCATTTTTGCTATTCAGATGCCAACCCTCATGTCAGTAGTAAAATGGCGGTGTGTGTGTTTTGTGTGGAGCACCTTCAAACAAGACACTTTCTATTTTTTAACATAAAAACGGAATTGCATCACACTTGAGTCACATCAAATAACTAATAAAAGAGTGACATATCTCATATGTAAAAAATGGGGTTGTTAAAATTAAACTATTTTAACTTGTACCGTAGCATGTCTTCCGTCTTGTGATGCTCCAACGAATACATTGGTACTTTTATTTTAAATGGTGAAAATGTTGCTGTTTTTGGTCGTGACCTAGCAAGGCAGGCTCGTGTCCTCTGGATCAGAAAGTAGACGTCACGAATTGCTTTATTATTTCGAAAGCTGCTACGACACAAAACTTATTTATTTGATTAACTGATGTCATTTCTGAAAAAAAATGTAGGCTTTAAATGAACGGCTGTTGATTCAACGAGCTCATTTTTGTTCATATAAAACTAGTTCACGTCTCCCAGTCCATAAATGTGGTTAAAGTCCCAATAATCATATTTCTGATACGTATTTGTATTTAACTGAACGACTGGGCGTAATTTGGTCGTATTTTAGAGTTTCAAGATTTATGTTCTCTGTAAATTAGTCCTTCGATGTTTTGGTAAAAATGACTGTGAAAGTAACCACTTATTTTTCCACATTTGTACTTTTGTCTGTTAGCGTGGAATTGGTTAGTTTGCTAATATGTGTACAGAATTAGTTTTTTTTTGTTGTTGTGGGAATATTGAGAATGCAAATTTGTACGATCTATTAGCTTGTTAGGCTATTAGGCTAAATCGTCGTTATGGGTAATTCACATTGCATTCGTGCTCTGAAAGTTGTTTCCATCTTTTATTCTGTCATTCAATTGCGATGTTTGATAAAGATTATTTTGAAAGACCATCTGTATTCCATACTGTGTTTATTCAAAAGTTGTGATTTAATTTGAATAAAAGACGTTTTCAGTGAAAACTGAAGTGGGGTGGGCAAGCTTGGCACTAAGTGATTTGCATAAATAAGTTTTGATATGGTGAAGGTCAGGGAAAAGGGATATTTTGCATCTGAATATAATACATTTAATTTATAAGCGCCTTTCAAAACTCAAGGTCACTTTACAGTCACAGGATAAGTATAATATGAGCAGAGCAGACAGCCTACTGACCATGTATATAAGTGATTTAGAGTTAACATAGGCCACGTAACATTTTTTTGATAGCGCAAGTACTCAACAGGTTACACCAGGTTAGCAAGTTGTGTCGATGTACAACAGGAAAAAAAAGTTTGAAATGTCTCAAAACGTGCCGAATGTAATTTTAAAAAAGGAGCCCCTGCGCAATTACGATTCACGTCAGACCACACTCCCTCATATCGCTTAATTGTTAGCCGTATGCAGCTTACGACATCAAGGCCGGCCGGGGACCCTTGGGCCCATTCTGTCGCACAACAGGCCATAAAGTGCATTTCTGAAACATAAAGCGCTTATCCGGGCGGTCTACAGTTGATCAAGCTATCAGCAGATGACCCCTGAAAATGAACCCGCGTCAGAGCTCTTGAAACGTCACAGCTTACTATAAAATCATGTTAATTAGCTGCATTCTTTTTTTGGTCCACGCAAATACGGTTGCACTTGTCATGGAATTGCATAGCTGCCAAAAAGCGTCACGTCAAAAGGTCACGGCTTCAATAACAGACGAAAGGGGAAAAAATGGAGGCGGGGGAGCATAAACATGACACACAATGAAAGAGATAAAGAAAACAAGGCGATGCGTCCATTTTTTGCCTTGAGAATGTTTTACTTTGAACCTCGAGCTGGAGAACTTTCCAGATTGTCAAACATGAACCAATGTTATCCCAACATCCATTTGAATAAACCGCGCCACGATGACACTAAGGGTTTAAAAGCGACAGTGTTTGAAACCCAATTTCAATTCGAATGCACATTTCGTGGCAAACTAATGAGAAACTTCTCAGAGTTCATAGTTGCATTTCCATAGACACCCTCCCCCATCCATAAAAAGCCAGTGTTTGATCATAAAAGTCAAATGGTGACCTTAAAAAGTGTCGGCAGAGATTCACGCTAACTTCCCACAAGATTCGATTCCCACTGTGTGACAGTGATGATTATTTGAGGTCATAATAAAAAAATGGAGCGAGAGGGGGCGGTAACAATAAAAAATAGTTTGTGTCCATTACTCTCGCATCATGAAAAAACACCCTGCGCATGTAAACTACCTTGAAGTCAAAGTGCAGTGTGAATTTCGACATGCTAAGTTCATATCGGGTGCAGCACCTCAGTAGCGCCCTGAAAAAACAACCACAACAACAAAAGACAGTCAAGGCGAGTCAGTGGCTTGACACCCTCCCCCCACCCCCCTTATATTTGATCAAAATAGCGACACAAACCCTATTGAGTACATCAGAGTCCTCCTATTCAATTAGTTGGATTCATACTTACTTTGGTTATAGGAGCGAGACCAGGAAGAATTTCTGTATCTCTCGTCGTTTGGTGACGGGAAACGCCTGCGCCTGTAACGTTACACATACAGACGTGAAAATGGAGTCGAGCAACAATTGAATTGTGAGAATGACTTGCCCGTATCTGTAGTCGTACTCTTCGTAGCTGTCATATCGCCTGTAGCCTCGATCGTAGCCGCGGTCGTAACTATGATCGTAGCTTTGTTCGTAAGAACGCTCGTCACTCCGGTCGTAACCACGGTCATAGCCTCGCTCGTAGCCTCGAACACGATAAGAACTCCTTCCCCTCGGGAAAGCCCGTCCGCCGCCATCATCATCATCATCATCATCTCTATTCAAGAAAAGAAAAGAGGTTTGAAGGAAACGGACTCCACAAAACAAAAGGGGAAAGGTGGGTTCGACGCTTACATCGTTTGTTTACCCATGTAAATTCCAGGTGTAGGTGTATGGGCACGCTTGGTAATGGAGTAATCGACTCTGATTGCCCTCCCGTCTATCTCCATCCCGTTGGCTCTCTCCATTGCCTGAGAAACAAACCGCACGAGTCAAAAGATGAACGTCAGCCCCATATATGGGCGCTCCGGGTCTGGCACGGAGCAATACCGACATCTAGCGGCGCGCTCGTCTAATCACACCCGTCCAGCAAATATGGAAACGGCGCACGTTTGCAAATGTCCCCATTGTGGGACCAATAAAGGTTGTCTGATTCTGATTCTGATGCGGCCAATTTATGTCTGACACACGGGGACAATTTGAAAAGAGGTTTGTTGACTTGAGATGACACCGCGCTGGACGGTGTCATGAGTGGCACAAAAGCAGAAGCCATTCGGGTCGGTAAAAAGAAAGGAGTCAACGGTACGTACCTCCTTTGAATCTTCCAGCCTCTCAAAGGAAACAAAGCCAAATCCTCGCGAGCGACCCGAGCGATGGTGGAACACCACGCTGACGCCGGTCAGGCGACCGTATCGTGAAAACACGTGCCTCAGGTCTCGCGCTGTGGTGTCCAAGCTCAGGCCAAATATCCCTAAACATTTGCTGGGATCGGGGTTTGCCTACAAATTCAAATTCAAAACAACAAAACAACAACAACAGTTCTATGTGATTGAACACAAGAAATGGCACACGCCACGCTTGCGCAAAACACGGCGGGAAGATCCACCTACCCGATCGGCAAGCCCACTGTGGCTGTTTGTGTCTTTTCTTTCAAGGCTCTGCCGAGAGAATGAAATGAGAGCCATGGTTATTGGCTGCTTTTGATCTGCCATCCCTTGTCAAATTCATCACGGCTCTGTTAACTTGGATGATTCGTCACAAGGCAAATAGGACCGTGTCACAAATTAGTTGCCACTCGCCCTGAGCTGAGCTTTGGGGCTGCGCTTTGAGATGGGGGAGCGACTTTTCCTGCGACGGGAGTCAGGGCTGTTGGAACGAGGCCGAGATCTCCGTGGGCACGGATGAGATGGAGAGAGTGAGTGACTACCATGGCGGATAGAAACCGGCCTCGAACCAGAGCTGAAAAAAACAAAAAAACAAACAAACAACAACAACATGCGTGAGGCACAAAGGTGATACATTTTCTTACAAAGTGGACAGAAACAATATTTCACCTGTTTATGAACATGAATAACAACATACCCCGATTTTGACGGAGAACGGGATCTGAATGGTGAACGCTTGGATTCTCGGGATGGACTCTGGGAGCTTGAGCCGCTCTCCGACTTGGCATGAGTTTGACTTCCGTGTTCGGATTTAGATGAGGACCGAGATCCCTGTTGCCATAGCGGTCAAACATTTACACTTACAGCGCATGCATTTATGACATTAATTACATTTTTTTACACATTAAACAGCATACAATGTAAACTGTCCAGACACTTTGTGAGCAACATCAAATGAAAACGTGATTCTGCGTGAAATAAATGCTACTTTAAAAAAATACATATTGAGAGGGTCTATTAAGAGTGTCAGCGTTGAGAAATTTGTTACAAAGTCCCACAAGTGTCCTTGAGAGTTTTCAAAGGCGCTTATTAATACAAAGTCAATAAAAAAAAAACAAGTCCATCTAATTCAAACATGCAGTTTTATGATCAAGCAAGGTTTATTTAACCGATGGACATACTTTGTCTTCCGTTTTTTTTAATAAGAACATTTACAGAACTTCTCGTCAAGTTTGTAACAGCTGAAAGCTCTGAAGGAAAAGTTAACCAAAATGAGACTGGGGGTAATTGTTACAAAATGTCATCGATCGAAGACTTTTGAATAATTGAAGAATTGCTTTTCGGTTAAAAGTACGCGTTGTTTGACGTCGTGCAACGAGTCAGGTACAAGACTATCACTCCTTACCCGTCTTTCGTCACCTCCCTCGTCGACGTCACTCATTTTCAGGTCATCTATCTACCGAGCAACCTTTTTTCAACCAGAATATACAAAAGAATTAAACAAAAACAAGAAGTAAAAGGTTGAAATTCGAAATGTTTTGGGTTGAGGTGTTCTGCGACAAGAAAATGGCGCGCGAGGGCGGAGCGATGATGTCGCGCGTCATACGTCATTTCCGATGACGACTTCCTTGCATATTAAAGCGGGCGACATTGCGTGTAAACTTGTCGCGTTGAGGATGACGTCATGCGCGAAAAACGTCAAGTACACACAAAAAAAAAAAAATCACACTAAGTCGTGAAAGGACAGTATTTCGACATAAAATCACACTTTTGAATTTAGATCCAACACGTATTGGACGTTCTTGTGGACTAAATAGTATACGGTACGACACAGTTATGACACCGGTCATATTTGAACCAGTTTATTGAGTCTGGTGGACTTGGGGTACAGTTCAACTGTGCCAAAATGAGACATTACAGATATCGTCCACGTGTGTTGATTTAAAGTTGAGTATGGTTAACAGACATCATTATGATGCACATTTGAAAGGTTTCACCGAGCAGAGATTGATTTTAAAATACTCTTCCGGCAATTAACAATGGTCTCCCGCATACACTATAAGAGCACTACCAAGAGTGGATTATTAGCTCATTATTTGTTCTAAAATGTCTACAGTCACAGTGCAACACGAACCCTGAATGCGGATTAGCAAATGGTCAGTCATCTTCACAGCACAAAAGATACTGACTGACCTTGCGGGACATTCATTCCATGGAGTGAAATCACTCCCAAGGCAAGTCAAGGGAAAGGGCCACGTTTCAGCCACAAACGAGATGCATTTGTTGTATCGTCAGCTTCGCATTGAGGCTGAACACTCTTTGGATTATCGTCTCGACGCAACTAATCACATCTTATTGCATCGAGCAATAGTCCGCAGCACAAATACAGCAATTCAAACGGGGAGTATTCTGTTCAATTCAGCAGGTTGACATCGTATCAACTATACAACAACTATCGTGAGCCCAAATGCGCTTTTCACAAAGGCCGAGACATATTTGAAAACAAGTACTGTACTCGTAATAATACTATTCAATGATGCCATTATATAAAAATGCAACTTTGAAATAGAAAAAATGCACGCTGCAATTGTGATCCAATATAATAAATACTACGGAGCGCAAAAAAAAAAAGGGGAGGCGAAAAGGAAGTCTGCGGACATCTTGGAATCAATTCAGACAAAGTGGGATGAGCCGAGAGACCAAAACAAAGCTCAAAAATGTTGTTGAGGCTTTTTGGGGCTTGGGGAGTTGAAGCGCGACGTCCCAAGATGACTGGCGGCTCGCTCCTGCCCGGAGGCTCTTTGCGCGGCGGCGGCGGCGGAAGCCAGGACCGTCCCGTGGGAGGCGGTACTTCCAGACGCATTGGCGGCCAACTCCAGTTTGAGCAGCCGCTTCAGGATATCATCCAGCAGCACCGCTATTGTCCTCTTCAGATCCGCTGCGTCAACAAAAGTACATTCGTCATTCATTCGCTGCCATCACAGGAGAAGGTTTGCAGCGGGTGAGCAGCGGCAGCCACAAGCGCCAGCGTTTACTTCACATGGAAGTAACTCAAACAGATAGAAAGCTAGCTAGCTATATCATTAAGATAGTTAGCTGGCCAGCGAGAAAGCTAATAGATAGCAAATAAATCAAGTTATGCATGCTTGAAAACGCGGACAAAGGAAAAGGCGCCCTTTGACTTGTAAAGAGCCGCCGGATGTCAAAAGAAGCCCCGGTCAGAAATGTTTTCCGCGAGGGGGCAGCATGTGCATTTTTTTTCCATATTAGAGCTTTGTTCCAGCTTCAGCTGTTGTTAAAGCGCTATAGAAAACCATATGGATGTATTGCATTGTAATTTGGCCATCCGCCCTCATTTCAAAGTCATATAACTCCAGACCCATGTAACTTGGGAATTAACTCTTTTTTTTTCTCAAAGATTTCTTAGGCTGCATTGAATGATGATGTCGTCCTAAAACTGAATATGGCTTGAAATTGGAGCGACAATGACAAACAAAACTCCCCCGTTTTGCACATTATCTGCCAGTGGATGAGTTAAGCAACGACACGTGGGGCAAAAGTCGGGAAAACTGTGATGCAATAATGACCATAAGCAGCCATGGAGGTCCCTCGCGGCCCACCGGCGGCGTTGTGGCTCTCCTCCGTCAAGACTTTGACATATCGCCGACTGAGCTCCAGTATCTGCTGGCGGAGCTCGGCGCTGCTCTGGTGGCGAGGTTGCCGCACCGTGTAGCGGAGCAACAGGAGTCCCCACGCCAGACCGAAGATCAGGAGCAACGCGCTCAGCTTCTGCGACGTGTTGCGTCGCAGGAGAGCGCCCGGCATGATACCGAGGGATGCCAAAGGATGGTGAAAGGCGGGCAACGGGAACCTTGTCGCTTGCGGGCGAGAGCCGATCGCTCAAGTCTTTTTCAGCATTTTCCCAAATCGCGTTCCAAGAAATTCCTCCGCTCTACGTGGCTCACAACGCTGTTCTGCAAATAATCAAACATGTTGGTTTTTTTTTTTTTTTCTCGGATGATCATCACAAAAAAACGCCACGCCATTTTTCTAGATGTCACAGGACGCTTCTACTTCTGGATCAAGGCACGCGGGCGACACTCGGGTTGAACGTTGGCCGATCGCCGAGTGGAAGCACAAAGTACTCGTGCTCGTCCGACCTGCAGATCGGCAACGAAACGATCGGATAGTGAGCGCCAAGAATTTCTGTCCGTCTCTCAAGTTGACCTGCTTTGACTGCACGAAAAAGCAAGCGCCAATTTGCAAACGGAGCGGCTCGCTAACATCTCCGGTACGCGAGACTAGACAAGGGCGCGTCTTGCGGTACTTTGAATACATCTGGACGCAGTTGCAAAAGGGGAAGCGAACGTGTAGCGACTTTGCAATTACGTGTTAGCCTCACGTTAGCTCGCTAACTGCGCGAAGATAAATAATAACCCAACAGGCGATATAGTTCACCTCGGGCTTCCTGCATCCGAGGTTATCTTGAAATCGGAGATGTAATAGCCACGTTGCAACCAAACGGAGGAGGACGAGGGCTCCAAACCCAAAAGGATGAACTCGCAGGGTTGTCGCGGTCGCCTTTTCAAGGGGAAAAAAGACGTCCCCGCCGTCTTTATGCGTCGCTTAGAGGCTCATCGTGAGCCGAGACTCGAACCGGCAATCGTTTCTTCTGCGAAGCCGGGCAAAACCCCCCGAGCTCGGTCGGCTAAAGTGCACAGCCGGAAATCAAAAATGCAAGCAAGCGGGCTGACCGTCACGGTTCCCTCCAAGGGTCGCCGAGCCTCGCCGCAATGCATTGTGGGACTTGCGGTCTTTGCTGCCATATACGGATGGCAAAAAGGGACAGTTACAAGAATACCCGCGACTGTACTTTAATCTTCGATTAGGTGTTAAAAACACTTCCGACGTACACAATTTCGATTTGATCTGAATGTGTGAACTGAGCTCAGGTCGCTAAAATTAGTCTGGCGCTCTTTTGAAGCCTCGAGTGAACAACTGCAGTACATTTACCGGCCGTTAGATGGCTCCTGGGTCATTTCCGTAGCAACGTGGCAGAGAAAAACAACCATTTGACAGTTAAAGCAGCGTTCTTTTCTAAAAAAATAAAATAAATAATGTTTAAGATTTGATCGACGTCCCATTTACGATAGACTTTCAATGATTGGATTTCAGACTAAACATCCATCACGAGAATGCAAAAAAAACGTCTTGTGGTGAGCCATCGTGATTAGATGCCGCCATCCTCCAATCAACGCGGATTGTTTTGAATGTTATCAGTCGACAGCGAGCGACTGAATTGACGGACGTGCTCTTTGGGATGACACAAGAGACATTTGAGCAAGTTCAACACATTCGTCGTTACCGGCCACGTCTCATCTCGGGAGAACCCAAAGGCTTGGCCGCTTCAAATCGCAAATGCCAAGAATAGAATTCAGAAGCTTGAGCTCATCCGGCAGCGACTCCGTTAACTCATTCACTGCCAGAAACGTGCAAAAATGTGTCCGCTCCAGTGCCAGGGTTGTTGTCATTATCACTGGAATTCCAGGACCAGCAGAAGATTGACCTTTGGGACGACATCAACATTCAGTACGGTGTTAGAAACCTTAGGTGCTCTTCTTTCACGAGGAAAAAAAAAAGGACATTCCTAAACGATATGGCCCTGGAGTTATATGAGCTTGTACAAAATACAATACATTTATTATAATTTTATAGATATTTCTAAAGTATATTCATCTATCATATTTACTTTATAGACAAATACACTTTTTACTTAAAATATATACGCTATATTTACTATACTTTTTTCAATGATTAAAGGTGCACCTTATACTCTGGTGCGCCTTATCGATGGAAAGTTTGAAAATGCACCATTAATCGTGGGTGCGCCTTATACTCCAGTAAATATATGGGTATGGAGTTATATGAGCTTGAAATGGGGGCGGCTGTCCAAAATACAAATATAATAAAGTACATACATATTGGTTCAACAACAGCTGAAGCTGGAACAAAGCGCTCGCAAGGAAAAGAAAAAACATTGCCGGAAGCCACGGCCAGCGCTTTATCGGCACTCAAGCATGAAAAAAGCCAAACCCCAAACAAATTGGGGAGCGGCGCTGGATGTCATCTTATCAATTCCCGAATAAATTCAGGAATGGCAGTGAATGAGTTGATAGCAAAGCCCCTGTGATGTAAGGCCCCGCCCCCCATGGTTGGTTTTAGCGTGCAAAAAGGTCGATGCGCGGATGTCGCTTCTTCTGGATCGAAAAGCGTCACCGCAAAGAACAGCAGCAATTCATATTTGTCTACGCGACACTATTGTCTGCTATTGATTAATCCTATTCGTCACGCTGGATCAGAAGCGACGACTGCCGATTTCATCCGCAGCGCATATGAGGAGTGAGGCGAGTTTCGCCTCCTCGATTGGTGGCACACTTTCACACACAAAAAGAAAGAAAGAAATGAAATTAACACGTTCAATAAAAATGGAGTGAGTGTGACGTATGCGTTTGCGAGCACCGCCTGCAACTGCACGGGTGTTGGCGGACTCCCGGCACCGCCGTTCAGGGTTGCCTCATTGTTGTCTTTCATCTTGTCACGTTTTACTCCTGGTTTTGTTTGCTACTTTGGACCTTTTTGTTCTCCCGACTTTGTTTTTGCAGATGTCGTTCCCGCCGACTTGACGGAGTCCGATTTGTCCTCCGTGTGTTTCCAACGCGCTCATGTCACGACCGCACGCGATGAGTCTCCAGATGGACGCCGGCCGCTGTCTCGCGGGTGGCGCCGAGGGCAAAGAATTCCGGTTGCGCGTGAACAAGGTCACGGCTGCACCTGAGTCTCCATCACCGCGGCGCTCGCGGGATCCCATGTGAAAGCTGACAAAGCCCACGCCAGGTGGATTTCCGGTCGGCGTCAATCAAACATTCTCATTCTGGCGCAGCTAGAATGAGCGCTGTCATTTTTTTCCAATCCAAACCTTCGACTCTCTTCTTTGATCCGAAAAAAAAGTGAAATCCTAAATGATACGGGTCTGGAGTTGTCTGAGCTTGAAACGGCGGCGGGGCGGATGTACAAAATACATCTTGATTTATATCGCGCTGACGCCGTAAAAAAGTGCAAAGATGGACAAAAGGCAAACATTGCCAGAGGTCTGACCGGCTCGTTACTGGCACCCCCGCAAGAAAAACAAAAACCCAAACGGATCAGGGAATGGCCCTCTACGTCATACGTATTTGCAATTCCCGGATACATTTGTGAATGAGTTACGAGTGACAAAATGAGTGATGAAAAATGCTCGTTTAGCTAATACGCTATCAAAAAATAAAACTAAACGATTTCCCATTGCTTTGCTCAAATTGTGAACTGAGTAGCAATAAGAAATGTGAACTGAGCAAATAGCAACTAACAGATACACCTTCTATGTTTTTTTGGGGGGTGCGCATCACACGTTATTGTTTGCCACAAATATAATTGGAGCTAATTGCCTCTGCATAGCAACCACATTTAGGAGACGGCAGCCTTTTACTTTTGCTTGAACGACATCACTAGCATGGCCTGTTCGATCCCCATGGAAACCACACCTCCCTTGACTGACAGAGCGCGACCAGAAAAAAAAAAATAAAAACAAAAAAACAAGAGGCAGCCACAGAAGATGAAATTGCCAATTACGTCGCATTGAAATACTTCATTACCCCTGTGACAGTTATGGGATGCAACTGTAGAAGGGGGCGGGGGGGGGGGGGGGGGGGGGGGCATCATTCAGCATAGACAGACAGTTGCTGGTCAACAACCAATTATCATACTGACCCAAATATTTTAAAAAAATGAATTAAAACAATGACAAAATGGCTGACACACAAGCAAAAGACTTGATATGTGTATTATGACAGTCCAGTCCAGTCCAGTCCAGTCCAGTCGGGGCTTTCGTGGTCACCAGGACCGCAAGCATCAAATTTCCCTCTTGAGGGACTTTTAACTTCTTTGCTGCCATTCGGGAATTGAAAATATGAGTTTACTTTTTACATGCTTGGGTGCCGATAAAGCGCTGGCTATGGCTGCCGGCAAAGTTTTTCTTTTCCACAAGGGGGCATCATTGCCCCTTTATTCCATATTAGTGCTTTGTTCCAGCTTGAGTGCCTTATAAGCCAATCTGTATGCATGCATTGCATTGTATTTCTTTTGTGTCGGGATTCATTTTTCTGTTGCTTTGACTTCAAGACGGCGCCGCGAGAGTTCACAGCAGGTCCCGTATTTGGGGTTTCTACTTCTTCCTTTCCTTTCTTCTCGCTTTCGTCACTTTGCTACTGCGAAATGTCAATGTCACCACCGTGAGACGAATAAAGGCCAATGTGAGAGGACTTCAAATAAACCGGGAAAATGTCCTCGGTGGACATTTTGGCCACTGTCAATGAAAGTGACAGCTTTTTTTTTTTGGGTTTGTGGCTCGCAAGCAAGCCGCCGTGTTGGATCCGATCGGATTGAGATGCCGGTCATTCTTTGTCAGAATCGTCTTGACCTTTACACGCGCAAGACCAGATCAAGATGAAAATGACGGCGAATGTTGAATTTCCGCAGATTTGTACCTTGGCTAATTTGAATGGTCTTATTATTCTCTTTGGCTGCGTCGTCAGTCAAGGCGACATTCCGACGATATGACCTTTTCCCATCGCGCGTCTCGTCCGAAGCTGTTTGGCGCGGACGCCGGCGACTTTGCGGGCGGCCGTCATCCGACAGGAGTCCTCCCGCCAGGATGGCGCCGCGTCGCACCTGAGCCCAACAAATGCCACCCTTACAACGGCGTGACCTTCTGTCCAGATAACTCCAGACCCATATAACTCAGGAACTAATTCTTCTGTTGGCCGATGAAAGAAGAGAGTGGAAGGTTTCGAATGCTGTTATTGAATGTCGATGTCGTTCGTCCTAAAAGTCAATATTCTGCGGGTCATGTGAAAATGACAAAAACCCTGGCGCTTGGAGTGGACACCTTTTTTTGCACCTCATCGGCCAGCGAATGAGTTCAGGTTAAGGCACGTCAAACGCCGGGTGACCTTTCAACTTCCCCCAAGATCCCGCTACATTTGTCCACACGTTGAGGCCATTGACGCCACTTCCCGAAAAGAAAAGGAAAAAAAGTGGAAAATGGCTGCTGATTGGCGTTTGCGTGTTCTCTCACTTGTGTCTCATTCGTCATCTGGTGGCAAAAGCGCCAAAGCATCCTGCGTGACACAAAAGGCCTTCGCCGCATCCCCAATTGCTGGCTGGGATGGCTGACTTACAAAAGGATGTTGAATGGCGAGTAAATGAAGCGCTTGCTTTTTCCACATTCATTTAAGAGCTATTTGGGTGGGTGCTCGCGCTCGCTCCCTTCCTTCGGCGCCGCTTTTTTTGTTGTTGATGCGCACGTCCTTTCGGGAAGAAAATGACATTGAAAAGTGATTCGAGGGGAACGTTCATTCATTCATTCATTCGGGCGCTTTGAAATGTTCTTCTTACCCAGGCGCCATCAGGAGACCTTTTTTTTAACGTCAAGTGTGGATCACGCTTACTTTTGTGACACTTGCTCTGAAGCGATATGCGCTCGTCCAAATCTGTCGATTGATGGCGTCTTCACGTGTCCACCCAAAAAAATACGCTCGCTGTCCGAATGTCAAATGACATTCCCGGACCGCAGCATTCAGCACGACTGGCGAGACAGTCATCCCTCCTTTATCACTGATTGCGGACCGGGACCGCCCACGACATATGAAGAACAGTAATGTAGCAAACCCTACGTAGAATAGCAAATTGACACGCGGATGAGTACAAAAAATATTTCTAAGGCCAAATTGAGTCTGAATACAATACGGGGCGTGCATAAAGAAGCATCGTAAATGTTTTTCGGGCAGTCCAAACTCAAATGCAATCAAGTCAACAGTCCACTATCAAAATCGAGTCTAATATTTACAGGCTTTTCTTCATGTAATAGATTCATTGACGTTGTCATGGCGGCAGAACGTTGGCCTCCCCTCAGTTTGTATTTTAAAAGTATTTATTTTTCTCTCACTGTCATCATTTTCCTCTTCTTTCAGAATTTGCTGGATGATTTTGAAGGCGGCGGGCTATTTTGGCTTGTTTTAGTGAATTGTCCAATGGCGTGTTCTCCGGGCCAATCCGCTTCGGCCCGACTTAGCGCCAAAACAAGTCACCACCGTTCAAATGTACTGGAAGCAAAGTGCTGGAAATCTGGTTTCCGTCAATCGTCGACTCATTGTCAGGCGTGGCCGAATCAAAGCCATATTTTAGGGGAGTGAAATCATGGTGGCTTTGGTGCGTTTACAGCACGGTAATGCCTCAAATTGGACAAAGAAATTCAAAACTAAAGCTGCTGTTGTTTTACAGAACTTTTGTATGATTAGGATTATTTTTTGGCTTCCCACTAAGTAGTCAGGGATGAGTGTCTCATAAACTCAAGAGCTTTTTGGACCTTCACCAAAACACCCTCAGGTCCTCTCTCAAGTGGATCAATTCAATCTATTCACGCTGCCTCAGGCGGATAACCCGACCGGACGCGTCAAGGGAACAAAATATCACAGCGGCGACTGGAAACAGACTTGAAACTTGACTATTTTGGCTCGTTTCAATGAATGACACGAGACGTTTGTCGAAAGAAAACACCAGAGCAATGACAGCATCGGCGCTGACGCCGGCGTGCGGCTCTGACGCGCGTCTGCCGCAGCGCGCCTATAAAGCGCGGCGCGCGCCAGCCGCGCTTCACTTGTCGGAGGAGAAAGGCATCAATCAGCATTGCACGGCGACGCTTCATCAGAACAAGAAATGTAAGTGGAACCCGATCGGGTTTCTCACACTTGGATTGGGGATGATGAAAGATGGGAAAAGTGTCAGCCAGGTTTCTTTTCCCGCTCTTTCAGATGCGTTCCAACTTTGTTAGTTTGGCGGGCACGGCGGCATTGTTGACGTGGGCGCTCCTGTGCTTGGGTACTCCGACAAATGGCTACCCGCTCAAACCAGAGAACCCCGGCGAAGACGCCCCTGCTGAGGATCTGGCCAAGTACTACTCGGCCTTGAGACATTACATCAACCTCATCACAAGACAGAGGTAGGATCCATCCAGCGCACGGAGGGGGGGGCGGTTCACAAGCGTCATTGATTCCTCCAAACCACTTCCTCTATCACACACCACAGAAAACATCCAAAATAACAACGCCGCACTGTGGGATGTAGCGTATTTTCGGCACTATAGGGCGCACCTCCAAGAAAAGGTTGTTTTCAAAAGCTGACCGTGCGCCTTCTGGATGGAAAACAGATATCATTCGTCAAAGGGGCCCCTTCCTTCCTTATCATGCGCTGCTACCGAAAAAAGGTTTTGAAAGATCAAAGTCATTCGTTGCATTGCACAAAAGATGGTAAGACGGCCTCTCCATGTAGAAAAAATGCAAGGATGATTTCCGTGAAAGGCTTATTTTGTCACCTGCCGTGGCCATTTGTCAGTGAAAGGAGGAAGATAAAATCGGATAAAAAGAGGTCATTATATGGGTCTTTATCTGCACCCAAGCATAAAAAAACAAATGAACAAATTCGGGAATGGCGCTCTACGTCCTATTTTCGAGTCCTGAAAAGAATCGTCAACGGCAGTCGATGAGTTCATTGTACTTGATTTTGGTTTCTTGGTCCTCCAAGGTATGGCAAGAGGGCCAATCCGGAGATTTTGGACACGCCGGCGGCCCAACTGTTACTGAAGGAGAGCGCCGACGCAATTCCGCAGTCAAGGTCCGTCACGTTCACTCTCTGTGCAAGTCAAGCTCTTGACTTGGCTTCAAAACATTTTGTCCGGCGGCGGAAGCAGAGTTCAAAGGAAGCTAACCTCTGTCTTTCTAAGCAGATACGAGCCATCATTGTGGTGAGGAGGTCGCGGGTCCATCTGCCCTCCTGTGTCAACGTCATGTCGTCGTCGTACGAGCACCAAAAGGAGCAGCAAAAGGAGCACCCTGCCCCGCTCGCACGCCTCCTCCTTTGTCCGCTTTGCACCATCCAATTGGAAATATTCCACGCAGGCTCCTCATCGTTTGCAAACGTCTCCAATAAACCGGGGGACCGGGTACGTCGTTGGTAGTTGGTAGTTGGTAGTTGGTGCAATTAAAGAGTCATTATATGAAATGCCTGTTGCTTTCTCGGTCTGATTGCAAAATCAAGGAATCACGAACGGGTACATATCTGTAACAGGTTTTCAAATCATTAGCAGTTTGTTTGGCAATCTTCAAGACTGACAAAAGAGTTTAAAAGGCTTTAAAATCGTTTAGTTTAGATTTGACGAGAGCACGATGTCCAAATCTTCATACCTCAAATCTAAAAGCCGTACACAATATCTATTTGCGATGATTTGATGGATAAAGCCGTCTCAATCAATTTGGAGAAAAGCTGTGCTTTGGCGTCCTCTAGCGGTCCACCGACACACGCGCACACACACCAGTCGAGACTGCCCGCGGGATCTTTTTTTCCTGCTTTTTAAACCTAAGAGCATTTAATTTGTGCGCTATTTCAAGAATAGAATAGAATAGAATAGAATAGAAGGATACATTTATTTCAGAGATAGCGAGACGAAGGTGAAGAGCCACGAAGCTCCCCTGGAAACACTTTTAGCTTCAAAACGTTTGCTCGTATTCGCTGTGGTCCAAATATTGAATGAACCAGAGTGTTTTTTTAATTATTATTAAAACCAGTACAGTTGCGTAAAACAATCCTGCATATTCGTTCGCTTTTTAAACGCAAATATTGAACGAACGACAGTGATTTGACAAAAAAAAGTGCCCACCGAGTGACGGTTGATGCTCGGCTGCGATTGGTGTGCTTTATCCGACGTCATTCGGTAGGCGGTGCCGACACGTGCGATTGGCACCGCGTTCTCCGGCCAGTCCTTTGCGGGACCGGGACGGAGACCGAGTAGCGGCGTCTTTGCGGGGTCGTTGCGGCGTCTTTGGCGTCCACTCGGGACATTTTGGCCAGCGACTGCGAACTCACGCCCTCGCCAAAGGTAAGAAAGAGCTTCCGGACGCATTTTCCCCTTTGAATGGGAATCACACTGACACTTTGTCGCGCGTGAAGAGTTGCGGGTCGCTCGCGCGAGCAGCTGTCGCGATGCGGCGCGGACGGACGGCGGGACGCGTCTCTTTCTTCGCTCCGTGGGCTCAAAGGCGGGTGACCGCGTCGTCGCCGATCGGACGCGCACGCAGCGCAAAAGGCTGACGGGTAGATGGCTCCAAAAATGGCCGCACGCGTGGCGAGACGCGCGCCGTCATTCGGACAATTAAATAGCATCTGGCCCCGGTTGCACGCAGGGCAGGACATCCGGGACATCCGGGACATCCGGGACATCGACGCGCTTCCAAATAGCTTTCAAGTTTGCAACGACGTCGAATTGCGGTGCGCGCTTTGATTTCGATCCATTGGGCCGTCGGAATGGAGCGCAAGCCCAACTCCAAATACGAGTCCAACAGCCCGTTAGCGGCACCAAATTCAACATTCATTCACAAATGGATTCGGGAACTGAAAATAGGACGTCGAGCGCCATTCCCAAACGCTCGGGTGTCGATAAAGCGCTGGCCGGGGGCTCTGGCAATGTTTTTTCCTTTTCCACAAGGGGGCGGCGTTTCCCTTTTCCATGTTAGCGCTTTATATTAAACCAATATGTATATGTATATGTATATGTATTGCATTGTATTTTGGACAGCCGCCCTCATTTCAAGCTCATAACACTCCAGACATTTAGGAATGAACTCTTTTTTTTTCCCGATGGAAGACAGACAGCCGTATTGAATGTTCACGTATGTGCTCCTACCGACTCAATCTTGTGCAATTCAAGTGACAATGACAAAAGCCCTGGCGCCGCAGTGGACGCATTTTTGCACGTGCGGCATCGAATGAGTGACGTGACCTCGAGCCTTTTGAAAGGCACGAGGTCACGAGGTCACGTGACACGGCCTCTTGTTCTGATCATCGTTTGGAAGTCACCGGGCTGACTCTCGCTCGCGCAGCGGCCAAGTACAAGTACAAGCTATTGATTTTCTCTTTTGCTTCACTCTCCCTCATCCCATAATAATTGACTAACAACATGTCGGATCTATTTCGTGCGAGCGTCCCGGAAGAGGTCCGTCGCGGCTCGCGTGAAATGACCAGCTTTCTCCACCGAGCTCGCTTGGAAGGCGCAACGGAGACGAGGCGCTTCCCGTTTCGGCGCCGAGGAAGAAGGCTAGACGCGACATGACGAGCGTCGCGACCCCGAGGCGGGATTCAGCGCGACCTTTCTCGTCGGAATGAGACGCGTCGCCAGACTTTGTCAGCAGTTCTTCCTTACCCGACCGACAATGAAGACGGCTCAGCGGCGCTCCTCCGCATCCTCGCAACGGCCGCCGTCAAGCACGACCAGGCGCGGACGGCGGTCGCCTGGAAGGATGTCCGCCTGGCTGCACGGATTGCTCGTGGCGCAACGTGCGAGAGAAAGGGGGGGAAGCGCCCGCGTCCGATTGCGCCGGCGCTCTGAAAGGGACGACAAAAGACAAAACGAACATCAATGTCAACTCGGAGAAGGACGAAGGAGGCACGACGTACACCGATGGAATAGACTGAAACTGGACCAGGCAGGCGGGGACTCCTTTCGCTGGCAGACGAGGGGCAAAAGCGCCAGGGCTTTTGTCATTTTCACTCAAAGGCCCGCGCGACATTTGATTTTGATCAACATTCAATACACGGTGAGAAACCTGAGACTGAAAAAGAGTTAATTCCCAAGTTATATGGCTCTGGAGTTATTTGAGCTTGAAATGGGGGCAGCCGTACGATACATAGATATCGCGTCCCCTCCAGTGCCAGGGTTTGTTTGTTTGTTTGTTTGTTTGTTTGTTTGTCAGCGTCACTCCCATTCCACGACCCTCAGAATATTGATTTGTCGACTTTTCAATTTGATTGCCGAGTTGACGCCGTTGGCGCTTCGTCGCATCCCACGAATCCCTTCTCGCCGATCCAAACGAGGTAAGGCGGGGCGAAGGCGCCGATAGGACGACGTGCTTTGCAACGGCGGCCGTCTTACGCGTGACGCGCGTCATCCTCTTAGTGCGCGGGCTGCGTTCACTCGCGGTGACCTACATTGGGGTCGGTATGGCGGCAGAGGCAGGGGGGGCCGAGAGGCGGGCAAGCGGGAGGAGTCAGTCCATGTCCAAAGTGCTCTATACGTTCCGCGGCGCGGGCGTGTACCTTGATTATCCGATCACGTTCGAGACAAAATGGAAACATCGTGTGACAGATGACGTCCGATCGCATCAGGTGGACTTGTTGTAAATTGTTTATCCGGGAGCGAGGCCCCGAGAGTGACATCTGGATTCCCGGTGCTGTATCGCCCCCCCGCCCCCCGACCTTCTTTGTGATTGGCACGTCATTGCCAGGAAGTGGGAACGACAGCGGCTTTGAGAGCTCGCTGCACCCCCCGCCGGCTTCAGTCTGCCCAGCTCCATCGTGCGCAAAAAGAGTCAAAAGGGGGAAAAAAAGGCGTTTGGAGGACATCTTAAAAGCCGCCAAAATGTTAACACGACTGTTGCGAAAATCAATGAAGTCATTCACTGCCAGACGATGTGCAAACGTGTCCACTCTTGGGCCAGGGCTTTTGTCATTTTCATCCAAATTGAAGAACCCGCAGAAAATTCCGTTTTAGGACTACATGTCTACATTGTAGTCTCTTCTTTCATCAGAAAAAAAAGTTAATTCCTAAATTATATGGGTCTGGAGTTATCGGAGCTTGAAATGGGGCAAGTTACAATGTTTATATATGATATTGACTTTTTTCATTCATCGGCGATGCGCCTTCTACTCCGGTGCGCAAGTTTGAAAATGCACCATTCCAAGCCTTAGAGACCGCAAAATACGATCAATCCATATGTATGTATTGTATTGTGTTTTGTACGGCCGCCCCCATTTCAAGCTCAGATAACTCCAGATGCATAGCATTTAGGAACTAATTCTTCCGTTGGCTGACGAAAGAAGAGAGAGAGTCCAGGGTTTCTAACCCCGCATTGAATGTTGATGTAGTCCTAAAGGTCAATATCCTGTGGGTCGTGGAATCGGAGTGACAACGACAAAAGTCGCCGACACATTTTGGCACGCGTCCAGCAGCGAATGAGTTCACGACAACGACGCAAAGTCAATAGCGGCCACGCTTCAGGTCAACGCGGCAAACATTGGCGACGACGTTTATGTTAGGCCAGTGGCGCAAACCCACATTTGTAATCCTGAGCTTTTGCGGCCGGATTAAAATCCAACGTCGGGGGAGGGGCGGCACGAATTGAGCGCGGATTAAAGGCTGCACAGCTGCGTCGGGACGGGGGGGGGAGGGGGCTGCCCGCCCTGTCTTGGGATGACGCGGAAATGGAAAGGGTAGACGTCATGTATGTATGTATAGACGCAAACAAACAAACACGCGCGGGCCTTAAAGGGAGCTTGACAAGATGGTTGGAAGAAGAAGCACAAACAACAACAACAACAACTTGCTATGCGCAACATTGGTCTCGGGACGAGCCCGTTGCTTTGACGTCACCCTGCGGCGCCGGCGCTACACAAGTTCTCTCATACAGTATTTCAAAGTACGAAAAAATACACGGTCAAAGTACTGTATTTTTTGGTGTATAAGGCGCACCTTTTCTTTCAAAGGTCACCCTGCTCCATTTCCCCCGTAGAACAAGTATCGATCGCATAACCCCGGCCAGCCTCATCATCTGCTCTGCTTTATATTTGGAAAATATGTTTATACGTATTTGGAAAGGTGCGCCATATAGTCAGTCTAAATGGAAAACGTTTGAAAATACACTGCGCCTTGAAAATACGCTATTTATACATTTGGAAGACGTTTTTTTCATTGATTGAAGGGGCACCTTAGAGTCCGCTGCGCCTTAAAAATGGAAGAAAATACACCATCGATGGGGGATGCGCCTTATTCACGGGAAAATACCGTCACGGTGGCTTGAAAAAGTATCCAATGAAACATGACGAGACTCCATTGTGGTCCGTGTTCAATTGCAAGCTCGCCATTCCGTCGGCAACATTGTTCATCTGACGCAAACGAGACGCGCGAGAGCACAATCTGTACTCCTCGTCTGCTCTGCGGGGGTCCCAACCAACATTGGGGGAAAGTGGAGGAGACTGGGAATGTCGGGTCAAGACCGACCCCCTTTGCCCTAAATACTTATGTCAGATTACTTGCATAATATCCTACTTGGAGGGGGGGGGGTGTACTCTGTCTAGACAGGCGGGCGCAGCACCTGAACTTTGGGTGGGGTGGAAGGAGGGGCTACTCAAGCGCATTTGGTGGCTGCCTTTTAACAACTTGGTAAAAACGTGACTCGCCGCCATCACTTGATGCCCTCCCCCCATTGGAATCACTTGCTTTTTTGCACTTGGAAGGCCGAGCGCTTGAAAAGCGGCGCGATCGGCGCAGGACGCGGACCTCGCGGCCGTCGCGCGGGGAAGGAGGAGGACCGGGACGGGACGGGACGAGACGGGACGAGACGGTCGTGGCCATGGAGGACGCCAACGTGGCGCGGGCGCAAGGAGCGACGCCGCCGCCGGCGGACGCCAAGCGGGAAGCGTCGGGAGGTGAGGAACTCGTTGGCAGCGTCCAATCCTTTCAGGGGGATGGAATACAAGCACCGACATCCATAAACTAACAGAAGGTCGACATTTGAACGGCTCTCGTCCTTTGTGTCCGCTCCAGTGCCGGCGTTTTTGGCATTTTCACTCCAATTGCAGGACGTCACGAGGCCTTACCTCCCTCCCTCCCCATTTTCTCTCTCTCTCTTTTCCGTAGCCACGCGGGAGGCGTTGGCTAATCTGGGTGAGGAGGCGAGTGCCTCCGGGAGCGCCAAAGACATGGACCTTCTCTTCCTGCGCGGCATCATGGAAAGCCCAATTGTAGGTAGTCGCGCACATCGACGCCTTGACATCAGAGCTCGCTTACGCCCTTCGAGGGACAAAACGTGCAGGAAAAGCTTTCTTCAGCCGTCATCTGGACTTCTTTGAAGGTGTCGGCCCTTTCGCTTCTCATCCGAGAAGCTTCGTCAGCCAACTAAAATTTGCCGGTAGCTCCGGCCCCATAGCTATATCCTTAATGTGCAGAGGTGGCGGTGCTTTGAGCCTACACCAATGACTTCTTTTGTCCTGACTGATTATGGTCTACGACTGGCCCCGATTGCCCCATTCGCCCCGGTATCACCTCATCAGCACGCGCAGCTTTACGCTTATCTGCTCATTTGCGCTTGAGACGCCGCCCCGCCCTCCCTGAGTTTCCACGTCTCTCCGGCAGGCTTCCGAACGCCCGGAGGAGGTGAAACTGGAGGCGGTGCAGGACAACAACATGGAACTGCTGACGGAGATCCTGGGCGACATCGGCGGCCTCAAAGTCGCAGACGACGGCGCGGCCGAATTGTCCAGGATCCTGCAGGAGCCCCACTTTCAGGTCAACGCGGCTCGGGCTTTTGGGGAGTGGTTTCTTTTTTTGGCACTTCCGCGCCCGCAAAACGTTACGTTTGGGTTTGCGACCGGCGGGTGGCGCTGTAGAGCTCCGCCTTCAGCTGCGCAGGTGTTGGTGGTTTTAATAAGCGTCGGTGAAAAGGACGAGCATTCGGGGTGGGGTCATTGTGGGTCGTCTTGTCATGTTTTCCTCAACAAAAAACATTTGTCTGCCTTCTAAAATTGGACGCAAAGTGGGCCAACAATTAATCCAATAGATTAGTTTCTAATCCATTTGTGGGATTTGAGCTTTTCCGTGATTAGATTTTTGAGGAACATTCCGGCAACACGAGTTGTTGCCGAGATGTGAGGCGAAGTTGGTGAAGTTGCCTCCACCGCTCAACTTTTGGGCCACAAATGAATGTTTGGGCATCACGTGTGGACCCTGTGAAGCCCCCCCCCAACTTCCACAAGCAGAAGACCCTCTTTCTATATTATTGATACTCATTCACTGTTAATTAGTTCAGTTATATGGCTCTGGAGTTATCTGAGCTTGAAAATGGGGGGCGGCTGTATAAAATACAATTCTTGATTTATATAGCGCTTGAAGCTGCAGCAAAGCGCTAATTCCGCCTCCTGGCGGAAGGGAAAAGCATTGCCAGAGGCCACGGCCAGCGCTGCATCGCCACCCAAGCATGAAAAAAACCCCACATTTGGGAACGGCGCTCCATCCGCATCATGCTTTTCAATTTGGGAGTTGATTGTCTTCCTTTGGTCAACAGTCCCTTCTGGAGGCGCACGACACGGTGGCCTCCAAATGCTACGAAGTCCCGCCCCCTCCCGAAATGGCCAACGACGCGGCGGTCAACAGCGCCCTCACGCAGGCCGACGCCGTGCGCATGATCGGCATTCGCAAGAAAGCCGGCGAGCCTCTGGTCAGCTCCACAATTTGGGGGGAAAAGAAGGGGAAGGAGAAAGGAAATGGAATTGTCGCGACCCCCCCGCAGGGCGTGACCTTTCGCGTGGAGAAAGACGACCTTGTGATCGCCAGGATCCTCCACGGCGGCATGATTGACAGGCAAGGACTCCTGCACGCGGGCGACATCATCAAGGAAGTGAACGGCAAAGACGTGGGCAACAATCCCGGCGAGTTGCAGGACTTGCTCAAGGACTGCAGCGGCGGGATCACCCTGAAAATACTACCCAGCTACCGCCACGCCCCCGCACCCCCGCAGGTACGTCGCCGCCGATGCCGTGCCACGCTGGTGTCCCCCGAGGAAGAACGTCAAGTCCATTAATAACGCTCCACCGGCTATGTGGGTCGCACGATCTTCCATCCGGGAGCACTCTCCGTTCGTTCGGACGCCTTCTTTTCTCAAAGGCGACATCCCGCCGTAAATCCACTTCCATTCCAAGCCGCGACAATTGCGCATCCGGAAGAGGCGTCACGTTGGCCGTCAAACAGAGGGCCGCGGCCGTTCATCCGTCACGCTCGGTGTCTCATTTTGGAATCAAGTGTCGCTCCAGTTGCCTGCCTTACTTTGACAACAAAGCGCAACACGCTGTCCCATCATAACCCCGGCAGGTCTACGTGCGGCCCTACTTTGACTACGACCCGGCCAGCGACAACCTGATCCCTTGCCGGGAGGCCGGAATGGCTTTCGAGCGAGGAGATATCCTTCAGATCGTCAACAGAGAAGATCCCAACTGGTGGCAGGTGATTTTTGCGCTAACGCAAGTTAGCTTTGTGCTAAAAGACGGCAAAAGGGCGACGACGGGTTGCGCAATGTCTCGCAGGCTTGTCATGTGGTGGGCGGGGCCACGGGGCTGATCCCCAGTCAGTTCTTGGAGGAGAAGAGGAAAGCTTTTGTTCCGCGGGACTCGGATGGATCGGGTAGGTATTTCAACACCTCCGTTTTTGTCAAGCCGGCCCGGGCTTGCTCTCCTGATTGCGGGATTGGCAAACTGAACCGCCACGTTGGCAGCAAGTGGCAAAATGGCGTCACTCTTTTGTCAGAAGTCAATGCAATACAATCCATATTGATTGATTGATTGATTGATGTATAGCGCTTAAGCTATAACATTGACAACTATCATATACGGGAAATTATAGCAGTCGCAAAGATAGGAGGAAGCACCGGGGAGTAAAACTAATTTCAAGTTGGAATCATGCAGAGTCAAATGCCAAAGAGTCCTTTTCACCAGTGGATCAGGGACGTCTTGAGTTTTGAGGCAGTTTTCAAAAAGATGTCGGGTGGCAGGCCATTCCGGCAAGGGAAGAGGCTTGAACCCCCCTGAGCCTCCGATGAGTTGTTGGCACGGCTAATCATGTCTGGTCAGCAGACCTGAGGTGTGTCGGGGTGGCTGATCGAGGCCATTTCAACATTTGAAAACAAATAAGAAGATCCTGAAAACAACTGTCACATGTCGAAGTTCTACGCTCCCTCTTACGAGTGAGTAGCAGTCAAGAGGCGAGCATCCTGTCCTGGTCTAAAGTCTCTCATCCAAAATATTTTGCAGGGCTAACTGTGGTCTAGCCCACCCCCTCGTGGCCAAACACTGCACAAGCAGGGATGAGTGACGGGCTCCCTATTCTTGTTTTTTTTTTTCAACACCCCCCTGCCCCCCCCAGGCATATTGTGCGGCACTATTGCTGGAAAGAAGAAGAAAAAGATGATGTATTTGACCGCCAAGAATGCAGGTCAGGCTGGCGGCGTCTCTAGCTAGCGTCGTTTTTGATCCCCGAAGCAGCATAATAACAATTCTGTGAACTAGAGTTTGACAGGCACGAGCTGCAGATCTACGAAGAAGTGGCCAAGGTTCCGCCATTCCAGAGAAAGACGCTAGTTCTGATCGGCGCGCAGGGCGTAGGCCGACGCAGCCTCAAGAACCGGCTGACGGTCCTTCAACCCACCCGCTTCGGAACCACCATCCCACGTAGGTCGGCCGGCATTGCGACGACGTCAAGGTCACGCAAAGTTCTTTGGGACGTAACCGACGCCACTTTGCCTCGCTAAGACACGAGCCGGCGTCCCCGCGACGACGAACTGGACGGCAACTCCTACCACTTCGCTTCCAGGACGGAGATGGAGGCGGACGTGAAGGCCGGGCGCTTCCTGGAGCACGGAGAGTACGACGGCAATCTGTACGGCACCAAGATGGAGTCCATCCACCAGGTGGTGGCAGCGGGGCGGACGTGCATCCTCGACGTCAACCCGCAGGTTAGCGTGTGTATGTGTGAGAGAGAGACAAAGCGAGATAGTAACTCACATTGAAAGAAAGCAGGCCCACATTTGCCGCATGTTCACTCATAAACAGCCCTTTCATTTTGCTCGCGTTCTTTTTTTCGTCCTTCCAAATGCAAACTAAAGGCATCCCGTGATTTCTCCCTCCCTCCTCCCAGGCTCTAAAGGTCCTGAAAAGGTCAGAGTTCATGCCTTACGTGGTTTTCATCGCCGCGCCAGATTTCGACACTCTGAAGGCCATGCACCAAGCCGTCGTGGACGCAGGCCTCACCACCAAACAGCTCACGGTAAGGAAAAGGCCATTTCAATCCACGGCAAAAGTGTTTCGGCGTACAGACGCTCCCCTACTTACAAACATTCCAGTTACGGACAACAGTACACAGGAACGTATGTCGTATTCTCTCCAGTTATAACAATACATTTCATTTATAAGCGCCTTTCAAAACCAATACGGGTTACAGTCCTTAAAGACCAGAAAAAAAGTGACTAAAATAGGATGAAAATGCCTTCAAGTAAGTCAAATAATCTGCCAAAAGAACAACTAAAATTGGCTTGACACTATTTCTTCAAATAAGTCACTATATGGAGCTTCGGAAAACCTACACAGGTCTTAAAACGAGTTCGGGGCAAAACAAGCGCATTTATCTCGACTCATATTTTTTGTAGATTCATTTGCTCCAAATGAGAAAAACGTGCTGAAAATTAGCACTTCGTATTACTGACAATATGGAAAGCTATTTCAATCTTAAACATACTTATCTAAGCGTTGTATCCAAAAGATAGCACTGAAGCAACTTACGAGCGAGCGTTGGCAACGTATCCATCTCGTCGGTAAATTGGGGAGCGTCTGTACGGTCCGATGTGGATGGGATGAATTTCCACCGACGTCAAGTCCCGCTTGGCAGGACGTGGACCTGAGGAAGACGGTGGACGAGAGCGCTCGCATCCAGAGGGCTTACGGCCATTGCTTTGATCTGACGATCACCAACGACAACCTGGACAAAGCCTTTGACGCCTTACGGTCGGCAGTGGACAAACTACGTGCTGAATCTCAGTGGGTCCCGGTCAACTGGGTGTACTGAGGAGACCCCACCCCGCTCTCACCTCGGACGGACGGGGAAGAACCAATACCAAGAGCTACTTCTGTCAAACAAGACAAATGTTGAAACACTGTCCGTCCTCGGGGGCCGCGCAACTTTTTTCTACTTCGACTCAGAGGGAAAGAGTGCTTATTTATTTGGTAACCGTTTAGTCAAGGTCTTTACATCACGTGCGAGCGCTGCAAAAGAAGAAGGGGCGCGGAGGATTTGGTCTTTCTTGACATGTCTGACGTTTGCCGTCCGTGTTTCACCAGACGGCTTATTCGTCCGTGTCGGCTCGCAAAGCTTTTCGGATGAGGAGCCAAAGGTCCGACACCTTCAAACAAGTACAGATGACGACCGAAGAAGGCTTTTCGTCAACAGACGGCTTTATTCTTTTATGTTTTGTTCAGGATCAAACACTGTTAATTTTCTTTGTAGTTTTTGTTGAACGTGATTAGAGTTTGTTTTTGTCTTCAACGCTTCTGCCTGACCGGCTGGAGCAAATGACCTTCAGACTGTCCTCAACTTCAAGGCAACGTGCGTCATGTTTAACATATTTGAAAACAGTTCCATGTAGGTCAGGGGTGTCCGAAGCGGGTCCCGGAGGGCCGCCGTCCTGCCTGTTTTCCAGCTCTCCCAGGAGCAACGCAGCCGATTCAAATGATCAGCTCATCAGCCAGCTCTGAAGCAGCATCAAAACGGTCCCGATGATTTGAATCGGGTGCGTTGCTCCTGGGAGAGCTGGAAAACAGGCGGGACGGCGGCCCTCCGGGACCCGCTTCGTCGTTATTTATTACAAGTTCAATGTTCTTCCTGTGCCACATTGTAGGAAACCCGCTGCATGTTGTGAAAAGGTGTTTTCATCAATCACTCGATGTTAAAACAATTTGCTTCTACATTTTTACCTGCAAAGTTTAGATGAATAAAGGTGACTGCATTTCAACAGCTGCGACATCATTTGGGACTTTACTATTGACAATAAATCACAAAATGGTAGCATTGAACCAATTTGGGGCGCGGGAGGGACAAATGAATGCAACAAATATGACAGGACTGGAATGTAAATGCTTGATTGCCTGGAAAAAAACAATGCAAGTGGCCAGTAGGTGTCACCAACGAGCCACGATTTGCTGAGACGCGTCCTGGACACAGAAACACAAATGACAGAAGACAGTCGTCCCTCGCTTTCCACTGTTAATGCGGACCAGGAACACCCGCGATAGACAAAAATCCGCCAAGTAGAGTTATATAATAATAACAACACAGAGGGCGGTGCTGGGCGGGGCTGACAAGATGCACAGCCAATCTAGATGAGATATCGTGCCGTCATTGGGTGGCGTCAGCGCTGGGAACCAATCAAACTATAGCCATGTACAAAACCTCTGAGTCGTTCATCATTTTGAAACATTTTTTCCAGGCAAAAAAAAAAAAAAAAAAACCTGCGATGCGCCGAAGCCACAATAAGTGAACCGTGCAAATTTCCCCATTGTGGGACGAACAAAAGTTTTCTAATTCTGAAGTAGCGAGGGATCACTGTACTGCCTGCGCTAAGTATCAGAGCAATAATTTGTCTTTTTTTTTAATAGAAGAAATACAATTGCAAAAGAAAACAGCAACATTGTAGTTTTTGTTCAATATTTTTTTTTATTAATGAATGTAACTTACAGTCAAGCCAAGGAAAGAACTACATGAAGTGATACATATTCACATTGTGTCCTAACAGGGTTTTACAGCATATCTTGTGTTCCGTAAGCGTAAAAGTAGACCAAAAAAATAAAAAAATACAACAGGAAACATAGAAATGAAAATCTTTACAAACTTTACAACCCCCCCTTCCAAAAAAAAGAAAGGAGTTTTTGCAAGTGGATGAAGGAATTCAAAAATCATCAATTATATAAAGACCCGTCCGTCCGACCGTCACCCAAACTCCCTCCATTTACCAGAATAGGAACGACTGCAAATGGACTTTTGGCATGTCACGCTTTAAATAAGGGAGAAGATAAAGAATCTAGAAGACGTGAATGATGGGAGCTTTGAATGGATATGGCCGCGCGGGTTGGATTTGGAAAATGGAATTGCCGCCATTGGAAGCTCCAGGCTTGAATGGTCATTTAGAACAGGAACGGCCTCACTTTTTTTCTTGTGGTTGTTATCCTTTTTTTACATCTGCAACTCAATCCAAGTGAGTGTCATCGAGCTATCATGACATTTGGACACGATTTGACAGATGTTCTCCACCTGTAATTTTGACTTGATCATCCCAACCTAAACTACAGTTGGCCCATAGCTGTTCTTGCGGAAGAGCTGGTGATTGTCCAACCGTAAAATGGATACGGCAAGCAACTCGAGGGCTTAGTTTGGGGCTTGCTTTTTGGGACTGTCAAGACAGAACAAGCCATGAAATCAATACACGGCGGCCTTTTCAATTCAAAGCTCCCCCCGCGGGGGTGGCGGGATACAATTTTCTTGGACATATTGAAGTACACCGAAGAAATAAGTGAATGCAGCATATATCAGGCTTATGAGGTACTTCATGAATGGATGTGTAGATCTATATATGTGTATAGCTATATATATATATATATATATATATGTATTTATATATATAAAAAAATCTGATCAACTTTTTTTTTTAATTTGAAGAAGTCATATTCCTACTCAAAGCATAAAATACCTCGACTTTTGTTAACTTTGCGGCCGACTTCAAGTGGGCCGTGTTTGAGACTGCTTCAAAAGTGCAAAACACAAATACTGATCGATCTCTACGCAGCATCTATGGGCCAGATTGCCACGTCTCGGGGGCTGGGGGGTAAGAGGGACAGAAAACGGCGGCAAAGTGAGCAGTTTCGACAACCCCTCAGACGTAGTGCTGAGTATTATTTGGCTGTGCGTGGAAAAGAAATGTTGTTTTTTATTGCAGTACTGGCCGGACTGTGGCAGCTTATTGTAAGATGGTGGTTTAAAAAAAAACAATGGTGAAGTCTCAAGACTCAAGGTTGGAAACTGGCAAACTTAAGAAGCCCCGTGACTACCAAATCAGTCATTTAACAGTGCTGGCATATGATATGAACTTGTTTCGTTCACTATAAAATGGGACACCCCCCCCCCCCCGACCCCCTGTGATAGTAAATCAGGGCTAATATGTAAGCTAGCACCACACTGTGCGCTGAGGTAGGTTATTTTTTCCCCCAAGCTGGTCAAACAAACCCTAAAATCCGAATTGTTTTTCTAATTCACATTTGATTTCCAAAAATAATGATTAAATGCCAACGTGGCTTAGTTTGGAGTGGTGGGTTGACTAAAAATGACGCTTCCCAATAATTGTGCTGTTTCAACCAGACGGGAAATCGGAATGTGGTACAATCACAAAACGTAAGAATAAAAATCATCTATCAAGAGAGTGACTCGGGAGTAAAAAACAACAAAAGAGAAGTCGGGGTTGGCAAGTATCGAGACAGCCGGCTAATGATCACAAGGGCAAAACATCTAAAAGGAGCTACTTTAAGAACCAAGAACAGAATACCCCCAAAAATACACCTTTCACACACAACAAAAATCTAATTAGAAATGTAAAAAGGTGGCTTAACGACATCATATTACAAAGCACACAGGAGCTAGAAATACATTCATTGTTACCTGGAGCTAGCTAGGAAAATTGGTTGTCGCGCTAGCATAGAGAGAAAACACACAAATATCCAACGCTCAAGCTTTTGGGCAGCGCTAATTGATTTCCAGACGTTCGGAGCTTTGGTCGAAAACCCGCCGGAATGACGGAGACAAAATGTCCTTGTCCACCTCACGCCATTTCTAGCGGAGACCAAGCGCTGCTATGGTGAAATGACCTTTCAATGAGCTTACGTTAGCACGTCGGTCTGTCTGTCCAGGTGTAGGGACAGCAAAAAGCAGGCCAACTAAGGTGAAAATGTGCATTTCAAGTTCGAAAGATGCCAAAATGTCAAACACGATCCAAAACAATCCGGTCAATTGGCTGTCTGCAGCCCTGGCGTCGGTCAACTTCTGGAGCTGTGCCACCTTTAGGTCGGCGAGCGCCATTTTGCGGGAGCCGCCGCCAGATTCCTCATCAGCATTGGGTTCATTTCAAGTCTCAAGCTCGCGGCTTAGTACAAAGGGATGTACTTGTACACATTCTGTACTCGCCGATGGATGCCACCTCGTGACCAACGGCACCATATACGGTACGTGAAGCTCCTCAATGTACTTCAATGTAGTTCCCGGCACCACGATACCTCTACGTCTGTGTAGGCTCTCAGCCGTGCACAAGTGGTCCGTCGATGAAAATGGTTCTTCGGCCATCATCTGTACTTCTTTGAAGGTGTCACCCAAAGAGCTTTGTCAGCAAACTAAAGTTGTGCCGGACAGAGGTGGTGGCGCCAGACCTCTGCTCTGATAGGTCCCTGCTCTCAGGTTGGGGGAGCCGTGGACTACTCCCTGAAGCTCATCTCATCTCTTCTGCTCTGTCCGATTACCTCTTATGTCTATGCCTGGCTCCGATTGCCCCATTCGCTTCGGTGTCACCTCATTAGCCTGATTAAGGCTACGTGTTAACGTCCTAAGAAGTCTGTTATAAGCACGGTCTAAATTAAACGTTAAACCATCGTGGCGATTCAGTGAAAGGATTTTTCTGTTTGACAAAAATGGCTTTTTTTACCCTTTACAAAAAGAGATAATCAGGTTAGCTTCAGGGAGGAGTCTCCCCCAATCCTGGAGCAGGTGCCTGTGAGAGCAGAGGTCTGGCACCGCCACCTCTGTCCATTAGGGATATATAAAGGGCACCAGTTAGCAGCACAACTATAGTTTGCTGATGAAGCGCTTCGGATGAGAAGCGAAACGTCCGAAACCTTCGAAGAAGTACAGATGACGGCTGAAGAAACCGTTTTCATCAACTGCCTTCAACAATTGTATCATAAAACGGCGACAGGGTCAATTTGGGAACACGCGAATGAGAATTATGGAGCTTGGAGAATGTATATTCATTTTAGGGACGGGGGCCATGTGGAGGGTCTTGATTTGGATTTTTCATCCTATGAACTAACATGTAGTCAAAGTCAGAGATTCCCAAGCCTTGAGTCATTTTCGTGCATCTTTTGAAGTGGTCAGATGGGTGATCCAATTTGACTTTATTTGTTCAAAAAAATGGATGGTCTATTTATACTACATTTATTCCAATACTGGCATCAAAAACAAAGTACATTCAGAGATGTTCCCATTCTTTGACAGGGGTGGATTTTTGGGCTTTGGATCTTGTAGATCTCTAGCTCGTCGGTGCTAATTCAACTTCTCTCTCGGCAATTCAGCCCACGCTTTCTCCTATTTTAAAAAGGGGGAGAAAACGCAGGAGGCGTGTGTAGCGGTCCGACGAAGGCTATTATTTTTTGCTTTACGACTGCTTTCGTCCCAAATACAAACAACGAAATGCTGGGAGGAGGATCGGGGGGTGGGCGCTACAAAAGCCATTCTTGTTTTAGTGCAAAAACAAACATCATCAAAAGGTTGGACTCGATAGATTTAAAGGAAACGCCATTTACATTGTGGTATTTTAAGGTGCTGGTATAGTAGTAGGTCAAGTCAAACCCCATGACAGACAAAACAACAAGTACGAAAAGCTTTTGAGCAAGAGACTTTTGCCATCTAAATTCTTCCTGGTCATTTTTCAGCGTGAATGGGAAGGATTTGGCGGCTTGACGTCAACTTTTCCAACCTCATATCAGAGGAAGGACCAACGGCTGGAGGGATTCTTTCCCATGGGGCGCATGCTCTGCTCAATCCTTGACTTTGCAGGTGGCTGCGTTGCCCTCGCCCCTTTGCTGCGTTCTCTCTCAAAGGCACAGATAAATAAATTCCCCATTTTTTGGGGGCGCAAAAGGGGGTACTGACACAAAACAGGCGGCTTGAGAAGTACTTGTCATCAGACTACAAGTTGAGTCCCAAAAACAAAGCCAGACCACAATATCGCTCTTGGTGTCCGCCCCCGAGAACCAATCTCATCACAACTATGCGTACACTCTTCATTTGAAAAGCACTCAGTATGCGGGAACCAAAGCGATCTGAACCCAACCACAAAAACATTCATTCCTATGACTTATTTATTACTGGTGTAAATCGCAAGTCGAAATAGATTGAGGTGTCCATTTTTTTTACCACGTTAACATCACCGGTGCATAGAGTCAATGGCTAAAAAAAACGGGAAAAGCTGTGCGCGAGTAGTGACGCACCTTCAAGAATTTGGTCGTGCAGCTTGATGCTAAAAGTCTCTTTTTCAAGGAATACAAATGCCACCACGCTCGGCGATATTCGTTTGACGATGAAAACACAACATGTGTTTTGCCGCCACGCGCACACACACAAAAAAAAAAAAAAATACAATTGAATGCCATTTTAGATGGATAGCAATTATGCAGATGGGCAATTATGCAGAAATGGCCAGCAGTGTGATGTTACCATAACACTTGAACAGGTAACAAGAGGTAGAACACAAAGCCATTTCCATACAATTACGCCAGTGTCATAATATGGCCAAGACTATGTGATTTTTTTTTCTCCTCACAAACTCACTCACGATCGCAAACAAACAAACAAACCCAGCGGAGCTCATCGCCATGCTATCAAAAGCGCATACACATGTGCATGCTTTGAGACGAGCACCAAGAATGACAATATTGACGTCAACAGGAAATATCAAGTACACGGTGTTCGGAATGCCCCGCAAACACAGTCAGTCGGATTTCTGTTGCCAAGATGGCGACAATAAGTCTCAATTGGTTTTCATTTTAGCATTACAACCATACGTCTCCTGTGAAAATAAACAAAGAAAATAAAAACACGTTGAGCAGTCTAGTGAGATGGTTTGTCATGAAATTATCTCACATTGGTGTTGTTTCATCACTGTGCTTTTGAATGTTTATTTGTTAATCTTATTTGGCTGAGAGCAGACCAAATAGTCCAGCTGTATAAAAATCGGCAAAGCGACAAAGGACGCGACATGATTACAAACGACTAAAAAGCGCCACCCGACATCTATAAAAACGACAGATTGGGGTGAGAAATCTCATTGTTTAAAAAACAATGCATAGTTGGAAGTTGAGACGCCATCGACTCCATTCGAGCACATGAGCAAGGTTCAACTTGATCCGAGCGGACTCGAGAAAATGTGCCCAGACTGTTCCGAGTCTTGAAAGGCAAGAGAAGATTTGCATTGGACTCGACACACAAATATTGTTACTTTCAACTATCTGTGGGATTGTTATTTTAAATAGAAAAAAATCATTCAAAAAAATCTGTTTCGGCAGTCGCCATTGAAGACTCATTGAAAATATAGCTCATTTTCAACAGCATAAAAAGACTCAGAGAAAGTCATTTGCATAAAAAAAAAAAACAACGCTAGTGTGCGCGACAACTCCTTTTTTTCGCTTCCAGGAGGAAATACTTGAAGTTGTTTTTGAAGGAATTTGCTCTCAAAGCTTTTAGACCACCGTACCCAACGCATCACTATGGAAACGCCGCATCAACATGCTCCTCTGGCAAAACTTCCACTCGTATACACTGTATATATATATATATACTGTATAATTATGCAACAAAAATAGAGTACCGGTTAAAGTGTATCAAGGAAAGGGGAGATTAATAAGCATCTGAATAATGAGCATCTGGCTACATGCATATTCACGAGAAAGTTTGACTGAAATTAAAAACATTGGAGAAAAAGACAAGGGAGTGGGGCGAGGGGGGGTGTTTCTGCTTCCTATATTGATTTGTACATTTCTGGGAACCCGTCCCAATCGGGGCCCAGCACGGCCGTTTGGATGAGAGAACAAACTCATGAAAACAGACAACTAGGAAAATATGAAGAGCCCTGCAAGTGTTGCTTCAAAAGTTCATGTCAAGATTCAAGAGGGCTGAACTGTCCCACGTTTTGGCGCATCAAGGTCATCCGGGACCAATACTGAATTAAAACAAACAAAACAGTGTGGCTAAACTAACAGGATCGAATGTGGTCTCTGAATGGCACTGTTGTTATTTTCTGAGAACGTCGCAAGTACTTTGATTTTGATTCAAGGACTCATTCTTGACTGCGCACTTGGCTGGTTAAAACACACGCTCCATGAAAAATAAATAAAGAGCCCCCTCAAATAGGATTTGAAAAAACAGGCTGCTGGGGGGAGGTGCTGCTTCCCCAAAATCACAAAGCACCAACAATACTCATATATATATATATATATATATATATACAGTAAAGTCTCGCTATATTGATATTCTCGGCAGTCGCAAAAAATATCGATCTAACCGGACTATCGATATATCCGATCCTGCGGCATGTAAATTTTCTCCTTGCGTTCATAGAAATAGTATCGTAATAAGCAGTACTATTGATATAACCGATATAACGAGACTTTACTGTATATACACACACACACACACGATCAAATTAAAGTTTGTTCCGAGCGCTGGGAACGTATCTGGTTGGTAAGGTGTTTAATAACAGAGGGCATGTTTTTGTTGGGCTTGAGCTGCCTGGTGTTTTGGACATGAAAAGCACATACATAGCTGAGAGGCGGACAGGACAGAACAGGACAGGACAGGACAGCAAAGGGCGGCAGTGGCTAATGCGTTTCCTCACTTTCAGGCGAAGTACATTGTGCGCAGGGTGTCCTGGTGGATCTGAACGGCTTTGGCCAAGGCTTGTTGGTCACGCCCGTTGCTCTGACCTGACGTGTGGCTGCCCTCGGCGCTGAAAAGTCAGAAATCCACAGGTGGTTATGATGTCACCAGACGGCCGGCGGGCGTCGTCATCCTCACCTGTCGTGCTCTTTGTCCACCAAGTGATAGCGGGCGCGAAAAGCCACCAAGTGGGCGTAGTAGGCGGGCGCCGGAATGGAAACGGAGCGGGTGCAGCGCACGTAAGTGTGGCACAGTTGATACGTCAGCACTTGCAGCTCGTCCGAAGAGAAGTGATTGTCGTCCCAGAGGACGTGGTAGTGAGACGGCCTGCTGGTACCCTGCACGCAAGTCACGTCTGCTGTCGCGGTGGCACACGCAAACACAAATACCCGCAAAACGCGCGTGGACACACTACATTTTTTGCTGTGTTCTTTTTTTTTTTTTTGCAAAGCAGCGAGAAAGTTCGAATGCTCCTTTCTACAAGCCACACGATTGTGGCGATGCATGTTTGTTAGTTGCAAGAAGAAAATTGATTTTTTTTTTGGACAGTAAACACACATTTCTAAGGTTGAATTGACCCCTCAGAAATGCCCACAAAAAAGGCCTTCATTCTGCGGAGAACACTTGTGATTTTGTGGAAATAAAATCTGCAGTTTAACTCATTCA
Source organism: Hippocampus bargibanti (assembly GCF_051943395.1). NCBI lineage: Eukaryota > Metazoa > Chordata > Actinopteri > Syngnathiformes > Syngnathidae > Hippocampus > Hippocampus bargibanti. Next base: position 12,690,183 of record NC_142753.1, read on the forward strand.
CCAATTTATTCAGGAGTGCCATTCCCAAATTTGTTCGGAATTTGGTTTTTCTTGCTGGGGTGCCGATAAAGCGCTTCTCAGTCTTTTTTCCCTTCCGCGAGGGTCATCATTTCCCTTTTTTCCATATTAGCGCTCAGCTCCACCTTCAGCTGTTGTTCAAGCGCTATATATAAGCCAATATTGCATTTTATTTTGGTCAGCCGCCCTCATTTCAAGCTCATATAACTCCAGATCCATATCATTTGGGAATTAGTTCCTTTGTTCTGGCGAAAGAAGAGAGACTAAGTTTTCTTACGCTGCATTGAATGTTTATGGAGTCCTAAGAGTCAATATTCTGGAATTCAAGTGACAATGACAAAAACCCTGGCACTGGAGTGGACATTTTTGCACATTGTCTGGCGGTCAATGAGTTCAAGTTGATTTTACACGGGTATGAAAAGATATATAACTAAACTGAATGTTCTCATGAATTAAGAATTGTTTTCAGAAAATATTTGTTCAATAAAAAAAAAAATGAATCAAGAAAAGGACTATTTTTCTCTGTAGTATAATGTGAGAATGAGCAGGCCTCCGTAGCACTATGTAACTTATTTCACCAACTTTGTCTTGTAAAAATTTTTTTTCTAAGTTATTGATTAGCTTCTCTGACAGCGTGGGTTGGAAAATGTGATCGGCAATCGTCATCAGTGAAATCTCTCTCTTTTTTTTGTACCTGTATGCCAGCATGACTGCAAAGGTAGAAATCAAATTCGGATGGGTGAGTGATTTTGGTGTCCACCGTGGTGCCTGCTGGAATGTTGCCACTCTTTCCAACCTGCGCAAAAAGCAGCAACGCATTTGATGGGTCCCGCGTATGGTGAAAGAGAGATGATCGATTGATTGTCAAGTTTAGCATGCGGAAAATAATCTTAGTCACCCTCTCGTTTCGATCTGTGCAAAACAGTCTGGTGTGGTGTCTCTTCTGGACGACGACAAAGGTGATACCGGGCTGGTAGTCTTTCTCCAGTTTGATGCAGGCCTCTCGGATCGCCAGCAGTTCATGCTGAAGAACCTGCACAGGTCCACAATTTCAGACAAGAAGGTGGAAAAAAGTTGTCGATCCGCGTTACGCACCTGGTTGAATTGTCCTTCGGAGATCCCATCCCGGTAGTAGATGATTCGGGTAGGCTTGAAGCGGGTCGACTTGTAGAACTGAATGAGCAGTTCTCTCACCATGGTGGCCAGGTCCTGGATGATATCTTGCCGGTGCTGCTGGACCCGAACGGTGGCGCAGTATCGGCTGGGGTGGGCGTCCATGCTGCCGACAACCTGCGAGGAGGACACATTTGGCTCTCCACCCGGTCCGGGAATAGAAAGCGCGAGACGTTTCTTACGGCGGCAATGGAGGGCTTTTTGCCATCTCCCGCAGGAGGATGAGTGACATCGGCGCCCAGAAAAATCACAGGCTGCTGGAACACCAACGGCCTAAACAAAAAAAGACAGCAAGAGCATTCATAGAAGGCACAGAAACATTTGGATTTGGAAAGAGTTCTTGTCCATTTTGAAAAGTAATCAGCATGTGTGGCGTGGAGTGCCATTCCCGAATTTGTTCAGGTGAGTTTTTTTCCTTGCTTGGGTGCCGATAAAGCCATGGCCCCTGGAAATGTTTTTTCACTTTTCCAGCTTTAGCGGTTGTTAAAGAACTATATAAACCAGTATGTATGTATTGTATCGTTTCAAGCTTTTCTGATGAAAGAAGAGAGTCTAAGGATTCTTACGCTGCCTTGAACGTTGATGTAGTCCTGAAAGCCAATATTCTGTGGGTCCTGGAATTTGAGTGACAATGACAAAAACCCCGGCACTGCGGTGGACACGTTTTTGCACATTGTCTGGCAGCGAATGAGCTAATTGTCAGCCCCATTGGCATACAAGTTTTTTGTTTTTTTTGGGGGGGGGGATTGAAATGCTAATTGGTGCATTTTGAAGAGATGCCTTTCCACTGACCGTCCCTGAGGAAGCAGGATGTTATTGACGCCACCCAGCTTGACATTGATCTTCAGACAGAGGTTGGAGAGCGTCTGCGGCGTGGTCTTCTGGACATTCTTCACCTGCACGCACTGGGTGGCCATGCCCAGGACCGTGTCTCCCACACGCTTCACCTCGGCTGCAATCCCAATCCATTGAATGTCAAGCACACAAAATCAAAGATGAACACGTGGGAGCGACTGGCGTCGGGATCCCTGACCGTAGACGGGCGTCTTTCCCGGTAGGATGACAACAACCAGCTGGAGGCCCTGGAAGGTGTACTTGAGGTGTCTGAACATGGGCTCCACGCTATCGGCGCCCTGGGCGTACTTGCAGAAGCAGGGCTGACCCTGAATGGGCATGCCTGCATCCCGGGAGATCTTCCTGAGCTGATCTGTGAATGCTCTAAAAGAGGCCATTGTTCTCTTGATTATGTGGAACGAGTTGTGTGTGCGTGCGTGTGACGCGACTTACTTCAGTAAGAGTTCAGTGCACTGTCTCTGCGGTGCAAAGCAAGCGATGGCCCACACTTTGATTTCGATGCCAGTGTGGAATTGCTTATTCCTCATGTCCCACACGCCTTGGATTGGCGTGGCGATGGCCTTGTTCTGGAAGTGACAATAAAAGCCGGGCTGTGACCACATTCTCTCTGAGCCATCTGAAACAATCACTGTACTTACAACTGCTGATGGACATACCCTGCCTCCATACAAAATGGAGGGTGCTTGGAGGACACGGCCGTTGACTTCCGTCATCTCGTCCCTCACCATCACTCCGAATTCGCGAACGTACGGGTCGGTGTTGAAGTTGGCGCTTCTCATCTGGACACAAGCACGTGCCATGGAGTCAGCCGGCTCACTTTTTCTTTCCAGCGCCAAAAATGATCGCCGCGAAGCTTCGACAAAGCTACTTTGCATCATTCCAGAGATCTGATTCGTGTTTGAATGAGTCGATTTTAACTCATTCGCTGACAGACAAGTGGTAAAAATGTGTCCACTCCAGTGTCATTGTCACTTCAATTCCAGGACCACAGAATATTGACTTTTAGGACTACCTCAACATTCAATGTAGCGTAACAAACATTAGACTCTCTTGTTACATCAGAAAAAAAGAATTCCTAAATGATATGGGTCCGACCGGAGGAGTTATATGAGCTTGAAATGAGGGTGGCTATCCAAAGTACAATGCAATACATACATATTGGTTTCTCTATAGAGCTTGAACATCGGAAGTCCCCGCTAGACAAGCTTGAGCAAAATGATCTGTTTCAACTCTTCGGGACGTTGGAAATAGACTGAGCTTGACAAAAAAGCCCATTTTCAATATTTTCACTCACCAGTTTACTAATTTCATCCTGACGGTCCGGTGCGGATCGAGCAGTGGCACGGATCATTGTAGACGTCTGATTGTCTGTCAGTTTTTTGATGCAACGCTGTCCCGCAACTATGTTACACACCTGGGAACACACACACACACACCATAAGCGCAAGTCAAAAAAAATAAGATGGTGGATGAGCTTCTACTTGACTGACTTCGAGAGGCAGGTAGGTGTGCTTTTGTTCCTGGCCAACTTGGAGACACGGCAGGTGAGGGTATCGCAGCATGAGTTTGTATTTATCTTTGAAGTACTGCGCCACGGTGCATTCAATAGTTTGGCCGTTCTCTTGCTGCAGGGGGAAGCTGAAGAGGGGAGAAAATAGCGGATGACTTGCTACAACGCACATTTGACTGCTCCACTGTGCCATACGGGTACAAATCACAAGCTCAGAACACCCATCTTTGCATTTCTGTTGCTAAATCAAGGAATATATTTGGATTTATGGTGGCCATTGAAGCGAGAATACACACAGCGGAAAGGGATTAAAACCGATAGAAAATATGCAAAAACAAAAACCAGCCAAGATGATTCTTACGTTTGGTGGCTTGCTGGTCTTCTGGTCACATTACACACTCGATATTTTCGCTTCATTTGACCACAATGTGTGATCTCCACTTTCAAGCCTGAAAGAAACATGCGGTTCTTTTTTATTCCATGTCATGTAGACACGGACGGACAAACATGACCTATCCACAAATAATATAATAATAGCAAAATGTAAAAAAAAAAAGGACACAATACCTTTAATTTCTTTGGTAAATTTAACTCTTTGAGAATCTGTTAAGGGCTTCTGTTGTTCTTCAATGCTTTTAAAATCCAAGACCTCGCACATGAACTCAATGACAGGCTGGGCTTTATAGAACGCAGTGGCTGAAACTGAAACAAAAAAATCACTTCAAAATTAGATGCAAGAAAAAAGGACTTTTAACACATTCGCTGCCAGACAAGTGCCAGGGTTTTTGTCATTGTCACTCCAATTCCAGGACCCAACAGAATATTCAGTTTTAGCATTACATAAACATTCAATACAGTGTTAGAAACCCGTGACTCTCTTGTTCTGTCAGAAAAAAAAGAGCTAATTCCTAAATGATATGTGTCTGGAGTTATCTGAGCTTGAACTGGGGGGAGATGTACAAAAGGCAAATGCCCCCCGTGGAAGGGAAAATCTTTTCAATTCCCAAACAAATTTGGGAATGACAGTGAATGACTTACGTTACAGTTGCAGAAATGACTTCAAGACATTGAGAGTATAAATTTACCATCGATATTGAGCATCATTTTCCAAAGTGAAGGCCTGACAGATTGGTGGAAGCCAAACCAAACTTCTCTGCCCCCACCCAGTGGGTTGGAACAGCCTTCTGAGGGAGTGAAGAAAGAACGACCGACTGGAGTATACCTAAAAAAAGAACAAGAAAAGGAAAAACAAACCAAAAAAGAAGTCATAGACATCATTGAGAAATTGGACGGCAACAATCAAGAGTGAATCAAGAATGCGGAATCAGAAAGGAGATTCGGGGGCGTACCTCATAGAGGGCAAATGTCTCATGACCACATCCAGAGCTTGGATGGTCTCAAATGGGACACTGGGTAGCCGCCCTGACAGCGCCTCATGCAGAGCTTGCAGGCTCACGCACGACACCCACTTGATGGAGACTTTAAAGCTGCGATCTTTGCCCTCTCCTGGAATGGTCACCTCCAGCTCCACCTGAGCACATCATCAAAGGCTCAATGCTCATTCGTGATGTCCAGGGGGATTTTAAAAAATGGACTGACCTTGTCTCTGCCAATCGGCAAGGGCATGGCTGTGTACAGGTTCTTCCGCCCGTCATACACCGGCTTTCGATCCCCAAAGATCTGGGTTTTGAAGTGCTGGACCATGTGCTCCACAATTTCACTGAGAAGAGAGGGAGGAGAGAAAGATGCCCCCTTTAGATGTGAAAGTCAAAAGGAAATGAAGTCAAGTCCAAATGATACGCACCGATTGACCCTCCTGGGACATTTCTCAGGCTTGATGTCAATGTCATAATGGTACACTTCCAGTTTGGGGATTTCCATCTCAAAGAAATTGGCCTGCAGCTTGATTGTCCTGCCCATGGTGCCAAAGTCTGGCCTGCAGGGCGGCTTGAAAACATATTCTGGCACCGGGGATGAGGGCGGCTCTACGACAGAAAGCCACGTACACTTCAAATCACTGCAAGTTATTCAAGGCTGCTTTTCCATTGGTCAGCGACAGCGTCACTTGGGACGCTCACTTTTCCACCCAGATTGCAGAAAAGTGTGAAAACAGCGTCAGAGCGTATATTCAACCTGTCCATAACATTGCCGATTCAAATTAGGGCTTGGCTAACTTCTTCAAAGCCATTTTTCCTGCTACTCTTCAAACACTTGCGATCACACGGTCGCATTTCAACCTCTGCAGGCCAGGGTATGGTGAGGAACACACACACACACCTCGGAGAGGGTTGGCATGAAAATGAAGGCATCTGTTTTGCAAACGCGACACGCCCAGACCACTTCAGCAGAGCAAAGTCAAAGAAATGGGATAGAAATAACATGACGATTGGTACACATGAAGGTAGGCACTCATTTTCATGAGTGGTCTCTGAGGAGGAAAAAAAAAGAAATATGTCAAAATGACACTAAGTTTGAAGCCCACCCGGGTGACAGAATGAAATGTGATGAACTTTGAAGACTTTCATTTGAACCACTTGTCTGGCGCAAGATATGAAGATCAACCAGGCTGGCACAACACATTATACAGCCAAATGGCGGTCTGACTGGTTTGCATCAAATTTACCTCCGGGTTTTTGCTAGCACAGCAAGACGAGAGCAGCAAAACCTGAACGCAACCAATCTGAAAAATGCACTTTTACATACTCAGGCTGGACCATTTTGAAAAAGAAACTACTGGAATTTCCGATTTTTCCCCCTTTAGGATTGCAATTCCAATTTCATATGGGATTTTTTTTTCAAGGTCGTTTTCCGTGTATTTTTTTAAACAAAAAAATGCTGTCTCCATTGCAATAAGACTATGAGATTTATTCACAGATTTTACAGATTAGGTAGACCCTAAAATAAGGGATGCATGCACTTCTTAAGCAATGTACTTTATCTTGACACCATCCGACCAACATGACCAGCCCCCCCCCCCCCCCCCCCCCCCCCCCCCCACACACACACACACACACACACACACACACATGTCTACATTTAAAAAAACAATTACATTGCATTCCTTCACATTGAATTTACCAAAAGGCCAATTGGTCAATGCATACATTTAAAAGAACTTACCGGAGCTCGCTGACCCAGAAGAACGTGGCCCCTCAAACATCTCTGTTGCTAAACATGAAGAAAAAAAATAGATGTAAACAAAATTACATGAAATACATTTTTTTTTGCATTTGGATCATACAGGTTGTAAAAATACACGTATGAATATATCTGTTATCAATACAAGGCCAGAAGGACCACAACAAGCTGTTAATCTAAAGAAGTGGGAGCCACCCATTCCATGAAAGATAAATTTAAATGACGAAGTTAAATTCATGATTATGCATCGACAGAAGAAATATTTTGTAACAACATGAATAAAATACGCTTGCTATGGGTGATGGGTAAAAAGGCATGATACTGGATAATGGAAAAAAAGCATCACATGATGCAAAGCCATTCTAAACTAATTAGCTCAACGATAACTCACTTTACATCTTTACCTCAGCTAAGATTGGGGATGAGATTAGGTGCTAAATATTCCTCCAAAACCAAATTCATCGGCCCTACACGATCATCATCATTGATCTGGCGAAGTGTAATTCAAATTACACGTACAAATAACATAGATACTTTATTTTATGTCTAGTACCAAGCGAGTTTTTGGAAGATTCCAAGTTTCGGAGAACGAGGTTAGCTCAAAGCTAACTTGGCTAGCAGCAGCTTGTTGTTGCACGCGAAGCTTGCTCGCCAATGACTGCCGCACGTAACATTGAACTAACTGGTCTTCAATTATTTTGGTCAGCTCGTTCGCTAAAACAACCAACGGATAAATCCACTAGCTGCCGAGTAAAAACTATGCGAACTATTTGACGCTCGTGTCGACTTTTAACAACTCTGATTTCTCTTACGCTCGTATTAGCTTGTAGCACTTACCTCCACCCGTGGGATACATTTTGTCGACTTTTCAAGCCACGCCGTGGCGGTCAAAAATGCTCCACTTCACGTCGGCGAGTTCCAAACAAAAGTCATGCGCGATGCGAAAAGTACTTGGGTTAAAAACATGGGTATGCGAGCTGCGAAATTGTTCTATTTGCTAAATATTTCCAGTCGCTCATCTTCAGCGCGGCCCAATACCCCAAACTCACAAACGCTAGCCGAGTGCGAACTGCGAAGCTAGCACAGAAAGACACTCGGCGGTAACACAGAGCATACCATCGTGTTTACTTCCGGTATCGGCTAAACCTCTTTGGTTCAACCTGATACACCTCTATCACACTTAAACGATTTTTTTTCTTCCATCCATATATATTGTATTTTTTATTATTAGACTTACAATTATAATATGAGAATTTAATGGTGTGACCTCGGCAGGAGGCGGACTATTTTTGTTGATGACGTCGAATGCAAGTCGATTTGACGAGGATAAAGAATCAAAAAGTTTTTATCTTTTAAACTACAAATGTAGCCCTTCAAATATATATTACACTGTTCCAATTACGAAACATAATATTCATTTAGAAGTATATGAACTCATTGCGCCGCGTCGATTCTCGGCAACAAGAATGGCGCGCTTTCGCTATGAAAAAGAAGCATTTCCGGGTCATGGAGGCGAATCGTCAGTGGACATACATAAAATTACGTTAAATATCCAATTGTTCTTTGAAAGTCAAATCAAAGTTGCATTTGAAGTTTGTGTGGAATTTTGATTCATATAAATTATCTCACGAAATTGACTGGATGTTTGAAAATTGGACCAAAACATCCGGCGACTCGTGCAACGTATTTCCGCTTTGGGATTTTCGCGCATGTGTGCAATTACAGAATATGCCCACAAGTCGTCACGGTTCACCACCGGATGGCAGCCTGGTTGTCTTCATTGGCTCTTTTGTAGGGGTTTTAAAACAAGTTTATTGGTATGCGATGAATGTAAGACCCGCAATTAAAAGGAAATGACGCTTTCTAGGGTCATGGTTTGATATTTTGTACGTGATTTAATGGTTAATTAACGGATGTAGGCTGTTATTTTTGAAGAAACTCATTCACCTACCCAAAATGTTCATAAAAATATAAACAAGTTGATGAATTTATTTTCTTTTTTAACTATTTGTTTTTGCTTGTTATTGTTTATTCCATTCGTTTTATGTGCATTTATATTTTATTTATATTCTCCAAATAGGTTTCTGCTATTTTATTATGTATCATTTTACTTATGGTTTTATTGTTATGTGCTTTGTTTTGTTGTTTTTATTGTAAAGTGTCCTTGGGTGTTTTGAAAGGCGCTTGAAATGAAATGTATTATTATTATTAGAATGGAATTAATAGGAACAAATCGTTGACGTATCCATGATTTATAACTTGATATATGTTTATACTGTATATAAATGAGCAACGCGTCCAAACAGTCGAATTGCTTGCACACAAGAGTGCAGTCTCTCACGTCCGAGTGAATCCCTTCCAAAAAGGAAGCTTCCGGTGCATGTTGAACGCGTTACCGCTCTTGTGTGTACGCGTTTGCGTGTGTGAGTGTGTTTTTGATTGTGCGCGCGCGCGTGCGCGCGTGTGTGTGTGTCCCGGCCAATGGAACCAGATCCTCCCTGCAGTGCGTAAAAGCGCGTTTCGGATTTAACCAAGTCTTCGCCGAGCGCCTGGCTGCAGTCTTCACCAGAGCCCGACGACCTGAGACTATTCCCACAATGCCAGTGTAGTTTCCACACCACTTTGGAGACACTACATTTGTTTTTTTTTTTCTTCTATTTTTTTTTTTTTTTTTTTTTTTTTGGTTGCACTCGTTGAACTATTCGAAGCGTTCCCTTCCGAACTATGACTGGAGTATTTGACCGGAGAACCCCGAGTGTCAAAGCAGCAGATTTCCAGACTTCTTTTCAACTCTCCGCCATGCATCATCCCTCCCAGGAATCTCCGACTTTACCCGAGTCCACGGCCACGGATTCTGGCTACTACAGTCCGGCCGCCGGAGTCTCTCACGGCTATTGTTCGCCTTCTTCAGCCTCGTACGGAAAGCCGCTTAATGCTTACCAGTACCAATACCCGGCCGCGAACGCGTCTCCTCGGAATTTTCCGACTAAATCTTACACAGACTACTCGTACACGACTCCAGCCTACCACCAGTATCCCGGTGCCTACAGCAGAGCTCAACCGAGTCCACAAGGTAAGGGATTACTTTTAGATTAATGACAGTCAACATTTTAGTTTTGTTTTTTTGCCTCACGACAAAAAAAAAAAAAAAAACAAACAAACAAACAAACGAACAAACAAACTGAAGGTTGAATTGAATTTGTCGCCAGTAGAATAAAAAAAATGCGACGCGTCTATTTATTCCATACAGAAAAGGAGATGGCCGAGCCCGAGGTGAGAATGGTGAACGGAAAGCCGAAGAAAGTGCGAAAACCTCGGACTATCTACTCCAGTTTCCAGCTGGCCGCCTTGCAAAGGCGCTTCCAGAATACGCAGTACCTGGCCTTGCCCGAAAGAGCCGAACTGGCCGCCTCGTTGGGCCTCACGCAAACGCAGGTGGGATTCAATCAGACATTTGCTGGGATTCGATCATATTGCAGATTTGCTTGTGCTTCATTTTCAGGAAAAATAACGCGCCTTGTCATTTAAACGCCTTATTCCGTTCCCCGTCTACGTGCTTCATACGTGCGTTATAATCTTGGACGAAATACTTAAACGGCCATTTTCTTTGGTCATCCCCAGGTGAAAATTTGGTTCCAGAACAGGAGATCCAAAATGAAGAAGATCATGAAAAACGGCGAGCTCCCCCCGGAACACAGCCCGAGTTCCAGCGACCCCATGGCGTGCAACTCCCCGCAGTCGCCGGCCGTGTGGGACGCGCACGGGCCCGCCAGGCCGCTCGGCCTGCAGCCTCAAAGCCTCAACGCGTCGGCATCGAACTTTTTGGAAAACTCGGCGTCTTGGTACACCGCCGCGGTCGGAAGCTCGGTGGCCCCCCACCTGCAGAACCCCAATTCCATACAGCACTCGTTGGCTCTCGGAGCGGGGACGTTATATTAAAAAAATGGGGTTACTTTCATTTTTTTCCTTCGAAAAAACTTCTATGGGACTCGTGTTGACATTTCAGGGGAATATGCAATGTATTTGACCGTCGTAGAAGAAACATGTCAGATGTGTAAATGTGTGCATGTAATTTATTGCATTTTTTGGAAGTCTATTAAACGTTTAAATGGACAATGGAACTCCGCAAGATGCCATTTTATTTTCCCGTTTTATCTTCCGTGCATGCGGATTTACCTGGAAAATTGGCTAAAGATCACACAAAAATCAGCCTCAGGTGAGATGATTTTTTGGGGGAAATGACATGCTTGTAAATCACATTTCCAGCAGCAAGATGAAGTATTCAAATGATGTTTCACTTGGCACGGCCTGCCGTGTATTTCCATTTTTATAGACGTCTTAAAATTACACCTTAAAATAAAGCTGTCGCAGAAATGAGCATTTAGACAGGCTTTTATTGTACATTGATGCTCTCCAACGTTGCTATTTTCAGTGCATTTGTCACGCGAATATTGATTTTCTTGCTGTCCACTCGACAGCTCAGATTTTTTTGTGTGCTTGCAGACAGCCCGCAGACCCCCCCACCCCCACCCCGACCCCCCCAGCCTCCCTTTGTGTCCTCCACAATTAGACATTTTGAATGGCAGCAAGGGGGCGATTGGGTGGTTCTTGGTGGTTTCTGGTGGTTTTTGGTGGTTGGTTGTGGGACGCCACGCGGCGATGTGAGACAATCCGCATTCCGCGTGCATGGGGGCTCCAGAGATTTGCCACTCCCGGCCGCAAGTACCCCTCTTCCGGGTAAAAAAAAAGAAGGCGAAATCCGCCACAGCCTCACCATGTTATTAGACACACAGAGCCACCGTGAAACCACTAAATAAACTTGCCTACTTACACGACATATTTGAGTATTTGAAATGGAGCTAATTGCATTTTTTTTCTGGGCATGCGCACAAAAGATAATGCATGCGTTTTTTTTTAAATCGACACTAAATGCACCCACCTTTCACTTCAATTGCTAGCTGGCTAGATAGCTATCTAGCTACCTACCGGCTATAGCGCCATCTATCTATTAGCCATTTATTAGCTATCTAGCTAGCGATCTATTAGCTATATAGCTAAATATCTATTTGATATCTATTAGCTAGCTTGCTTTCTATCTGTTTGAGTTACTTCCGGGTTGAGTGAACGCTGGCGTGTGTGTGTGTGTGTGTGTGTGTGTGTGTGTGTGTGTGTGTGTGTGTGTGTGTGTGTGTGTGTGTATGTGTGTGTGTGTGTGTGTGTGTGTGGCTGCCGCTGGGAAATGTATCCTGTCACTGTAAAGTCTCCTTGAGAGTTTTGAAAGGCGCTTAAAAATTAATGTTATTATTATTATTATTATATTATTATTATTATTATTATTATTGTGAATTCTCTCAGTCTCTCTCTTTCTCTCTTTTATTGTTTTGGTATTATCGTGGTCACTGTTGTTGTCTTTTGGAGCAAATATTTATCATTATACAATCCATAATTGGTTGAATGAGTAATAGGTGAAAAAAATCCAGGGCACATTTTTATGTAGTATTTTACATTCAAGAATATGAAATCACACTAAACAAAATGTCACTTTATTTGTTCCTCAATTTAGTAGACTGCCATTTTATTGCAAATAAAAGTATTTATGAGCATTTTTAGACTAATAAAATAAAATTGGATAATTCCCCAATATAAGGCAGATCCGATGCATGCTTGGTAATCACCCTCGTCCTAAATCAAATAATAATGATACTACTACTACTACTACTACTACTACTACTACTACTACTACTACTACTACTACTACTAATAATAATAATAATAATATAATAATAATAATAATAATAAATGTAAAGATGACCATTTCTACTGTTGTGTTTATTATTTTGTTTTGTGTTGACTATGATGCGAAGCGCTTTGTTACAGCTGCGCGATATAAATGATCATGTATTGTATTGTACTCAGTACACGCACACAGCGGTGCCATTAAATGGAGAGCCCACGTTGATTCCCATGCAACTGAATATTTTCCACTCAGCCCCACCCCATTATTATTTTTCTTGTATTCATTTTTTTAATGTTTCAGCAAATTGAGTAAGACAAGTCGTGACTGCCAGTTTTACTGGACAGTTTCAACTCTCCAATCATTGTTGTCCTTGCAGGATTAGGGCCTGATGACGATAATGTGGACATTGCCAATGAGCTGTCCTTTGCAAAGATGCTCACGCTCCTTGATTGTAGAGGGCTCTTTTTTTTCTGCCCTCCTTTCCTCTCTCCCGAGCTCGCCATCACTAAACAGTGACAGTAATAACAGCTAATTTTGCAGCCAATATATAAGAGCTTAGCACGGCGTGCAAACACTTTCCCACCTGGATTTGCTTACGGAGCCGCCGACGCCGGCTAACTGTTGGCCATTGCGAGCAATTAAGGAAGGTAAGACTGTCTCCGGCTTCCTTTTTTTAGCATTCTGGTTGCTAAAGTACATCCGATCTGCATCGATCTTATTAGACTGCATAGAAACGCCATTCGGTCGGGAGGTGCTATAATACATATATACATATATATATATATATATGTATGTATGTATGTGTATATGTATGTATGTATATATATATATATATATATATATATATATATATATATATATATATATATATATATATATATATATATATATATATATATATATATATATATATATATATATATATATATATATATATATATATA